>NC_057854.1:93512441-93819420 GCF_015237465.2 Chelonia mydas
GTGGGATTGCGATACCGCTCCCTGCTCTCCATGCCCAGCGCTGGATCGGCCAGGTCCCCAGCGGGCAGTGCAGACCCTGAGCCCTATTGGGGAGAACACACTGGAACTCAGTTCCTGGGGCAGCAAGCAGGGGCCCAGCTGCAGCCTGCCCCACGCCACAGCCACAGGTGTGCAAAGGGGCAGGAAGGGCTCATGTCCACCTCAGGCAAGGTGCTTTGGAGAGAGGGACTCTCCCACACCCCGTTGATAGAAGCAGCGTCTGCTTGCCCCTTAAGGCTCAGGGCTGGAAAGGCCCCATGCCATCAGCTTGCAAGGCTTGGGGCTAAGAAATAGCCCCCTACTATAAAGCATTTGGGGGAGCCACAGCAGGAACGCATGCAACAGTCCAGGTTAAAAAAATATTTTCTTTAAAAAGCAAGATTCCCTTTTCCCATTAGCCTCGGGGGAGGAGAGAACCACACACTTTGCTCAGCTAGAATGCAAAGATAGGGAGTGTCAAAGGAGGCCCAGGGTGGTAAGCCCCCAATTCCCCAGCGACACTGAAATTTCATGGAACTGAGCATCTAACTCGTTAAAATCCCTCCCAAAGCATGGCTGTTATCAGAAGAACGCCTGTGTAAAAGTGGCACCTTCTTACATGTCTATCACTTACCTGACTGGCAAACAAGCCGTTTCTCCTTTCTGGTTAGCACAGCAGAACCAGCCCAGATAGGGAGAGTGGGCAGCATTCGGTTCTGCCTTGGGCATCATTATTTATCATCTATACAGCACCAAGAATGGGGCTGAGCACCAAGTGGCCCCTAAGAGCTCGCAGCCAGGGTGGGCAGAATTGTCAGCCAAGTTCCAAATGAATCTTCACTCCTGGAGATGGGGCTAAGCCAGGCCACAAACTGGGTCTGGACCCATACTGCCCCAAAGTTTGGGGTGCAGTGGTGACTGGGGAGGTTTTGGTTCTGGCTCACCTCTTGCTACCAGGCAGGAATTGGAAATAGTGCTGGGCAGAAAATACTCTCTTCTTTTCTCCCTAGGAAAATCTCCACTATGAAAACCAAAATATTTTGATTCAAATGGCACCTTGTGGCTGCTGTAGTCCCATGGTAGGCCAGGGCCAGGGGCTCCTGACAAACTTCCTCCCCTCACCAAGAGCAGAGAAAGTAGTGCATTGTGGAAGGTATAGTCCAGCCAGAGAGTTTAATCCCACGAAAGAGAATGGGAGCATAAGGCAGCTGAGACTACAACTCCCATGAGGCCCCACAATGCCATTTTTAAAACAAAATATTTCAGTTTTCAGTATAGCACGAAATATAAATTCTCCACAGAAAGCCAACACTTTTCAAAAGAAAAAAAATCATTTATTCAAAGACCCAATTTTCTGTTAAAAATAGTTTAGATGGAAAATTTTCCACCACCCTGCTTTTAAATCAGAAAGAGCACAGCATGGTTTTCAGATCACAGCCTGTTTGCAGGGCTGGCCACTCTAGTACTCTCTGAACACTATCAGATCAAAATACAGACCCTACGTTGCCATGCCCGTCTACAGTCAGACTGATAGGAACAGCAACAACTCCTGCAGTAGTTTATTCCACTTACTATGTACCATATTTGAGCCTTGGGCTCTTTGAAACAGGATACATTCCACATCTTTAATAAATAAAAGAGAAAATAGCAACACACTAATCTACTTCTCAGAATTCAGTGTTTTACTAGCCAGATTATCCATAGATCTGGACCTGTCTACTTCTCCATTTGTCCGGCTGCTTTGGCTTTATGCAAATTGAACGTCTCTGACTCATGAAGCCAGATTTGTTCCTGAGTGCAACTCCAAGTAAAGGGACACTAACCTAAAAAAAAAAAAAAAAAGTTTAGAGAGTGGGGGGAGGGGCGGGGGGGAGGAAAGCATATTTATTTTAGTTTGCTTTGTGGATGCACAGTAGTTTGTACCTATCCAGTTTCATAGCTTCCCCTGTAAAGTCAGTTTCCCCTGTTTCAGAGTAGCAGCCGTGTTAGTCTGTATTCGCAAAAAGAAAAGGAGTACTTGTGGCACCTTAGAAACTAACCAATTTATTTGAGCATAAGCTTTCATGAGCTAGCTGTAGCTCACGAAAGCTTATGCTCAAATAAATTGGTTAGTCTCTAAGGTGCCACAAGTACTCCTTTTCTTTTTCCCCTGTTTGAGAATCTTTTACAAAGCAACAGGGGAGAGGAAAAAACCCACCAAAAAACAAACAAACAATCTAAAAAAATGGAAGCTGTGATTGTAAAACCACAAAAACACAGCCAGGGAAAAGTAATTTTTTAAACTGACTGGACAACCACGCTTTGTCCTTTTAGATCAGTGAAGTTACAGCAGGGATGAACTTGACCTCTGATGAGTAACTGACCAGACACCCGTCTAGATTTTGTTCCTCAACTTTCTTCCTCTTTCTGAGCGAGCAGCATCTCTTTATACAAAGTCCGTGCTGCAGCAGCTTCTCTTTCGTACGGTCTGCAGGCGACATCTAAATGGTTTTGTTTTCAAAATTAAGCCTTTGCTGTTGAAATGTCCCTGTCCTTTTGGGCTTGGCACAGCTGAATGCAGCGCATTCTCTCAAAGTAGCTTTATCCTCCTTCCTGCTTGTCTAATAGGAGAGCTCTGTTTCCATAGCTACTGTTATACGACGTTCCAGAAATGGTTCAATTCTCAGGTTAGAGATTACAATGTGTGTCAAGTACATTCGTATTAAAATATCACACCGTCACCCATGAACTGGATTCCAGGTCCTCCACTAGCCACAGCGCACTGCAGGATCGCTGCATTCCGTGGAATTCACAGGCTATAAGTGTTACATGCCAGGAAGAGCTCCGTTTTCATTAACTCTTGCGGAGTCTTTTTAAAATCAAACCTGCTAGTCCATTTTGTGACTTCCCAACCTCCCCATGCTGGCAACATGCAGGAAGACTATTTTTAGAAGTCAGCCTTAAAGTTACAAACCAGCCAATGGCGGTTCAAGATCTGCGATGGAGAGTAAGCAGTATGTGTCTCTGCGGAGACTCCTCCTTTTGACGGGCTCTTTGTTTTGCTAGACCTATAGGAAATAAACTGATGGTACCTATTGGTTTAAGAATGAATTTCCTCGTCCCACACTAACTCTCACACTGATATAGCACTGGCCTGGCCAGGTATATTATGGAGAAGTTATGCCTTTGGTATTGGCTACAGCCAGAAGAATGACACAAGGCTAGGACCAATGGCCTGCCCCTGCTTGACAACGCCTCTGTTCCTGACATCTATGCAATCCACAATCACATGGCATTATCTGCTGTGCCAGAAGAGAAGAATACCTCTGATTAAATTACAGCATGCTGCACAGGACAAGGTTTATGAGTAGCCACAGAGCCCCGGCAGTCTGCAGGATTATTCCAATGGTGAGCAGGGAAGCTGGATGCCATTGCAACAGAAAATACAAGATCATCTCAGTGGCCACACTATTTATTAAGCATTTTTATGACCTTTAGAGACCGGCAGAATGGAAGCTCAAACCAGACTCCGAGGTTCAAAACCCTCCCAAACTTCAGTTCACGTTCCCCCAGCCCTCGAGTCCCATTGGTCATTCTGTACTCCTGGCACGCAGCCAGTGCCAGAAGCAAAAAGTTCCACCAAAAAAAAAAAAAAATGCCACGAGACAGGTCGTTCTTGCTTTATTTCTGGTCCTTCTGAAGCAGGAAGCATTGGGAATCTCAACCAGCCGGGTCATGGGAGATTTCCAGACTCAAGAGCTTTTTGAAGAGGAGAATCTAGGTCAGGCTTTTCAGACTCAGTTGCCTAATGTTAGGTACAGGAATAAGTGGCCTGATTGTCAGCGATGCCGAGTACCTGCAGCGCCCCTTTGAAATCAGTGCAAGTCATGGGTGCTCAGAGCCTTTGGAAGAAGAACAAGAAAGAGTCAGGCCACTTATTCCAGTGCCTCACTTTATGCTCTTGAGCTTGAAAACTCTAACCCATGTATTTAAGTGCCTAAATATGGAGCCAGCTACTGAATGTTAGGCCCTCAACTTTGAAAATTCTGGCCACAAACTTTTGGGGGCTTCTGTGAACTGCTGCCTGCAAGGTAAACTCAGCAGTTACCTTGGCTCTACTTTGGTGAACAAAACGTTTATACAGATTGAAGTTTGCTACTTGATCATTTATAATCCTCTTGTTTTGGTTTGGATGGACTCAGCCTTAGACTTGTATGGAGAAAGCTATTCTTTAGGCAAGTCATACCCTGGAATGTATTTGCAACATACAGATTTTCAAAATGACTGCCCCATAGGGTGACCAGATGTCCCGATTTTCTAGGGACAGTCACGATTTTTGGGTCTTTTTCTTATATAGGCTCCTATTACCCCCCACCCCCTGTCCCGATTTTTCACACTTGCTGTCTGGTCACCCTACTGCCCCATCCTAAAACTATCTAGCGTCTGGGCTTCAACCGCTCCCCCTAAAAGCCTCAGATATTTACACTTACAAATAAGATCTCCCTCTCCTCCACATCTCCCAAAAGATAATTTTGCTTTTTGGGCCCTAATAGATCAACATAGCTCCATTTGAATCTAGTCTTCTGGTGGTTGGATTTTTGTACCTCACAGCTCCTGCAAACCTTGAGCTGGCCTTTCCTTGAACGCCAGCAGGTTTGTCCCTTACAGCGGAAAGCGAAGATGTACATAGAACACAGCCTCTTTCATTTAAAGAATGAAGTTGCTAACCTGGCAGCCTACAAGATGCAAGCCACACACACACACACACACACACACACACAAAAGAGAGCGAGCGAGACACACACACACACACACACACACACAGACCAATGGGATTCAGATTTAGAACGTGGCACCATGCGTGCAAGTGAATTGGGGAAAGACAGCAGCAGCTGATTTCAGGGGCAGGCAGTTTGTTTCTGCCTGGGAGGGACATAACAAGTCTCTCCCATCACTGCACTAACTAGGCTACTGCGCACAGCCATCACCATGCCCTGCTTGGGGGAATGCATGTGACTTTTCTGACTCCTGCCGCTGCGCGCTTTCTCCACCAGTGCAGCAGAAGGTACATGAGAAAAGAGCCCACTGAAGGTGTACCGGGGAAAGCAGGAAGAGAGCAGAAGAAGGGTAGTAGTGTGGGAACAGGAGAACAGCACATAAGTGAGGCATAGCTCTTCCCCCTACTTCCTGGCTCACTGAAGATATCCACGAATGTACCACTCAGGTGACATGGCTTGCAGTGAGACTTCTGGTTATTGAATTGCCACATTCTGCCTACGTGCGTGTGTGTGTATGGGTGTGTACACACACACACACACACACACACATATATATAGGCAGAATGTGGCAATATCTAAACATATGCGTCATACTTCCCTCATTTTACCCACCATACTATTCTTACCCCTAAAGTATTTCATAACTCAGGGCTACTACATTTTCAGAGGTTTATCTGGTCCAACCCTCAAATACTTTTTGCTAGTGGTCCCGGTGCTTGAGAGACAGACAGATTAGAGCAGTGGTTTTCAAACTTTTTGTATTGGGGACTCCTTTCACACAGCAAGCCTCTGAGTCTAACCCCCGCCCTTATAAATTAAAAAAGGGGGGGGGTAATTTAATGGGGGCTCAGAGCTGTCAGCTGCATGGAGCTGAAGCTCATGACCCCCATGTAACAACCTTGTAACCCCCGAGAGGTCACGACCCCCCATTTGAGAACCCCTGGATTAGAGGGATACATACGCTCTCAACTGGAAAATCCTCAAAAATAAACCCTCTCTCTAAAATAATGGTGCCCTCCTCCCCAAATAGGGAGACTGCTGGGGCTGAGTCAGTCTCTCACACACACACAAATTAAATCCCAGGTCTGATTAAGTCTTGTTGTGCAGCTAGTAGCTCAAGGAGTCAAAAGAGAAGCAATGACCCATGAAACTTTCATGCTCGTCACGAATCTTGTATCAGTGTCACCAGGAGCTTGCTGCAAGAGCCAGGCTGCTCTGTGGTCTAGGGCAGTACTTCTCAAGCGATCTGATGTGGGGGACCGGCAATTCCCCCTCCCCCCCCCCGTGTGTGCGCAGACCGGCAACCGATGGCTCGCGGACCGGCACCGGTCCGCAGACCACCACTTTGAGTAGCACTGGTCTAGGGAGAACAATTCCTCCAAAAGAACATGCCATGCCCCTGAAAGACTCCAAGTGCAGGATTCACCAGAACTCCCTGGGACTAGGAATGAGGCTTTTGCTCACTCGAAGGAGCTTAACTCATTAGAGAGTACTCCTATCTGCATATATGTAAATTAGTTACTAGATAACACGCTGGGAAATAGTGCTCAAGAACACGGCATTATTCCTTGGATTTGTAGGACCAAGGCAACTTATTGTGCACTGCAAATATCTTACTTGGGCTGCTCTTCACACCAGTTGATAACAGTTACCCAGCACAAGCCATCATGCTCCAAAATTATGTATCACTTATGTATCCGAGTTGGCTTCTTAAATACCTTCATGCTGTTTCACATCTGATACTCCTTGAGGAAACATAGGAGCCCTTATAACAGGGTTATTCAAAGTGATACAAGGTACAAAAGTGAGATCTTGGAAGAGTGTTGCCATTTTCATAATGTAATAAAAATACTGTAATGGTAAATAATAAATTATAAACAGTGTGTAATAAGCATGTCATAAAAACAAATTTTATATTTCCAAGATCACTGCTTTTATAATTTATACTCAGGTAAAGGAGAAAATCCCTGGAAGTATTCATTTTTAGGAGGTGGTTTGCGAGACTTGACCTTTTAGTGAAAGGGGTTCACAGGTTGTTAAAGTTTGGGAACCACTGCCCTAAAGAGATGGGAGAGGTTTGAAGGAAAGTATATAGCGAAGTTCAGATAAATACCAGATAAACCAAGACGTCGCTGGAGAGTTGTCTGAAGCCCTGTCCTACAATACAATGTTTCTTGTGATCCAAAACGGCTTTCATGAGATGATCTTGGAAGGGATTTCAAGAAGCAGGTTGGTGCTGGAGGGATGCGTGGAGGGGGCTTGGCATGGCCGATACTCTGCCTTTGAACAGCCATTTTTTATTAACCCAACACCCCACCTTCACAGGCTTAAAGTGACCAGAAATCAGACCTTGAAAAACATTGTAGGACACAAAAAAACATTTGGAATGGTGCGTGGGGCTTTAGGTTCACACTTTAGAGTCACAAAGTGACTCTATAGATTACTATTAAGCAATGGAGACACTGTCTCCCCCCCGCACAGGTGGGGAATATGCTGCCTCCATACACATAATACTCAGTCCTGTACGGCCCCAGAGAATGAGAATCAAAAGGCTTGTGGTAAGATAGCACTCCACCACTAGAGTCAGCTGATCACCATATGACAGGGGTATTAACCCTTATTAGAGCAACAGGAGGCAACTGGGAAGAGAGCAATCTTCATTATATGAGGACTAGATCCAGAGATTATATGAAAAAAAAAAAATCCAGTGAGTAGCTTCCTTTAAGGCAAAGTGCTCTCTCTTAATGAGCCAAGGAACAAGGCAAAACTACGGGGTACACATACAGTATTCACATTCAGCTGCACTTCCCTGGAGAGGTTTAGATTCTTCAGGCACAAGTGATGAGTCCATGGAGGTCTACAGCAACGTTACTACAGCCCCACAGGGATGCGCACCTGAGGCAGCCTGTAGTTGGCGAGCCTTGGGTTGGGGGAATACAGAGTGGTCAGCTCATTTCCACATTCTTTCTTGTAGCTCCCAAATGACTGTCAGAAGCTGGCATTTAGAGCAGCGTTTCTCCATCTCAGAGACTGATCTCTGCCAGGGAAGGCATGAGCAACATCAGGGTGGTGGAGGGACTGGTAGGAGAGCTGTTTGTGATCTACGGACCAGTATAAAAAGTTGAGAGAGAGTCCCAAGTGAAAATAACCCAGCAAGAAAGAAGCAGCAGCAGCCCCTGCTCATATATTTGAAAGAGACTAACAAACTATACTGCCGTTTTCTTTGGAGGAGAGGGTAGAAGAGATTCCTTGCAATCAGCATTATAAGGTAACCTGTGAAAGATACATGAGCACTGAGCCAAGCCAAGCCATCTGTGGCAAGTGTTTCCACTAACCGGGTGTCCAGCATGTTTGGTTATAAAGGAATAATGAATCTAAAAACCACATCACATATGAGAAAACTTGACCAAGCTCAGATCTTTATGTTCCAAGTAATAGCAGGACTTTCAGTGCAGAAGTCCCAGAACGATTGCATCCCAGGATATCCACAGCAAACTTTGGACCACATCCAACCTCCTCTTCCTGACTCCACATCCCAAAACACTTTCGGCATTAAGACTTGAGCTGCTGTTGTAACACACAAATAACTTGAGACCCCATTCAGGATTGGCATCCCATTGTGCTAGGTGCTCAGACTTGAAGGTAAACAGTCAGGTGGAAAGTTCCCCCCTCCAGATTTTTTTGGGGGAGGGTAGGGGGGAAGGAGAGGAGGATTTAGTGCTTCTTTCTGGTCTTGATTTAGTTCTCTTTCAAGCAGCTTCTTCATTGAAGGGGTCTGAACTGCTTGCCCCACAATAGCTCCTTTGCTTTGGAGGAAAGGGCCAAGATTTTCAGAAGTGGACTAGTGATTTTGGGTGCCCAACTTGAGACAGAAGCCTGACTTTCAGAGCATGGGAGGCTCAGCACCTTCTGGGGAAGAAAAGCCAAAAAAACCCACACAAAAAACACACCTAGGGCTAACGAGTGATTAAAAAAATTAATTGCAATTAATCGCACTGTTTGTTAAATAGAATACTATTTATTTAAATATTTTTGTATGTTTTCTACATTTTCCAATACAACACAGAATACAAAAAGTGTACAGTGCTCACTTTATTTTTATTTTTGATTATAAATATTTGCACCATAAAAAAGTTGTATTTTTCAATTAATTCAATACAAATACTGTAGTCCAATCTCTTTATCGTGGAAGTGCAACTTACAAATGTAGAATTATGTGCAAGAAAACCTGCATTCAAAAAAGAGAACAAACAATGTAAAATTTTAGAGCCTGCACGTCCACTCAGTCCTACTTCTTGTTCAGCCAATAGCTCAGACAACCAAGTTTGTTTACATTTGCAGGAGATAATGCTGCCTGCTTCTTGTTTACAGTGTCACCTGAAAGTGAGAACAGGCGTTCACATGGCACTGTTGTAGCCAGTGTCACAAGATATTGACATGCCAGATGCGCTAAAGATTCATATGTCCCTTCATGCTTCCACCGCCATTCCAGGGGTCATGCATCCATGCTGATGATGGGTTCTGCTCGATAACGATCCAAAGCAGTGCAGACCGATGCATGTTCGTTTTCATCATTGGAGTCAGATGCCACCAGCAGAAGGTTGATTTTCTTTTTTGGTGGTTCAAGTTCTGTAGTTTCCACATCAGAGTGTTGGTCTTTTAAGACTTCTGAAAGCATGCTCTATGCCTCGTCCATCTCAGATTTTGGAAGGCACTTCAGATTCTTAAACTTTGGGTCGAGTGATGTAGCTATCTTTAGAAATCTCACATTGGTACCTTCTTTGCATTTTGTCAAATCTGCAGCGAAAGTGTTCTTAAAATGCACAATATGTGCTGGGTCATCATCCGAGACTTCTATAACATGAAATATGTCCTCTGGAATGGTGGCCAAAGCATGAAGGGGCATACGATGTTTAGCATATCTGGCATGCAAATACCTTGAAATGCTGGCTACAAAAGTGCCATTCAAATGCCTGTTCTCACTTTCTGGTAACAAGATAAACAAGAAGCGGGCAGCATTATCTCCTGAAAATCTAAACAACCTTGTTTGTCTGAGCGATTGGCTGAACAAGAAGTAGGACTGAGCGGACTTGTAGGCTCTGAAGTTTAACATTGCTTTGTTTTTGAGTGCAGTTATGTAACAACAAAAATCTACATTTGTAAGTTGCACTTTCACAACAAAGAGACTGCACTACAGTACTTGTATAAGGTGAATTGAAAAATACTATTTCTTTTGTTTATCATTTTCAGTGCAAATATTTGTAATCAAAAATAATATACACTTGGATTTCAATTACAACACAGAATAAAATATGTGAAAATGTAGGAAAACATCTAAAATATTTAATAAATTTCAGTTGGTATTCTATTGTTTAACAGTGCAATTAAAACTGTGATTAATTTTTTTGAGTTAATCATGCGAGTTAACTGCAATTAAATCAACAGCCCTAAAAAAAAACAATACACCCTTTTAAAGGGGCACTCTAAAATCACTAGTGTCTTCTGAAAGCCCTGGTTGGCATACTATGCAAGCACTCGGGTAAATCCTGAAAAGCAAGGAGAGACCAAAATGAACAAGGCAATTTGGAGAGGGGTAAAGGCACTTCCAAGTTACCTACTCAATGTTTTAAAAAGCTGGAGGCTCAAGGAAGACCTGCAGAAAATGCACCTTTCCCTGCCTGGTTAGAATTAATTCTAACCAAGGTTTTGATCAGTTTTCAGAAGATAGGCTTTTGTTTACTTGCCCTTCAGGAAGGGAAAGATAATGACACTAATAAACGACTATTCAATCTGAACAATAAGAGCAAGAGAAGTGACAAGCAGTTAACTAGACAGGCGCTATAATTAAGACCATGCCAGTGGTGGGGGCTGACTCCCCCCCAGCCCCAGGAAGGTAGGAATCAGGAGCTACAGCAAAATGTCTAAGTTTAAAAATAAAGTATACTTTTTAACATAACGAAGACAGAAACTTGTCATCCCTCAGTTGTCACATTAAATTGGCCTCGTTCACATTTATTTAGCCACACAGAAAGGAATTAAGGGATAGGTGCTTATTGCTCCAGTTTCCTACAAGGAATTTGTTAAAAGGTTTAATCTTTTAAAGAGAGACAACACACGGTCTCCGCCTTTATCGGTTCCATGCTCCCAAAATGAGCAGATCCAGCTGGCGGACGGGATCCTGCCCTACCCAGGGGTAGAATGATGGACGGGGTGATCAGAAGAGGTAGAAGCTTCCAACAAAGCACACACTCAGACGTAGACAGTTCAGTAGCAGTCATTTTTAAAAAGGACTGCAATAGCACCGGAGACATTTAAAGCCACTGGAGAAAACACACTGCAGGAGGGATGGGTCCCCCGCCCACCATCTCCAAGTTCTAGCCTGGGCTGGTTCAGGCCAGCAATCCCGAGCATGTGCGAGATTCATTTAATATTCACCGTACACACTGAGGAGTCACTGCACAGCTGCGTGCCTGCAGGGATTGTTGTTCTTTTCTAACATGCCTTGGGTAGCGTGCGGCGTGCTGGACTCTGGGTCGGCCGAGGCAGCATGCTTAGTCCTGGAAAAGGGCAGGAGATAGAAGCACCAATGCTAGCTGTGCTAAGGGCACTGGTATCGAGGCCAGCTCCTCTGGTCCTCGGAGCACCAACTCCCAGGGCTCAGACGTGAGTCCAGGCACCCAAAAAATGGTCCAGCAACGAATGCAGTGAGCGGTGCTGCCCCAGTGGATAGGTGGGGGGTGGCCTTTCCCTCTGCTTCCCCCCAAGGAACAGTGGGTTTGGTACCCAGGCCCCACAGATCTCAGGTATCTACCAGCACAGCTTCACACTCCCTTGCAGGCAGAGGAGCCAGGGCTTCCATTTTACAGGGTCTCCCATAGTGAAGGAGGTCTATAGTGATGAGTTCACACAATCTAAGGCGCTGTTAATTCCTAAGCAGACCCCCCACAGGGCTGAGGAAAGTGGGTTACATTTCATAAGCACTTTAGTCACATCAGAGCCCAAGTCCCAATGGGACTTTGTGAGGAGCAGTGACAGGGCCCTAAGTTAACAGGACAGGTGGCTTCCTCACTCCGTTTCAGGCACTTGGCTGCACCAGCTGGGAGACAGGTCAGCCAAGAAACACCTGAGCAGAAACCACCCAGGGCTACCAGCATGGAGAGGCCGGAAGGTGACGAGAGTGCACTCAACTTCACCCTTTGCTGTCTTACAAATTGCTCTACTGGGTCAGACCAACAGCCTATCTAGCTTAGTATCCTGTCTTCCGACAGTGACCAATGCCAGATGCTTCAGAGGGAATTAACAGAACAGGACAATTATCAAGTGATCCATCGCCCGTCATCAAGTCCCAGCTTCTGGCACTCAGAGGTTTAGGGACATCGCAGAACATGGGGTTGGATCCTGACCATCAGGGCTAATAGCCATTGATGGGCCTATCCTCCCTGAACATATCAAATTCCTTTTTTAAACTCTTTTATAATTTTGGCCTTTGCAATGAGTTCCACAGGTTGATGGTGTGTTGTTGAAGTCTTGAAGTCTTTCCTTTTGTTTGCTTTAAACCTGCTGCCTACTAATTCCACTGGGTGACCCCTAGTTCTTGTGTTATGTGAAGAGGTAAATAACACTTCCTTATTCACTTTCTCTACACCAGTCATGATTCTGTAGATCTCTGTCATCCTGCTCCCCCTGAAGCATCTCCTTTCTAAGATGAACAGTCCAAGTCTTTTTAATCTCTCCCCCCCCCATCTGGAAGCGGTTCCATTTCCCTAATCATTTTTGTTGCCCTTCTCTGTACTTTTCCCAATTCTAACATTTTTTGAAATGGGGCAACCAGAACTGCCTGCAGTATTCAGCCCTATAATAAAGTTGGCACCAGCTTTCACAGAGCCCCTGCCAAGTCCCAACCACAGATAAACTCCCCTAGTGGCAGTCAGCTACAGAGGGTTGGAAGTGAGGCAAAACCAAGGGGTGCTAAACCCATAGGTAGGACAGTGCTGCCCCTGCCAAGAACAGCTGCCACAGGCTATTGCTCCACTTCCTCCTCTCCAAGCTCCGGGGCTGTCAGACTTTGGCACCAGCTGCGAAGCCACTAAATGGAAACAGCAGTTTCAGCTCATGAAACATCAGTAATTCCCAGGCCTGGTGTTTGTGTGACTGACTGAGCAGCCCCCTTTGTGTACAGCACTAAGCCAGGCTGCTCTGGGCGCAGCACAGAGACAAATCCAAGTTGCACCCATTGAGCTCTTCAAGGGTTTCGTACCGAACATGCCTCATTAAAGCTGCAGGCCTTCCAGCAGCTCTGCACATTGCTGTTTAAGAACCTCTCCTAATAGGGGCTTGTAATTCAGTGTTGGGAGCTTGCTTGAAGCTCGCACACACAAGAGACCAGTGTTTGGAGTTAAATCTCTTCAGAAAGGATGTTCTGTTTTCCACTATTCTAGACAGAGACACTGGATTGACTCCAGAGGGGATGTATAATGCGGTGCAAGTTACACATTACTGAGTCTAAAAGAACCTGTGGCTTTCATCCTGAGGAACCAGAAAAGAGGGGGTGTAGCAGGAAAACATTTTCTCATGCTCTGCTGCTGTTTAGGTAGCTTCCCCTCACCCAACACTTTAATGTAAGTTGGTATAACTTGCATACTGATGAAGGCATAAATAGGTTTAAGGGAGTATAACTGATCAAGAGTGATGCACGGGGTCACACCGCCACTCAAATTTGACCCAGCCACCCTTCCGTCATAGCGAGCAGCAGTGCCAGGATGAGCAGCTGGTTCCAGTGGATCCACAGCATGGCCAGCCTCCCTGCAGGGAGTGGTCTGAATGGCTGTTATTCACATTAGAAGATAAGGGCCCAGTGCTGGGACAATCCAGCCCTGCCGCCAGGTGCTATCGTGTAATACGAACAATTAACGTCACAGGGTGATGGAGGAGATGAAGGACCCACAATTCAAGTCCTCACAGAGTGTCAATCAGATTACTTCCCCAGCAGTTGCAAATATTCTTAGTTATATCAACACTCCAGCAGGCACTGAGCAGATGGAGGTATTTGGGAAGTACTTATTGTCCGGTTATTCCAGCATTAAGTGGGGTAAGGGAAAATGAGGGGGCAGGAGGTTCCACATTAAAGGAGGGGGAAAAGAAAAAAAAAGTCAGTCATGGCTTAGGAGTTTGCTGGTCAGTGGAAACCACAAACAGGAGAACTGAACTATGCTATTATCATCTCAACAGCTGGGATGCACTCAGCTTTGACAGAATATTCCAGGGTGTCAAGAACTGCAAAGAAAGTGCCTAGGTTATGTACATTAATTTACACTCTGGAGACCCGGAAATATTAACAAGATGGAAGGGTATTTTTAGAATATTCGGCTATTGAAACTAAGCAAGGAAGTGTCTGTCCTCATTAAAATCTTCACTCTCGCTCAACTGTCAAATTTTTAAAGCTGTTGACTGATGCAGCCTTTAGCGGTCACCATGGCAACAAGATACATTACCTAGGCGATGATGCTCTTATGCTGTCACCCCTTGAGTGACCCAGTTCTACAAAAAAAAAAAAAAAAAAAAAAAAAAACCACCTTCAAGTGGAATTTTTTTCTTGGCTTCTGCCATGTTCAGTTTCTGTGCTGCTGAAGGCGTAATGAGCCTACATGCCTCCAACATGCCAGCAAGATCAAAACCAGGACAGCTGGTGGGAGAGAGAGAAGATTCCAGAATATCTCCACAAATAAGGATTACACTGGATTAAGTGCAATTTGGAGGTGGTGATGATTTATCTGTGGGTAAGTCGAGAGCTGGCTACTCGGGAAGCTATTATTCCAATCAGCCGTTTTAGCGCACACACTCAATCTCCTGAAACTTCACAACATAGATTCGCTGGTTAGTTTCTTGCTGGAAAAATGTGTTGTCCAGTCAGGAAGCAGAAACAATACCACCTGACCAATCGCAACCCCAGCCGAGAGGAGACGGCTGTTTGTTTTGGAAACCTACTGGCTGAGCAGACTGTGGAGTGGGCGCTCCGGTTGGCAGAGAAGGACAGGGACGACCGCTCCATCGCCCTGCTCCTCCTTTAACCCGTGGGGGCGCAGGAGAAGACATCATTTCACCCTTGTTACGTACAGAGCTTTGAGAACAGTGCGGACGGCATGTGAGTGGTGACTGTACCTTTACGGTCTGGAACATGCTTGGTTGGATCCGCACAAGGAGAATGTGGGTCTTTGTCCCCCTCTTGTGGCTGGCCCACCAAAAAGGATCACGAGCTGCGACTGCTTGTTGCTCTGAGGCAGAGTCACGGTTAGGTGAAGTGCTAGGAGCTTGTGCTTTTAGCACGGTGAAGACTGGACTCAAGATCACCCCAAAGAGGGTCAGTTACAGGTATTTCACACTGAGTTACTTGGAGACCGAGCTGGAAACAGAGCGGGTCAGACGTGACTTGTGAACAAAGAGCATCCCGGTGCTGACCATTCACTTCTGTTGCTCGTCTCCAAGTAGTCATGGCACCTGGACTGCAAAAGGCACGATTCGGCTGACTGGAATCTGGAAAAACAACATCCCTCCCCCTCTCTTACTCCCTTCATGGCTTTCTCCCAGAGCCAGCGTCTTCACCTCTCCCCCTTCCCCCCCCCCCCCCGGTCACAAGCCCCCCTCCATCTTTTAATCTCACTGCTCTAAATCCTACCATACCTTACTCTAGCTCCTCTCATTTTGCTCTTCTCTCATCCAGCGGAGATTTGGTGACCCTTACAGGAGATGAGTTTGGTAGGTCTCTGATCCGTCTCTCATCACAAACCAACCACCGCACTTTGCACTAACTGAGAAAAATTGCATGGGCCACAGAGATTGAACTGCTATCCTACCCAGAGGGGAAGTCTGTCCCTCCTTCAGTTCAAATGCTGTTCCCCGCCCCTCCCCCTCCCTCCACCATGTCCTGCCTTTCATGGCTCCCTCTGCCAGCACTGTGAGCAGACTGAAGATCTGCTGGGCCAGCAGCAGAAAAGCTGCACGGGACTCTGGGACGCTGAGCAGCCTGCAGAAGATGCACAGTCATCCTGAATGCCTCTCAGCAGATGTCACTTGCGAGGCAGGATAGGAGGACGGGCAAAACTTAGGGTTGCCAACTTTGGTTGGATGAATGCCTGGAGATTTCATCACATGACATAATCTTTAGTTAAAGATCAATCTTTCATTCCTGGAGACTCCAGAACAACCCTGGAGGGTTGGCAAACCTTGGCAAAAGCAGCTGACTGCAGGAGGCCCCCTTCCTTTGATAGAATACATCCAGAGACAGGCTGGCCTCATTTCCCAGCTTCCTTTCTGAAAGATACTCCTTCTCTTTACCTTAGCCCGACCCCCATGCCGCCAACTTTCATGCCAACTCTCCCCATCCCCTTCAGGCTCTTCACCGGAGCTCTCTCCTATCCCTCAGGAGAACTCCCTTCCAGCTGCTGGTCTGGCCTTGCTGGGGCAAGCCAGAAGGAAAAATGCCACCTACAAAGTCAAACACTTTCCTACCGCACCCTGGGATTTTCTCTGAAGTCTCCCATCCAAGTTCCGAGCAGGTCCAGTCCTGCTTAGTTTGAGGAGTTCAAGCAGATTGCAACATGATTGCGGTCACTCATATCCATTCCAGAGTGAGGCCACACCCACATACCAGCTCCTAAGACGGAGCTATCCTCAGCCTGCTAACTGCTCACTATAAAAGTGGCCGAGCTTCTATGCACTGCCTGTTTCCAGGCTGGTCTCTTATTGCCACGGGATTGTCCCTTTCTATGCAGCCTCGTTCAAGGCAACGGTGCTCAGGAGAGACCGGTGCAGAGGCAGAGTGGAGACTGAGAAACAGGGCGTGGCGAGCGTGGGGGCGCTAGGTGGGGATTGTTGATCTGTACCCCGAGGTGAGGTTTATTCAGAGCATTTCGGAGATGGAATGGTGGAATGTCAGAGCAGAGCAGACAGACCCAGCAGACTCCCTCCCAGGCAGGAGAGTAGTGACTGCAAGCCAGTAAAGCTGAATGGGTCTAAACCGGCAAACAGCAAAGCATCATGGGGGCACTCTCTTAAGGCTTGTCAGCATGGAGAAGTTCACCAGCAGTACTAGGTGATGGGATTTTAATGTTATATGTAGTTATCCTGGTGTAACGCCCCATGTGGACACATCTGAAATAAGGGGCCTTTGGGGTTTATTATTATTTATCTGTGTTATCATTGTTCCGAGGAGCCCCAGTCATGGACCAGGACCCCATTGTGCTAGGTACTGTACAAACAGAAGAGACGTGCCCCAAAGAGTGTAAGACAAGAGACAGACAGACAGACAGGGGAGTACAGGGAGTCAACGTAATAGGCAAGGTCTCAGCACACCAGCAACCTAACTCTTGTCAATTTTTTTGTAGGCATGGCAAAGGATGAAAAGACTTCACACCTAGGCCCCGTAACAAAAGCCAATGAATACGAGGGTAATTGGCCTCAAGCACACACCGAGGAGGCAGGGCTTTGAGAAAAGGGAATTTCCTTACTGAGGGGTGGAGGGGGTAGGAAGACAGGAAGGAAGAAAGACCTCACTAGCAAATGAACAAAAAAAGTGCTCTTATAATTGAGTTAACACCATTTTTTCTGCAGTGAAGACAAGGCTGGATTCCAAGAGCACATTGGCCTCCTAAAAGAACTTAAGTTTGGTCTTTTCTTTTCCTGCAACTGCAGAAGGAAGCCCATCTAACTAAGGCCTGGGCTACATTTCAAAGTTAGAACAACTAGCTACGTTGCTCAGGGCAGTGAAAAATTGTGCCATCATTAGGGTGACCTAAGCCAAGCCCCACTGTGCTGCAGGTTGACAGAAGAATTCTTCCATCAGTCAAGCTACTGCCTCTCAAAACTACATCAATGGGGGGGGGGGCCGCACGCGGGACACACACACACACACACACACACACACCCCTTCTGTCAATGTAGGAAGTATCTACACTATGGGGCTACATCGGCACAGCTGCAGTTGTGTAGCTGTATGGTAGACGTATCCATAGTGTCAGGTTTCAGAGTAACAGCCGTGTTAGTCTGTATTCGCAAAAAGAAAAGGAGTACTTGTGGCACCTTAGAGACTAACCAATTTATCATGCTCAAATAAATTGGTTAGTCTCTAAGGTGCCACAAGTACTCCTTTTCTTATATTCATAGTGTGTAGTGAAGTGTAAGGTTAGTCTCCACTAGCTACGCATGGCTCTTTGTTGTTTTCACAGCAGTTTCTCTAACACTTTGTTCTGTTTACGAATAAACCCGCTTGTTTTTGAAAAGTGGTTGGTTGCTATCTCATGGCCATAGGCGCCTGAAGAGAAGAGAGACAGATATCCATTCAGACCTGTGCAGTATTAAGTGGCTAGCACAGGCAGGGTGCTGTATCCATATCCTGGTCTAAAAGTGGGAGAAGTGCAAAATCTCAGTCCCAAGACAGGTAAAGGCATGAGGGCTGACAGCTGAGGGGATGCATGAAGAGAGGCCAGAGATGCAATCAGCTCCATAATCCTGACACAGGTTTTGCACCAATATAGCCAAGCACCTTCCACCCCTAGCTAGGTCACTTTGCTTATTCGTGTAGGTGACCAATGGCACATCACCACATGGTATCCTTTCTGCTCCATGTTTAGATGACAAATGTGAATAGGGGAGCCAGTAAATGGAAGGCAGTGTGACCTAGTGAATAGGGCACTGGACTGGAATTCAGAAGACCTTGGTTCTATTCCCAGCTCTGCCATTGGGTGACCTTGGGCAAAAATCACTTCACATCATGCCTCAGTTAGCCCATCTGTAAGATGGGGATAATGACACTGACTTCCTTTGTAAAGCACTTTGAGATCTATAGAAGGAGAGCTAGGTATTAGTAATTAAACAAACCATGGATGCTCTCATCCACACACAAATGCCTTGATCACAAAGGAGACATTCATGCATGGCAAATAAAAATGGAGTGGGAGGGAGGAAGTATTTACATGGCTGAACTGCCATTCAGAATGTAAGTGAACTCTGTTCTTACCAACTCCAAACAGCTGGAAATTAGAAGTGGAAGAGACGTTCATGATCATCTCGTCTGTCAACCATGCACGGGCGGGAAGAGGTCAGATTAATAAAAATCTCGTGCTCTGTGCAGCAGAGTTTTAGACAACACAAGAAACACACTACCTCCTTTGGGAGACCATCCCACCGTCTTACAGAATACACGTCTTTGCCCTGATATTTAACCTGCATTTTCCTTTGTTCAGCTTCATCCCGTTACTCCTCATTCTACCCCCTTGAAGAATTCTTTCCAGTTCCTGGGGATATTTAAAAATGGGAAAAAATGAGCAGCGACCATGTAGATCTCATGGGGGATTATTGGTGTGTAATTAAGCAATATCCATAGTAACAAGCAAATCTGCATGTGTTAAAAAATTAACTTGACCTAGTTTGAGAAATTCTAGCATCTCAACAGTGCATCGTGATTCCCAGAAATTCACCAGTGCCAACAAAGGGCTCTGTTCTGAGGAGAAGGAGCTTTAAATAAATTATCTGCGGCAAAGGAGGAGGGTCAGGGAGAATTGGGGAAGGATGGTGGTTCAGTGAGTCAAGTCACCTAATGATTGCTGACATTTTACACATCACATCACAAGGCTCCTCAGTAGAGAGAGAAACAGAACAGCCAGTTTCCTGCCAGAACAAAAGGTACACTCAGCGCTGGTCACCAAGCCTTGCTCTGGAGCAGATGAAGTTTAAAGATGTTGTGAAAGTTTAAAGATGGTCACCATGAGAAAACAGGAAAAACGCAAACGATCCAGCAGACGTAGCAACTGAGGTCAGGAGATATATTGATACACTCAGTGGTTCTGAGATGTTTTTCCCTTCACCTCCCTTTCTAGAGAGGCCATCGTTGTAATGTGTGGCCTCTATTTATGGGTTTTACACAGCTGCAGTTTACCATAGTATCTGAGTGCCTTCCATGTAGAAAAACTCATGAGCAGCAGCGAAGTCTGTAATGGACTTTATTGTCTGAGACCCTGGTATTTGTATTTTATTGGTACCTGGTATTTTATCATCGTTGAACACGTATATTGCAGTAGCCTCCGATGGCAACATGCAGGCTGGCCCCTGCATCATGCCATGCAACATACAAACACATCACAAGTGCCCCATAGTTTTAGCCCTTTTTATCTTAACTGAATCTTTGAATGCTGCTTTTTTATGTTGTTTTGTTGAACTAGTGGAGCTGCCTGTCCAAGGAACAGGCTTTAGAAGTTAGTCCTCCTAACTGACTTGCTCCTGGTAAAAAGTTAATGAAATAAAGCACTAGCAAATAAAAGTTTTTCAAATGCACAGTTACCTGCAATGAAGCCACTCTCACGCTACCGAGCGGGGCAAATTCAAGACCTTACAGGTCATTTCAGGACTATAATTTGTGCTGATCTTCGAAGGTCAGTCTTGGGCATCAGGCAAGGCTGCTGATCTTCAAAGAACCCGAGCAATCCATTTAGACTGGGTTGGATCAGTTTTCACATCCAAGGATGACTCAGCAAGCGAGAGGGATAGAATTTGTTTGTTAAATTAAAAGCTAATACCATGGCTCCCCCTGACTTTTGTAGGCCTGGCAAGAGACCCCATGAGGGCACTAGCTGAAGAGGGTAAGAACAGGATTAGCGGACTGATCCCAGACTAGGTGAGGGAAGCAAAGCCTAGCACACTCCCTCCTGAAGGCTGAGAACAGGAGTGTCTGTCTGAAAGTAGCGAGTGTGGTAGTTAGCGGCTGGGCCACCCCACATAAGGGCAAAAGCAAGGACACCCTGCAAAGATTCATCGCCCTTTGGAGAATCCCCCACCCATTGCAAGGATAACCCCTGCAGACGGGTGCCACTGAAAGACACCATTGTAGGGCACTATCAGAAGGTAGCCCTCTCTCTTCCCTCTCCATGCGGAGTATATTAGCTCAAATAAACATCTGATTCTTTTCGGCACCTGTTGTGGCTCAACCTACACGCCCTTGGGAACTGGTCCCCTTAGGGCCCATTAGACAGCAGGGCTTGTTTACGGTTTTCAAAAAAGGTCTTGCCAGCTTGGAAGAAAGAAATCAGTGTGCAAATCCAATGCCTTCCAAGACCTTCCCGTACACTGCTGCCTGCCTGAATGCATTGCTTTCGCTACACTCCCACGCTCGTTTCACACTCGGCCCGTAAAATGACGTAGAGCATTGTTCAGAGGCAGCAGCCTGCTAAGGCACCACACGCTGACCCCACGCAATTCGCAACGTAGGAGCCACTAAGAGACAAGCTGAGTCATATAGCAAGGACACACACCAGAAAAACAAATGGACTAGAATGAAGTCCAATTTGGCTCTGGACGAGCTGGATTTTGAGTGTTCTCTGGCAGCACATACGATGCTGAACTATGATTTGGTTCAGCATTTGAGCCATGCTGTGCTCTAGGCAATTAGGAGAAAGGTAGGGCCAAAACCAACCCTGGCGTAAGTGGATCAGCTTCAGTTTGTTAGCTGAATGGCTCATTTGAAATGGACAGCCCAAGCCACATGAGAAGCCTTTACCACTGACAATCATGGGTTTCTGGTCTGTGTCAGATCCCCTTTCTCCCCACCCTCATCTGTGTCAGATTCCTTTCCTCCTCTCCCCATCTTCGGGGACCCACTTAAATAACCCACCAAACAGCAATAAAGAATAGGGTCAATAGCACAACAGGTAACTAACTACCTTGCTTATTGCAAGCCTGTTGTGTACATGTGCAAGAGGTAACTCTTCCTCCGAGCATTGCAGTTCCAAGAGTAATTTTGTTGGTTTCCAACTGACTATTGTTACTGCCCCTGTGCTCGTTAATTTCTTAAGATCACCTCACAAAAGGATGCCCACAAAAGCTGAAATGAAAGTCAGCTTGTCAAGTCACTTGAAAACAAGTTGTGAAGCATAAGGATAATAAAAAAGGAGCACTTGCATGCTGGGATTTGTGCAGAGATGGAAGGTTTCATTATACAGCCGTCCTACTGAGGATTCCAAAGTCCCTACTGATTACTTTGTGCAAAAAGAGCCTTAACACAGCATGCCCTGAATGCAAAGGTCAGAATACTATTATCACATGTGTTGTAGCAGCTTTCATCTAGAAAGATTCCAAAGCATGGTGGGAAGCGGTTGGTAAACCTCACTGGCAGACAGGCATTGCTGGGGTAGAGCAAAGTATGTGTTTAAACCTCACACAGGAACACCACACAACTGCTCGACAGCAGCAAGTTAATGCTTGACATTTGTGTAGCTTACAGTTACAATTTGCACACAAAACCAGAGTCTGTGATGCCTCTGCCATCTCCTTGGCCCTCCTTAAAAAAACCTGTGTCTTCCAAAAGGCCTGTAAATTCGGTCCTTTCCCCAAAGGGATATTTTTAAAAAGCACCTGAAAGGGTTAAAGAACACAGGATGCCTGCTAGACAACTCCTCTCAGTCACTACCGGTTGCATCCCATTCCCCATCCCCCATCTATATGGTGCATGGTTTTAATTAAAGCCTGGTCCTGCACCACTATGGTCAATGCAAGTTTTTCCATGGACTTCAAAGTCAGCAGGATCATGGCCTCAGACTGTAAGCTCCTCAGCACTGTAAGATATCTCTTGCGTTTGATAATTAATGGTCTCCAGCAGCTCCTGAGGTTGAAACAGGAGCAGATTTTCAAGAGCAGCTCCAGGCCAGATTTTTGACCACTTAGCACCCACAGCTGGGCCAGATTTTCACAACAGCTCAGCTCCCACTGAGGCATCAAAATACAAGTCTAGACATTCACGAGTTTCATTCAATGTGCGAGGAGTTCCTCTGAAAAGTACAGCCTCAATTTAATGAAAGGTTTAAGATTTTTGTCCAGTATTTCACCCAGTTGAGCTCTCTTATTGCTGCAATGCTAACAGCACAATTAGGAGTAATACACCCTGCTGGAATAATCAGTTAGCTGCAGAAATCTGGTTCTGGCACCTTCTTCTGGTGCCCACGCCGTAGATTAATGCTACCAAATTGTAAATCTGCATCCTGCATCCACACAAGTGGCTTCCCCTGGCGATTTGCACACTATTTATGAAATTAACCAATACAGATCATAAGCGTGCTGTATGTGACATGCAGCATGTATACAGGCTGCATGGTTTCATGTTACATCCTCCTCCAGGGCACTGCACTGTGCCACACAGCACACCCAAAACCCAGAGCTTTCTGCTCTATGCAGAGCAAGTTTAAAAAGTTAATTAGTTTCACTAGAGCTAAAAGCCACCCTAAGTTACTTCCTCATCTAGGAAATGTTTGAAAGTTTTTGTCACTTTCCTTCCCAAGTCAAACACCAGCCGAAGCCAAAACAGAAAGCTGTGTAAAGTTCTGCATGGAGGCAGCTGTGTCAATGCAGAAAGGATTTAGCACTAAACATGTGTACATCCCGCTGGCAGCGCTCTCTCAGCTGCCTCACCAAAACCAGGTGCTCCCCAGGATCAACAGCTGCCCCCTTTAACAGGCTTCTCACTTCCCAGCAAAACTGCCTAACAGTTTAGCCTCCCAATCTCACCTCAGCCAGAAGGAGCTTCGCATTTGCTGAACAGGCCAGAGTAATGTTCCTCTGCAACAGACCAGAATTGTAACAACAGGATCAGGCAGTGACCTGTCGTGAAGGAGGAATACCAGACCACCTGCTTGTACTTTTCACCCCCCTGCTCTCTCTCTCTCTCACTCTTTTTCCTCTCCAGGCCTTTCAGGCAGAGCCCCTGCCAGAACTGTCCTTTGGATCAGAGGAAGCGGCACTCTCCTCAGTTCCTTACAAACAGTCAGCTGAAGTTTTCTTAAGGTGGCACCTATAAGTTCTTCCAGATAGCTACTTTGCTTTGTTTACTGGCCAATTCTTTGACTCGCTGGCTCTACTTTCGAACTTAGATTTTTGCTTCCCCTAATCTTTTTCTTCATATATATATATTACACACACACACACACACACTCTATTGGACCCTCAGTAAGACACAATATTCATGAGAAACTGCTACAAATGTGATTAGGAACAAAACTACCAGTTTCGAAATTAAATCACCCAGTACAAGTAAAATTATAAAAGGAAATGGTTGTCAGACAAGGCTTCCACAGGTATGACACAGATACCCAGATCTAACACCTACATGTGTCATTTGACAGAAGTATTAAGAGAGAAGGTTGAGCAGACTTTCGGGAATTGATTTTCTTTTAATCTTTTTTCAGGAAGCAGCTAGTCTGTGAATTCTAATGTTTTTCCACCTGTTCCTCAGCTTTGGGTTTAAGACCTACTTACACACAGGTATGACAAGCTTGTAACACACTAAAAGAAAAGGAGTACTTGTGGCACCTTAGAGACTAACCAATTTATTTGAGCATAAGCTTTCGTGAGCTACAGCTCACTTCATCGGATGCATACTGTGGAAACTGCAGAAGACATTATATACACAGAGACCATGAAACAATACCTCCTCCCACCCCACTCTCCTGCTGGTAATAGCTTATCTAAAGTGATCACAATGTGTGGAGAGTGATCACTTTAGATAAGCTATTACCAGCAGGAGAGTGGGGTGGGAGGAGGTATTGTTTCATGGTCTCTGTGTATATAATGTCTTCTGCAGTTTCCACAGTATGCATCCGATGAAGTGAGCTGTAGCTCACGAAAGCTTATGCTCAAATAAATTGGTTAGTCTCTAAGGTACCACAAGTACTCCTTTTCTTTTTGCGAATACAGACTAACATGGCTGTTACTCTGAAACTTGTAACACACTGTGCATTTGCAGTGGAGTTTTTATTCCATCTCCCACCTTGAATAAAATAAAAGTTCAGTGGGTTATTCCAGGTTAGCCCTGGATTCCTTATACATGTGGTGTATGTGACCCCACTGAAAGTGTTAACTTGTAAATGCCAGCTTTGAGAAACTGCTTGATCAGCTATTTTGAGGGTGGTCCATTGTTGCCTAGCAATGTCGGTTTGTTCTGATGACAATGTTTGTAAGGTGGGTGGGAAACTTGAACGGGTGCAGACTTTAGCAGGCCTGAACTGGTTGTCTTCTGCAGTTTAATTTATCTCAATCTTGTAAATTTACCTCTGGTATCTAAGGGGTACAAATCCACACAGCTTTATTGGCTTCAATGGAGTTATGCCAATTTACAATAGCTGAGAATCTGGCCCTATTATTATTATTATTGAGCTAAATATAACAATATTGATTATTAAAAACAAAAAGGTACAAGTGATAAAATACTCTTTTCACTGTGCCATTGCAAGACAGGTAGAAAGACTCAATGGAGCTTACAAGGAAGAGGAGAATGGCTGTTTTTGTAACACACCATACACCCTCTCTAGGAGTCAAATCAACTTTATACAAATATATATTGAGCCATATTCTTACACTCCTTTAAAAGGAGCCTTGGAAATAAGAAAATTAAAAGAGCTACACTTTTACACACACATGCGGCTTAATTTTTACCATTTGATTTCTAATGCAGACATTAAATTCAAACTGGAAACAAATGTGCACTTTTTTTTTTTTTAATATACAGTGAGAGTAATTACCCATTGGAACATCTTCCCACGAGATGTGGGGGAATCACTGTCACTAGGCATCTTTAAATCAAGGTTAAATTAATAACTTTGATGCACGTGCATAAGCATCTGCCGCATCAGGGCCTTACTTTGGTATTTACTATGGTAAATAGTTGGGGGGGGGCGTTAAATTATGTGCTAAGTGTTTGCAGGCTTGGGGCCTAAAAGCAATAGTCTGTTCAACTATAGATTATTGGGTTGGAGACAGGAGTCACTTGAAGAAGTTGCGTGGCTTGTGCTGTGCTGGAGACCAGACTTGGTCCCACCTGGCTGCCCAGGAAGCACAATTGATGAATGGTTTCAGAGTAGCAGCCGTGTTAGTCTGTATTCGCAAAAAGAAGAGGAGTACTTGTGGCACCTTAGAGACTAACCAATCTGATGAATGAACATTCACCCGCAGTTTCAGTTTTTAAAGTTGCCGTTGTTCAGAGGTTCAAAAAGCTGAATAGCACTAACCTCTCCTGACATGATCCAGGGAGGCCAAAGCTGACTACTGAGTAAATGTGTCCATTTTTAGCCTGCTGAGAAGGTGGGGGGGGGGGGGTTTTCTACTTAGATATTCTTTACTCTTGAGCGGTTGGGGCTTTTTGTTGGGTGTTGCCTGACTGCACATCTTTTGCCAAGGCTTAAAGAAAGAGCGATCAGAGCATTTTATAACTAGGGACAAAACTCAGCAGGGGAATAGTGTTAAAATCTCCACAGGAATTATTCTGTGCTTTCGATTTTGCTTGGTTCTGTTTGTAAGGGGACATCAGTGATTTAAAAATAAAATCAGACTGAAGTCGAGTTCTAACTTACAGTTAACTCTTACAGTTACCGTAACAATAGCAACAAGAATAAGAGGAAAATAGTGGATTGCTTTTCAGTTTATTTTATGCATTTAATAGCCCTTTGACTAGTCATTGTTTCCCCTGGATCAGGTCCTAATGGACTCCACAAAGGATGTAAGTCAATGGAAAGGCTCCTATTGACTTGAGGTCTGAGTGATTAGGGTCTGATCCACAGCCACCCATGTATTCTACAATTAGAGCCATCTTAGGGACCCCAGTTCCAGTGCAGTTGTAACTGTATATTTAAGATGGTCTGGTCTCCCCAGGCAAAGCCACAACGTCTTATAAACATGGTCAGAGCACATTGTGTGGCCACTGCATCCCCTAAGAGGTCTGTAACAGGCAAAGTTTTTGGGTGCTTCCAGAGAGGATTTTAAAAGAATTCTCCCACCATCTGTGCTAACAAGGATGGGAGTGCCGAAATACCCCAGCCCCCAGTTTTCTCAAGACCTAACATGCTCCAGGGATATGTACTGTTTCTTTAAGTCTGGCACAGGAAGCCAAGCAGGAGTGGGGCTGAGGGAGGTTCTAGGCAGAAGAGATTACAGCGAAGCAAAGACTGGTTTTAGGAACAGCGCTGTTTTCCTTCGTCTAATTCCATTAGAGTTCCTTGTTCAGTATTAGTAGAAAGTGTCTGATTATTTTGCCAATGTCATGGGTCACTGGGCTCCGCCATTTTACCCCATACCATCTAATCTTACTCTGCAAATCCCTGCTTGAAGAGCTTAACCTCCATTCTCTTCATAGGCCTCTCCCCTCCCACAGAAAGCAAAAAAAGTCCTAAAGTGAGTCTGTTTTTCCACATCAGTCTGCAAAGGGAACATTAGGTAGCAAACAACAAAAAGGTAAGAACATAGGACAGGTCATACCTGCTTGGACCCAATCCTGTGCTGAAATGGTTCATCTGAACGCTCGCCATGGGAAAGGGGCAGGGGAGTGCTATTTTGCCTTCACGGCTGCGTTTGCATCGTTTTGGTGGCCGGCAAGAAATCTCCGAAACAAGCCAGGATTGGGGGAGCCTGCTACATGTCCGTATCCATGAGACGGACACAGAGTAAGAACCATGTTTGAAACAAAAACGGGGAGCATCCAATCGCCCAGGATCAATGTGCTTGCTTCCAATCAACCCTGTTTTGCAGCACTAACCTGGCTGTTCCTGAAGGGCGGGGAGGGCCATAGGTTGGCTGTGTCTCTTTATACGCTGTGGGCCTGATTCTCCACTGCCATGCACCTAGCATCATCACCTGTGACAAATGGATACCAAACCAGAATGGGAGCATTTTACACCCATTCTGCACTGGTGTAAGTGATGGTGAACAGGAATGGAGCACCAGGCCCTGCCTATCCCACCCCTGCCACGAGGATATTGTTTTTACATTGAAATGTGGAGGCAGTGTGGCTTAGTGGACAGAACACTGGACTGAGACTCAGGAGATCTGGTTTCTATTCCTTGCTTTGCCACTGGCCTGCTGGATGACCTTGGTCAAGTCACCCCCCGCCACACACACACACTTTGTGTCTCATTTTCCCTACCTATAAAATGGGGATGCTGTTGCTTTGTAAAGTGCTTTGAGATCTACTGATGAAGAGTGCTACATAAGAGGTATTAAGAGTCCCAACATGCTATAGGATGGCTTTTACTGTCTTCTTCAGGTTAAGATAAAGGACCACCAGTTGGACATCTTTTCTGCAGCCCCTTTGAGATGTTGAAAACCAAAACAATGTTCTATGAGGTGGCATTTATATGGCATGTTTTCAGGCATGGAACAATCTCCGAGCAGAGACTCTTTCATATGTTATCCTTAAATCCTAACCAGCCCGTTAATCCAGTTTTAGCTATAGACACCATGGAATGAAGACCTGAGCTTCTAATCTTTGAAGTGTATTGAAGAACCCAACACTACCTGCCCGTGAACCAAGAAGATAAGGTAGACCACAAAATCCCTAGTCCCTTTGACAGAATTTCACACCGGATGGAGTTTCGGACCAACTGAGGGTCAGCGTTTAGAAAGCCCTGGTAGGTAAAACAACTTTATGACTTGCCCGACAAATACAAAGGTGGATCCCAAGCTTAAGGAGCAACCTTTGGATCACTCATATTCTGTGCAGGTCTTTCAGGCTCTCAGTCCATGAGGAAGCCACTCACCACCCAAGAACCTGCCCTTGGTATCTAGGATATCCCTCATCAGCCACTTCTAAAGCCATGGGGGGCATTATGGTGCATCTGTTATATAGATTAGCCCCTACTCACTGAGTAGTATCGCTGAGGTCAATGGGACTACTCACCCAAGTGCTCCTCTACATGACTAAGCACGGCACAATCAGCCCCTCAAGCCTTGTCTAGGCTAAGTTACCCACTGCTGACAATGGCTGACCACAGGCTGTCATCCCCACTTCTGAAATGGTGCTGGGCATGCAGTTTGTCCTGGTCTATGCACTAACCTGCATTCAGCACAGGCTCAGCTGCAGCCATCAGGGATATTTTCTTAGCACAGACAAGGCTTTAGTATTCTCATATCAGCCCAAGGGCAATGCAACTCAGCAGCATTTGTCCTACTGTCCCTCTTCCACAGAGCCATAGAAAGTGGAAGTTAGAGACTGAGGGAGGGATGGACGGTCATCCCGTAGGGTCACAGCTAGTCTACCTCCCTGCCTCTGCAGGCTGGCTCCCTACAGAACGGCTCTTTCAGGATTAGGAAGACCTGTTCTAGACCCTCTGAGATCTCCCTCCACCCCAAGAGATGTTGCCATTAGATATTACTGGACAAGTCACTAGGAGTCCAAGATACAGACTGGCCTTTGCCTTGTTTTGTGCTCGGTGTTTCAAACAGTCCCAGGCTGGAATTCAGGTGAGATCACAGCCTGCCCTCCTCCTCTCCCGGACCGCAACGTGCGTTGGCCGTCTGCTGTTAGCGCCACTCGCCCTACCTCCCCATAGTTGATTCATCCACAACTCTGGCCCTGGAGCCACTTCTTTTCAAAACAGCGCAACTGCATGCTGGGCAGGTGGCAAGCTGGGATCGCTACTAGTGAAAGGTTATGTTCACTACTAAAAATTCTAGTGGTTTCTCAATCACTGCTTGTTTGTTAGATGCCTCCATCCCAGTGTCTCTCATCAGGCTAAGCTCTTTGGGGCAAGCACTGTAATTTATTATGTACATGCACAAGACAATAAGGCCCATCCTGGCTGAGGGCTCCGGGCGTTACTGCAATTTAAAGCATTAACAAGATGTTTAACAACCAACCAGTGATCCTGTCTATGACCCCAGGCTCCCTCTTCCAGAAACGTCAGACCAATCTCCTTGCACTTTGACAAGTCTAGTTTAAAAAAAAAAAAAAAAAAAAAAAAAAAGAGTGTCCCAACCAATGGAGTTTGCGCCAATTTTCTCGCATCTCACAGTCCTATAAATAGATAAGCCAATTGCTGTGTTGTTTCCACTTGCTTTCACATCAGGCACATTCCTGGCTGAAGATACAGGGAAAAGAAAGTTTCATAAAAATAATTCAATGCAAAAAACTCTATTGTATTCTAAACCTCTTTTTTCAGTAGTCTTGGGCAGCTACCAGAGAAATTACATTAGACTGCTTACGTCTCTACAGTGTGCTTGATGTTCAAACAGTAGTCATAAACCAAGCCTCTCTCACTGGACTGTTTTTGCGTTTAAAGCAGAACTCTACCTTCCAACCAGATTTGAACCGATTCCTGCTCTGTGTTTCCAATCGTGGAAATATCCTTCCACATGCATCACACACTGTACAAACACCGCACCGGCCCTGATCCCACATCAAGTGCCACATCCAAGGATCCTGTGCCTGCATCAGTGCAGGACCAGGGCCCTATTGCATACTGGGATTCCCACACTGCAGTCCCAAGAAACCTGAGGCAACCAAAACCTGCTTCTACTCACCAGCTGTTTAAGGAGGAGCCTGAGCTCAGAGTCAAACCGTGGCCCCCTGCACAAAGCCCAGCTAGACAAGGTTTGCACAGGGAATGTCCAAGGAGTGCAGAGAAACTGACTCCTCCTCCCATATCCACAGTGCCAGGCTCGAGCCTGGGGTGGGGAGGCAAAGCAGCTGCTACCAAGTCATGCACCATGTGAAATTAGAGCCAGGTGAACTTCAAATGCAATGTTTCAGAGTAACAGCCGTGTTAGTCTGTATTCGCTCGGAGCATCGGATGCATCCGATGAAGTGAGCTGTAGCTCACGAAAGCTTATGCTCAAATAAATTGGTTAGTCTCTAAGGTGCCACAAGTACTCCTTTTCTTTTTTCAAATGCAAATGCAAAACTAATGCAAAACTCTGACACAGCTCTTCTGACCCCCCCACACCAAGTTGGCTGGGGCTATGAGCCTGCTCCTGTTCTCCATCTCCTCTGCTCAGCCAAGCCTCAGAGGCAGAGAGCTCCCAAAACCCACCCCACAGATTCTCACCCCATGGGAGGCAGTGGAAGGGACTCTGAGCTACTCAGGAGCCAGTTGCAAGTGGCTCTTTGAGACGAAGACATCCCTCCTATCTGATACAGTGCCAAGTTATATCAGCCCCCACTGGCACAAGGGTTCCCAGCCACAGAAAGCCCACCTGGAAGACTGCACGAGGCCCCTGCAATCTCTGCTCTCCTGAGAGCCGCCACAAGAGCAAATAAGGTCAGCCAGGAGAACACGAGAAGGAGCCAGAAGATGCAATGATTCAGTACATCCAAACCAGACAGACTGGGCAGCCTCTGGTAGTGCAGCTATGGAGACCTGGCCACAAGTCAAAACAGCACTGCCTCAGCTAAGCCCCTCAATGCAGACACCTCCCTCTCCCCACGGCCCCGGGGTCAAATCCTCCCCAGACATGCCTGCTCCCAAAGGTGCAGAGTTCCTGAACTGGCAGGGCGAGAGATATCAAGTAAGCCCTGTGTATGAAGGGAGTACCCAAGAATAGTAGTAGATACAGAGCAACATCTTGCACAAGCCAGTCTTATCATGGCTTCAGGTAGCAGGGGACAGGTGATGTGTTACTCAAGCAATCGTTAACTCCGAGACAGGGCACAGAGCTGATGCAGTACATCATACTTGAGACTTCAGTGTCTCAGCATGCTCTATCCAACAGAGACGCCTCTGACCCGCAGCCGAAGATGGCATGGGCTCTTTGGCACCACATCCAATGCCGTAATACCAGTCTGTATCAGTGAACCAGAGATTAGCTGTGTAGGTTCAGGGTACCTTTGTTTAGTATATTTCTGATTTGCCAGAGCTCTGTGGTAAATATTGGAAAAAAAGAACTGTTCGCTAAAACTGGCACTACCCTTATTTTGTCATAGCAGACAGACAAGTGCTTGCAGTAGCTATCAACGTGCTATTGATTGCATGCCATCCATCTGGCTTGGGTTTCAGCTGGAGTACACATCCTTCAGTCCCACTGCATCTCCTGAGAGGTGCCGTTTCCAGAACATTTTATGGCATGCTTTTCTTTTGCACAGGCTTATTTACAATGTGGACGGCTTTATGACTGGGGAAAGAAAATAACCTCCATAATCATGCACTACCATCAGCCCTCATTATTTACTCTTAATGATTTTACAGTATTTTAACATTAGTCCCCGAGAAATTTTAGTTGTCCCAAGGAGAATAGCTGCTTGTAACCATTTGCTAATTACAAGTATGAATGTCAATTAATTCATTTAGCTAATTATCCACTCTATGAGCATCATGCACCAAAGAACTGTAAAAGACAGGCATATGGTGATAGATTGGAAACAAGAACATAGTGTGTGTGTCTGTGTATTCATCCAGTAGACTGGGGGGACGTGTGTATGTTTAGTTAGCACGCCAGAACACCCCAGATGAATGTATTTAGTCAGTGTAATAGCTAGGGGAATACAACTGCTATAAACCATAATTACAGCATTATGCTAATTGTGCCTGAAAAGCATCAGACCTATCTTTGCAACTTTTGTTTGGAGACTTGAGCATAGGTCAAGCATCTAAAGCGTTTCTAATTGTGCTGCTGCCTTCAACGTGGGGGGGGGGGGGACTGTTTTCAATTGCATTTAGAAAACCTCTCAAAAATAATCACTTGTCGCTCAAACAAACAGCCTAACAAGGAAAAGGAAGTCTCTCACAAGCCTAATTCCAAAGAGATGTAAAAGTTAAAGTGGAAGGTTATGAAATGTAATTTTGCTTTATGTTTTTACATGGCATCTTTGGGGGGAAACTATGGAACAAGCCAATAGGAAAAGCAACACCTCAAAAAAAAAAAAAAAATAGTAAGCCTGTTTGCTGCCCAAGACGACATGACAAATTAGTATAAGTCTCTAAAGGGAAATCATCATTACAAGTTGGTGTGCAAAATTAACTGTGATGCATTAAAGGAGATGTGTTAGGAGATCAAAAAAATTATTGATTCTTCCTCCTGCTCTCTGAAAGTCACAGGACAAAGAACTGCAAGTTTTTTACTAAACCCAATCAACTCGTGTTCAATGAGATTAAAGTTTTCTATTACAACAGGACAATAACGGGTTTCCAGAAGGAATCTCTAATACAGCGTTCAAAGAAAAATCACACACAGTAATGCGGTCTTCCTCCCCTCCCCCCACGTCTGAATGCTCCTAAACATTAAAGCAGACAAGGTTCAACAGAGCACTCCAGTTACAGACTAACCACTTGTAGAGGGTAACAGATAACTTCCAGATCGGAATTCTAAAGACTCTGGAAGGACTAATACCAAATTCTGCCTGTGAAGTAACACCACTGGCCTTCAGTGGAGGTATTCGGGACTGATCCTTGTGGTGCTACATTAAAATCAAATGTTGCTAGTACGGATTTACCTGGCTTTAATGAAAAATTTGACCAAGGACTTCCACAACTAGAAAATCCAATTCAGTGAGGGTGAACTATTAGCAAACAAGCCAACTGCATGTGTGTGATCCAAGGTAAAATAAAAAATGCAGCTTGCAAAAATATTTGCATCTCTAATCAAGAACCAGGAGCACTAGTAAGAATGTTTCCCTGAGTGGGAATAAACTCTCACATTAGATGGTCTTTGACTTGGAAAAAAATATGAACTGCAAAGAACAACAACAAAAAGTTTTGCTAGGGCTCTTTATACATCCCAGAGGAATAGTAAAGATAACTCCAAGTTGTGTTTGGGTTTTTACATTTGAAATAGCAGGTCCTGATTGGGTAGCTTTGGCAAGACTTTTGGAGGGTTGTGATCATGACTTGGCAGATGATCCCAAACAGGAGCTCCAGCTCTGCTAGCCCCCCAGTGAGGGAGGAGGAGATAATGAATCCTGGAATTGAGTCCCTCCAGGAAAGGCAAAGGGAGTAAGGGGAGTTATATATTTCTGATCTAAAACAAGCTGACTGGTTTTCAACTGCTGAGGCCATTGCCAGACATTAGAAGGTGCAGGAAGGGGCACCAACTGGCTTCTCATTTCCTTTTGAGCATGGAGTTGTGTGAAACCAGCCCATTGGGCAAGGGGACTATTTACAAAGGAAGCTTTTTATTGCTCTCTGGAATGAAGCATGGAAAGGCCCTCATGGAGGGCCCTCCATGGAGCCAGGAGCAGCTCAAGGACTGTTTTTGAGTATTCATGGCCCGCCATACAATTTCCATATCCAGATGTGGCCCTTGGGCCAAAAAGTTTGCCCATCCCTGACCTAGAGGGTGGGAGGGGAATAGAACTCATCTATATAGGTTGAAATCTGAGGCAGCAGTGGTCTCTGACTATGGGTTTGTCAAGTGCTTATTACGCAGGGGCCCTGCTGAGCTGGGAACTTTACGGATTCTACTGTAATACAAATTAATAAATACTCATAATAAAAAAGTCTCTGGTGTCGTTCATCCAAACACTTTATACCAAGAATTTTTTTTAAGATTAAAAAAAAAAAAAAAGGCAGCCAAAATTCAAGTCTCGTCCAGAACATCTCTACTTCCACCAGGCACAACGACTGTTAGACTAATCTTTTAAAAAGCTGCCTGCAAACATTTATGACCCCCCTACATTAGAACCACTATGTGTGGCATTACTCCTCTGGCCGCCGATGGGTCTAGAGATACTATTGGTGTGTTTTATTCTCTCTCTTTGCGAGAGGAAAGAACTGACTGAACAACGTTATTTGAAAAATACCCAAAAAGGTCAGGATCTCTTTGATGCTCACAAGTTACTTGTGACTAAAGCCGATTACTCTGCATAAATTAAAACTCCTTCATTGCAAGTGCTGGAGCTGAGCTAACTACAGGGCAAAATATTGGATTTTGTGCTCTTGTGAAAAACGATCATTACTTCCCAGATGTGCCGGTTCTTCCGTGGGATCATTCGTCAGTGGGCTTCTCGCGCAAAGAAATCGAAATTTAATGATGTCATGACACTACTGATTAAAATTGTTAATTACTTTTGAGCGAAGACTCTGACCTATCAGCAGTTCCGTGGCTTCTTAGAGTATGTTAAACAAGAAAAAAAAAATTTAAGTCATGTTCATTGGCTCAGTAGAAGGTGAACAGAGTTGTACAGACATTCTGATCTTTAATGAAAATCTCAAATAACCTTCAGCAAGCAACAAGACAAGGTAAATTCTCTCCATTCTCAACCCCTCACCCAGCCAAGCACCACGCTGATTGCTGACTGAACACATCATTCCGACTATATACACATTACCTAACCCCCATGGGCTGACTGCAGGCTTTGAACCCAGGACCCAAGAGTGTGGGCCTTTACGGCTTAGTTTAGCCTAGGTCCATCAGCTGGAAGCAGCAACACACACAAAACTTGTATATGGCTCAGCCACTAGAGGCAGACAGAGACTCTCTTCCGGAACTAGCCTAGGTTATATGCAGCAGAACCAAGTGCAGAACCATCCTCATCCTTCACACAGAGCTGCGGCCTAGAGGAAAACGTCCCATCAAGAGAAACACAAGTTGGCCTTTTCAGCGCCGTTTAGAATCAAGGAACATCTGCGTTCATTGGACAGAATCTGCTCGGACACGCTCACTGGGAGCTGACCTGAACAGCAGCCAGCCAGGCCAAAGCATTTCAAATGTGGGTCCTCAACTCATAAACGCTGACTCGGTGAAAAATTAGTGGGTGCTCTGCACCCACCGGCAGCCAAGCTCCCCGCTCCGCTTCACTTCCTCCTTCGCCTCATCCCCTGAGCGCGCCACATCCCCACTCCTCCGCCTACCTCCCGGTGCTTGCCGGCGCCAAACAGCTGTAGCAAGCTCCAGGAGGACAGGGGAAGGAGCGGGAACGCGGCTCGCTCAGGGGAGGAGGCGGGGCGAGCACCCACTGGCGCCAGTAGAAGTCGTTGCCTATGATTCAAATCATGCAACTAACTCCACATGAAGCATCTCACTACGTGGCCTGATTTGCAGAGGTACAAACACCCTGAAGCCACTGGCTTGAGTACCTAGATGCTGCAAGGTCAGGAAACAATGGGATTCACAGAAGTTTCATTTAGCCAATTCTTTGCATAATGCTGAAGGCAGCCCACTTGTTCTAATAGGAGCCAGGGGTCCTCAGTACCTCTGAAAAAAGCTAGGCAATCTAGTAATGTCTTCACTCAGAAAAGAGGGTGTACTCTTAATGCGAGTTAGCTAACAGCAGGACTGGGCTCCCCCACCGCAGATAGAGTTAAGATGACTAGGGGGAGTCTAGCTTAACTCGACTTGCTAACGCAGTCGAAAGCAGCAAGCGGCCGTGTCTTCACTAGGATTTTGCCTCGGGTTAGCGAAGCTAAGACGAGTTTCTCCTAACGAGACACCGAGGGAAACTCTGCGGGACTGCAGAAAATGCCCCCCACCCCCTGCAGAATTCCTGCACAAGGTGGGGGGGACGACCACGGCTCAGTGGCGGGGGGGGATTGTTCCCCAGAGGCCAGGCATGGGGGGTACACAGGGTTACCTGTCACTACCCGCCCCGCATACCTGAAAGCCCAGAGCTGCCCAGCCGAAGGAGGCTACTAGTCTTGGCTGCGCTGCAGCCGAACGCTGCCTCCTGGGTCTTAGTGCCAGTTTGCTCCTGTGTTCTGGGAGCCTTCCCGTTTTCTGTGCACCAGTGAGTGCCTGTGGTGGGGCCCAGCTGGGTAAGGGGTGGGGAGGGGGAGGAAACGGGATGAGACGGGGAAGAAGAGGAGTTGCGGGAATCGCAGAGGGAAGTGAGAGCCTGGCATGTGGCGTCCCCTCGGCAGCAGCTGGGGCTTCCCCGATGGTAAGCAGGCCCACCTAACCCGTACCCTGACAAGCCCTACCCCCCTACATCTGGATCCCCCTGCTGAGCCCCAACCAGCTGCACCTGGACCCCCACCCCATCAAGCCCCACACCCAGACCCCCCACTCAGCCCCATATCCCTACACCCGGACACTCCTGCCAAGCCACATCTCCCCACATCCAGACACCCCACCACCACACACACACACACACAGAGCCCCAACCATTTTCACCTGCAGAATCCCACTGCCCCTGCACCCGGAACCACCCCCTCCCCCCCCCCCAACGAGCCTGTGCATCCACATCTCCCCTCAGCTGCCCCCACCCAGAGTGCCCCACATAGAAACCTGTCACCCCACACCTGGATCCCCCCCACACACACTAAGCCCCTCCACACTTGGATCCTGCAGGACTGAGCCTACCCACCCACACCCGGTTTGCCTGCTAGGGGTGCTGGAACAATTTATATAGTGGGGGTGCTGAGAGCCACTGAACCAAACCGTGAACCCGTTATAGAATGGAAACCACTTCAAGCTAGGGGGTGCTGCAGCACCCCCTGCGTCCCTAGTTTCAGCACCTATATGCCTGGCACAGAGGCGCAGGGTCCCAGGATGTTCCTGGAGCAGGCCCAGCCCTTGCATTGTCAGTGTCAGGTGGAGCCGCTGAGTCCCTGTACCAGGGGAGGTGGGGGCCTGCTGCAGCCACATTTATTTGTTGACAAATAAAATTTGCAGAATTTTAAAATATTGTGTGCGTATTTGGGGGGGGGGGGGGCGTGCAGAATTCCCTCAGGAGTATATAGTGAAAACAAGGCCTTAGTTAGGCATCTGATGCTGCTGTCCTCATCTTGAAGCCTTTTTTCCGAATTTACAAGAGGACGATTCAGATGCTTTCCATAGCTATGAAGTACTGAGGTCACAATTGGCTGTCAGGAATCAGGGCCTGCAGCCAGTCTCTGGGCAACCTAATGAGTGCAGCTGCCCTGCCTAATTGGCTACAAGGAGCAGCAAACCGGCTCTAAAACCCAACAAGAGTTGCCAAGTCAGCTTATTACAAGCTACTTTTGGCTGTTTTCATGCAGTTGCAACCTGCAGTTTTTTCCGCTGGTCTCTGAGGTCTGCCCTTTTTTTTCCCCCCTGTTGGACTTCACCCCTTGGCGTTTTTTGCCCCAAACCCCACCCAGCATCACAATGCATGGTTTCAAACCCCCACCCCGCTTATTTCTTGCGGTTTTCACAGGTTTTTTGGACCCAGTCCCACTGGTCTGGATGGCAAGCTGCAGGAGGAGTTCAGCAGCTGCCCACAACAGGCACTGACTCTGTGGGTGCTCCGGGGCTGGAGCATCCACAAAAAGAAAAAAAAAAAAAAGAGATAGTGGGTGCTCAGCACCTACCAGCCACCCACCGATCAGCTGTTCAGTGGCAGGCGGGAGGCGCTACCGGGGGAGGGAGAGGAGCATGGTGGGAAGGGGCAGAGAGAGGGTGGGGCCTTGTAGGAAGGGGCAGAGTGGGGGCAGGGCCTCAGGGCACACACCCAGAAAGAAGAAAGTCATGCCTTTGTGGCCCAAAACACACTCCCACAGCTGCAAAAGCTCCAGCCTGGTTGTTCCAGCTCTGCCCCTGCCTGGCTTCTTGCCAGGTAACCCAGTCTCCAGCTCAGATTCCTGACTGACTGTTGGCTTATCTTCTAACCCCTAGGCATGACTCCTGGACTACGGACAATCTTTGTTCTGTGCTTGTACTGTACCTAGCACAATGGGGTCCTGCTCATGACTAGGGCTCCTAGGCACTACGGTAAAAGCTCTCATGCTGTGTAACTGTGCATCGCTACTGTAATTCATAGAACACACACGCTGGTCATCCAGATTGATGGGTCAGCGCAGGGCTGTTCCTTTCTGTGTTTTTTCTCTAAGGTTCACTCTAGTTTTTGATGTCCCAAATGATGGGGCTTCTAACACTTCCTTAGGGTGGTGTCTATACCACAGCGTCCATGGTTCTGCCCCGCACTCTACTCCAGGACAGAAATAGGGGTTTTGAGAGGCTTGTCTAGGTTTTTTGCAAGTGACCCATTACACTTGCACTGGAAATCATGTTCTCACACATGGCGAAGGCTGGACATAAGTACTACTCATCACCTGCACTTCTAGGAGGTCACTCTACAACACGCTGTTACTCCCCAGCTGCAAGAACTGTAGCTATACACAGAAAATGGTCTTTAGCCAACCACCCCTCCCCTGCCAAAAATAAAACCGTCTATGACTTGGAAACCTGATTACAAATGGTTTTATAGAGATCTCCAGAAAGGTTCATTATCAAATGACAAAACCTACTAGCACATTAGCTTAGTAAATCAAAATCTTGGGTAGTCTATGCTAGCCTCTGAGACATCTGCATTTCTCATGGAGATGGGAATCCTTACCACCGCATTAATCCTCCTGCTGCTAGAAGTCTCCTGCCCCACCCTGCATTCCCAACCAATCATGCCTTGAAATCCATGGAACCTTGTCTCAAACACTGAGCAGCCTCCAGCAAGTTACATAGCAGATCCAGCTAGCTAGTTGATGCAAGAGCAACCCTCCCAGTCTGCTGGCCCACACTTACACTTTTAGAAAAGGAGTACTTGTGGCACCTTAGAGACTAACCAATTTATTTGAGCATAAGCTTTCGTGAGCTACAGCTCACTTCGTCGGATGCATACTGTGGAAAGTACAGAAGATCTTTTTATACACACAAAGCATGAAAAAATGGGTGTTTATCACTACAAAAGGTTTTCTCTGCCCCCCCCCCCACTCTCCTGCTGGTAATAGCTTATCTAAAGTGATCACTCTCCTTACAACGTGTGTGATAATCAAGTTGGGCCATTTCCAGCACAAATCCAGGGTTTAACAAGAACGTCTTGGGGGGGGGGCAGGGTTAGGAAAAAACAAGGGGAAATTGGTTACCTTGCATAATGACTTAGCCACTCCCAGTCTCTATATGTGCTGGAAATGGCCCAACTTGATTATCACACACGTTGTAAGGAGAGTGATCACTTTAGATAAGCTATTTTCAGCAGGAGAGTGGGGTGAGGGAAGAGAAAACCTTTTGTAGTGGTAAACACCCATTTTTTCATGCTTTGTGTGTATAAAAAGATCTTCTGTACTTTCCACAGTATGCATCCGATGAAGTGAGCTGTAGCTCACGAAAGCTTATGCTCAAATAAATTGGTTAGTCTCTAAGGTGCCACAAGTACTCCTTTCTTTTTGCGAATACAGACTAACACGGCTGTTACTCTGAAACTTACACTTTTGTATCATTGCCGACAAAAAGGCACGTATTCCTTGCTATCAGTGTATCTTGGACTCTTTCAGAGCCGGTACGACATGTTTGATCACTTTTAGCTAACGTGTGCCTGATACAACAGGAAGCAATTGTTATATTTTAAAGGATTTTTCCCCCACCAGAGCCAGGAAGACATGATTCAAAGCTAGGCATGTGTAATTCTTCTCTCTCACACACACACAAACCACGTCTCATGCTTGACTTAACTTCCATATATCCTGTGTGTATATATGGTATTTGCACATGCCAATAGCCAGCGAGGTCTAGCTAACCACAGGCATGCACAAATACCCCTCTGGCACGTGCTTATCAATGTTTACACCTGTAAATTGGATATGTGAAAATGCACAAGCATAATTTCACACACTTAACTTTGCATGCCTGAGCCAGGCTTTCAATCAGCTACTCTTGGCTACAGGGAACCTGGCCTCAGAGCGAGGCACTTGTGGGCAGCACCCACTCCTGCGCTAGTCTGTGTCTAGAGTGATATCTAAAACCTCCAAGCAATAACAAAAGTTAGCTGCCACACTGTGTGCCTTCAGTCAAGGCCTAGTCTATTGATTCCACCCCTGCTTTCACATACTTGCAATTAGAATCGGTACATTAGGGGACTGGCTGGCACAGGGTTCTATTCATGCACAGCGGGCACGCTTTCCAATTGCAGGATTTTTGTTTTAGAGAAGGGAAAGCCAAGAATGGAACAAGAGTAGCATCTCCAGGAGAGAGCACAGCACGTGTCCTCTGTACAGGCTGCAGCTGCTCGGAGAGCAAAATGGCTGTAGCCTCTACAGAGCGCTTAGCACGCTAATGCTCCAGAACACAAAAAACAGACATCAGTTCCACAACTACATCTGGCCCGAGGTGTAGTAATAGGAGAGACAGCCTTTCACCTACAACTTGAATCCAGACAAACAGAGACCTCTCCAGTGGTTATCAGATAGTGATCTCAGTCCAGTTCTTGGAGGACAAGTTCCACATCACAAAAATCCACCACTTCGGTCAGGCCCTCTGGGGGCGGTTTCCGAGAGGTGAAGACCCCTGGTGGATGTGAGGCAGGGAGACCATAAAGACTCAAGCTACCTTTTCACCTGTTGGGGTGGGGTCCCATCACATTGCGCTGTGAGTGCACCCTGCTGTCTGGATAAGTAGTGCTAGCTGCACAGAGCTGTCAATCCTGTAGACTTCGCCGGCATGACATTTATTTTAAAAGGAAAACAAAAAGGAAGGAGGAGGAGGAGGAGTGAATAACTTTAAAGTCTGAGCCACGTCTGTCATGCCACCCTTTCAGCTAGCTATTCCACACACTGAGAAGTTCTCAAACACCGACCACACAAAATAGCAGGAGGGCTAATTTTTCCTTTAGTGGCAGGGGGGGAAATTCAATTACAAGGTAACCTGTTTTTCCAACTCCTCCATTGATATTTATTTAATTTTCTAAATCCAGAGCTCATGCCCCACAATGAAAAAAAAAAGAAGAATTCATTTGACATTTAGTCAGAGCTTGGATATGTAAAAAAGTTTTAGAAAACGGGAGGAAACACGCAGTTGGTTTGAACACACATCAGTGAACAACATTTCATCCGTGACAAAACAAAACTACCTTACGGCCAGAGAAGACGACAAATGGGGTGCTGCAGTTTCAAACATCTGGCCATTCTCCATCACCAAGTCCAGCCCACATCCCCTTTCCTTTGTGGAGGGGTAGCAGGGTAAGAGAGTGGGAGCCAATGCACAGAGCTCTCTGTATTTCCACCTTCTCATTGGTGATTGAGGACTGATCTCACAAAGGCAAAGCACGCAATACACTCAAGCGCCGCGCAGTTGGGCTGCATCAGCTGGAGGCCAGAGACCTTCCCCCAAGCTTCATGTGGCTGACACCTCCATCAACCGATGAGCATCACATCAATCCTGAACGGTTCCTGCAGCACCACCACTTTGCCTTGCATTCAGCGCCAAAGGGAGCTTGGAGAGCAGAAACAGAAGGGGTCAAAGACAGGGTACGGTCTTCTTAAAAAAACGTCTACAACACTTTATTCTGTCACTTAACTCGTGTGCGAGCCGTACTGCCTGCTACTGGATGCAATCAGAAACACTCAACTGTGTCTCATAGCTCCTCAGCCATTAGCCGGCTTTTGTGCCCACACGCTGGTCATACGCAAGGCTAAGTAAAACATGAAAGGGTGCGTGCAGTTACACACTCCCAATTGCCAGCACCTAACAAAGTCTCCTCTAGCTCAAGTACTACAGGGCCAAGGCCTTTGGAGCAGGAGGCTCAGCGTTCTAGCCCTGCTCTCCCCACAAAGCTCAAGGGGCCATGGTGGTCAGCGGACAGGCAACTGTGGGCCAGTCCTTTTTAAAAAGCAAAACCACTCACAACTTGGAATCATTTACCAACATCAGCCCTCAGCTCCAAGGAAGACCTGGGAACTAAAGTGCCTCCAAATAGAAACAGGAGGTAGTTTGCCGATTCCATTACCATCTGTGAAGGGGGCTTCACACAGATCAGCGCCCATGGCTACGCCCAGCCAGAGCAAACTCTACTCCATCTCAAAAGCCATTGCTTGCGGCAGTAATAGGGGAACTCTGAGGCAAACCGGTCTGCCTGATAGGCTTTGTTCTCATGTTATTACCCAGAATGCTCTTCCAGCTCATTAACTGTTAACAGCTGCGCTTCTGCCATAGTCCGTGTTCTAGGCTGGATGCAAAAGCTTTCAGGGGCACTCTGTCCATACTACTCCTGAAAGGCTTTGTCCACATTCATTGCCATGGCTTAAGCAATGCTGAGCACCCATATCTCCCATCAGTGGAAGTCAGTCCCATCAGGATCAGACAATTAGTTTCCAGGCCTGTAGTGTGTCTATTAATGGGATCAAGTACAACTCCACCCTGAAAATCCCTGTCTACTGAACAATCTGACAAGGCAGACTGATACACTTTGGTACTTGAGTGGATTCTCTACGGGCATTGGCTACAAACACTGGCCAGCCATTGCTAGCCAAAATCCATAAGACATTCCTTGAGCAGAGCACAACCAACAACAGATATTCAAGTTACCCCTTTATTTTGTAGCTAGATTATTCAGTTTCGATCTTATAAAACAGACCTTAAGTTGTACATGAGTCCTCTATTTGGGAACTTGTATTTCAGTCCCATTGGTTTGGGGAAAAGTAAATGCTTCCTCTTTTGTTAGAAAGAGATTACAAATCTCAGTTGGGACCCAGAAGCTTTTCCCAGCCTCCTCTACAAACAGCATCTATGGACCATGTTACGGCCAAACTCACTCCCCTCCCCTTCCTGAAAAACAAAAATGGAACAGAGATCAGCTCAAACCCATTACCTTACAGGTTCCTCCCTCAGGAATGCTCAGCTCACACTCTAGATCCTCCTTCTCAGAAAGCCACTCCCATCTCCTTAGTTATCCAGGTGAGTTAATAAGTCACCTGCCTCATTGACCTAGAAGAGCCCAATTATCCTTTTTCATGGGGGATCAACCTGTTAATATGACATTTCGGGCAAACACTACCAGCCTACTGCACACAAGAGTCCTGTAATCTCAATGGATGTCCCTAAACTAAATGGGTGTGGAAACCAACCTCACCACTAGTGGCCCCCCTCTCCAAAGTCATGTTTTCAGGGAACACCATGGGGAAGCTTCCTGGCTGCACACCCTGTGGCCAGAAGGAATTGTCACATGGGTCCCTTCACCAGCTCTGAATTCACTTCAAACTGTGCAGGTTCCAGGCAGGAGAGGGAGCCTCAACAAAGACTGTGAGGAAGGGCTAGATCATCTGACCTAAGTTAAAGGGGAAAGTTTTTCCATCATTAGATCATCAGGCCAAATCCAGCCCAGATCAGGAATAATAATAATCTGAAGCAGCTATCCGATGCTGCCTGTTTTGTGACCAGTGTGAAATGATTTCACAGTCTCGCTCAATTGCCTAGCAAAAAGGTTTCCATATCACAAAACATGGATCAGCACGGTTGTCAGCATTCCCAGCAAAGAGGCGAGGGACTGAATAGACCTTTGTGCCGGTTAAGTGGGATAACACGTAGGTAGGGGAAGCTTACATACATAAGCCAAAGAATAGCACAGGAAGCAAACAGAAGAATTCAGTCTACAGGGTTGTCTCGGGTACCCTCAAGATGGATTAGGCAGGTGAGACTGAAATCCCTTTACTCCTAGGTAGTCTCTAGGTCAGGACAGAGGCCTTTCAACAGGGGAGTTTGCAATGCCATCATCCATGCAGTACCCTCCTCTATGGGCCCGTGCTTTGCATAAATGCTGATTTTCACACAAGGGAGAGAAAGATATATTTTTCTGGAAGCATTTTCGTGCCCAGACTGCATCTCCATTCCAGATTGCATCCAAAATTGAGTGGGAGGAGGGGGAAAAGGGAAGAGGCAGGATGCTCCCAGGAAGCTAACCCTCTCCCAGACAACTGCAGCTGCTTCTTCCCTGGACTACTCTTTGGGCCCTCTCTTTGCATGCATCCTGCCCTCATGCCTGTGATGAGACGCTGCTCCCGAGGAATGATTTGCTGCCAATTCACACCGGCCTTCTGCAATCTCCCAGCCCAGCTCCTCTTCCCTCCCCAGCACCTTTACATTTCGACAAACTCTGAGCATCTAAGTCACCACTAGAGACTATTTCCAAAGACAGTACATTCTTCTGTAGCAAATATGCCTCCCACACCTGCCCCCAGCTTTCCAGTGCTTATATAACACTAGCAGAGGAACAAAGATTGCTCCCCAAACCATGGGGATTAAAAATGCCTCCAAATTACAGACTACAGCCAGGCACAGCAAATGGGCTTGATCATCCTTCACACCACATAACGTCTCCCACAAACAGACCCTCCAAAGTAGGAGAAAGTCCTCCCTTTGGGAAAGGAACTGGTTGTCGTCTGAAGTATCAGGCACGTGCCTCCAGGGGGCAATGTTGCTCCGAGCTTCTGAAGCTCACCCACGGTGATGTTCTCAGGATGTTTTTTTTCCCTCTCCCCCCCTCCCCTTTTTCCTCCTCCCTCCCTAGTGCCAAATGTCAGCCTCAGGAGGAATTAGCCATCGCAAAAGCCCTGGGGAGGAGAAGAGAGCTGGGAATGCAGAAAGTGTCAGGGTCTCTTAGGCAGGGCATTACACTTCTCAGCTTCACTCTCCCCATCACACCAGGCATTAATTTGCAGCTCCCAGGCAAGCCTGCAGGAGCTCTGATCCGGGGGGGGGGGAGGGAGCGGGGGAATCTAGTTTCCACCCTTCCAGATAGTTGGTGCCTCCTCCCTTTCTCTCTTCTCCCTTTGCAGCTTAATGTGCAATAAAAACAGCATTGACCCACCAATGCAGCTGATTTATTTTCGCCCCTCCCCCCACATCAACAAGCTATTTCTACACTTCCCCGGCCCCCCACCCCACCCAAATCCCAACCACAGACCTCTCGGCAGCTGTGGCGGTTACTTGACCGAGAGAGAGGGGGTCAGCACTGGATTTTAATTCTATCGGAGTACAACCATTTTTGAATGGGGGAGCTGCCTTAGAGCTGGTCCCAAATTGAAGGAGTTTCCGTGCACGAGGAAACAAGATTTGGCAACTGCCAGGGTGATCTTTGCACTTGAGATTCCCCTAGCTCTGCCCAGAGCAGCGGGAGCGGGGAAGGGGGATTGCACTGTTGTTGTGTGTGTGTTTGTTTTTTAATTAAAAGAGGGGCAGGGAGGCCGGCGAGAGCAAATAAGTTTTGCATCTGATCGCCGAGAATAACTTAAACCCACCAAACCAAGCCCCCCCCCCCCCCGCCCATGTTTAATTGAAACCATCTCTGCAGTGGGAAAAGCCAGGACCCTTTTCCTCGGTGTCCTATGAAGCCATCATCATAAGGAGCATGCAGAAGGGGGGGTGGGAGTGGGGCTGGGAGGGATAAAATGCCGCGGATGGGGGGGGGGGGGGCGTCACCGTTTTGATACTGTGGTTACTCGATCTGACCAAAACAGGCAGGAGAGCAGCGGCGACAAACAACAATAGATCAAGCACCAGCGGCAGAGGAAATTCCTTCCGGGATGGACAAAGCAGAGGGAGGAGGGTTCCATGGATGGAACGCTGAGACACCGGGCTCCGCCAATCAGCAACCAGCAGCCAGCAGTTTCAAGATGCCCTTTCTCTTCCTCCTCCCCGCCCCCCCCCCCCCCCCCCCCCCCTTTCGCTGCTCTACACAAGAATTGCTGAGACGTTTCCCTACACACGTCTGGGTAACCCTGACAGTGCTGCTGCAGTAGAGATTTCTTGCTTTCTCCACACACCAGCATTGCGCAGCCCCCAAGCTGCACAAGTTGGAATGTTTTAAAGGGCATGGATTTTTCCAACCATTTGGTTTTATTTTATTTAAAATCATGGTTTTGCAACAGCCGGGGGCGAAGGGTGGGGGGTTGGCCATCTCTAGCTCTAGGGGTTATTATATAATAAAGTTGTGTTATTGATATTGTCAGTGTTGGCCAAAGCACCTACCGCACAGATGACTTTGCTACATCCAAGGACAAAAAAAAACATACATACATCTTCATAACATAATATGAAAATGAATCGGCAGAAATGTTAAGTCAGAGAAAGTGAGCTCAGCCCTTCCACAGATTTTAGGGGTATTATTCCACTAGCTGGTAGCTTAAAGAAATGGTCAGATGAACTTTCCAGACAGACTTGGGTTTTAATTTACACCACTGCTATTTCACACAGTGAATGGTTCAGGATCAGCTCTCATTCAAGAATCCATGGAGTCACACATAACCAAAAAGGAATGAGATTGGGGATGGGGGAGAAGGACAAAATCCAGTGTATTCTAAACCTAGTCTCACAAGGATGACAACTTCTTTAGCCAGATGGGACATAGAACGTAGCTCTTGACAAACGTATGCCTAATACATCTGTACATTAACCGACAGTGAACTTAGTGTGCACTCACTGTTTTCATAAAAGGGGCATCCCCAGTTCTACTGTTCTTTATAAATTAATGAAGAGAATTTATTAATTATGCACTTACAGTATCTGCAAGCAGATTGCTACTTTTTTGCTGCGTCTCTAGGTACTCCATAAAAACCCTTCATACACTAAAGCTTATTCTTTTTCTGGAAGTTCCAGAACTTCAAGGGCCATATGTTTTCCAAGAAGAGAGAAATAGAAAACATTTAAAAGATCTTTAACTCAGTCCCAGTCTAGAAACTGGTTGAAACAAAAGTGTCAAGAGAGCTGGATGCTTTGGTACATTATTAGTGGCTTGTCTAACAACACTAACGTTCCTAAGGCTATATACGCAGCTGCTGTAGTAAACAGGAAACTAGCTGTAGCATAAGAGAGTTTTATGCTTGCTCTTTTCGGCCCAGTGAAACATCTAGAGTTTCTGACTTGGTTGTAAAAAGTCCATTTAAAAAAAAAAAGGATTTCCCTTTGGAGTCCAATCCTTGTACGTCCAGATCTTCCACTGAAATTAATTTGCTCCGAGAGGAGTTTTGGGTAAGCAAGAAAGGTTAGTACCTCCACTATCCCCCATGCCAAATACACATATTTTTAAGGGTACAGGTAATTAACCATTGTAACAGCTCACCATTCTGCATCACTGGGAATCTTTGCATCAAAACTGGAAGTCTTTCCAAAAAAAGAGATGCTCTAGTTTCAACCACAAAAATATTGGCCTTGAAGCAGCAATTTGTGGGTGAAATTCTATGGTCAGTGTCATGCAGGAGGAGATTGGGCTAGATGATCATAATGGTCCCTTCTGGCCTTAAACAAAAACCTCAAACACATAGAGTTCTACCTGCAAGGCCAAAAAGGGGTGATGGTTCTTTACAATACTTCAAGAGGATTGTCGCTGATTTGCATTAAGGAGACTTACAAGTGACAGTCAGGTTACTATCCTGGCAACAGCTTTCTGGAGCACTTGAGTGTGTCATTTGGGCTGTACTTATTCTTGACATTTCTTTAGTTTCTCTTCTCAGTGGTGGGAATCCCCCATTAAGGCAAGAATCTGAGCTGGAATTGTGGGAAACGAGTGTCCAAATCCTTCAGCGGATTCGCAAAAATCTCAACCCAGATCTTTAGCCATTTTTAAGACTAAAGAGTAATTTGGGATATTAAACACAATATTTAAAAAACTTATAGTTAGTAATCCATTTGCATTTCTATTGCATTACTGTGTCTGACAACAGCAGCCATTGCAGGCTAGAGGACTTTAGTAGGGGAGAAAAAAAAAAAAAAAATCTAAAAAGAAAATCTCTGGCTTGTTTCACAAAAGTTACAAATATACATTTTAATGGGTATTAAACCTCATTAAATACTCAACCTGAGCATGTACATATGTGAGCTAGAGACATACCACAATTCAACAGAGGATGGCTGGATGGCTCTAAGGATTAGCAATGGGATAAGGAATCTTTCGCCACTGGATCAAATCTAGCAAAAGGTCAGTTTTGCTGCCAACCCAACACTGCTTAGTGGCCTGCTGGAAATGAATTGTTTTTTTCTCAGTCCAGTTCCCAGTGAGCTACCATATCAGACGCCACCAATAAGAAGCCAAGACTGAGCGTGGAATCTGAGCTCTCTTCATGCAGAGGCGTCTGCCCTCATATAAAAGAGCAAGGCTCCTTGACAGGGCAGTATGAAGATGTCACACTTACCTGTCCCCTGAGCTGTGTCCTTACACTGGCAGTAGATTCCACCTTCTGCCCCACCGCCACACACCACAAGATAACATGGATGAAAAATTCCAGGTATTTCAAACAAACAAACAGTAGATTTCAACCTCTCCAGACACTGTCTGGAATGGTTCCTTGTGATGACTTCATTTAAATGCAATCCATGTAGAGTGTTCTCCACTGCCACTGATGTGTGAAAATCTCACAGAACCAAGAGTATTTTCTTCCTGGTAACTGGTCTGAATAAATGCTTATTAAAAATAATAGCAATTTGGATCTCAGATTATAGATCCACAATAACTGAAAAACCCACCCACATCCTATAGATTTCTAAAGGAGAAAGCACTATGAGAATTTGAAAACAGTTTGTTAAAATCCAATCATACTGCAAAGTAAGGGACTTCGAGATCTTGGTGACATGCACGCAATTCCATTTATCAGTGGGAGAAAGCACAGGGCCCTAAGCATTTCGCTCTGTATGAAACGTTACATTACATGCTAACCTGGTACAGTACATCAGTCTATTACTGCAGGCTTTCCCATCTAACTTAACCCCTGGGAAGCGATCCCTCAACCATTTCACTAACAAATAAAGGCGATCAGAGGAGGGGATTAAAAACAACAAACAACATGTAAAGCTCTATTTGGTTTTCATTAGGGAAACAGCCATTCAAGCAAGCAAGGGAAATTCGGAATCAAAGTTCAGAAGCACCATTTGTCCATTAGGCCTTCCTAAAATGAAGCCAGAGAGCACAGCATGGCTAGATGGAAGGCAAGCTGGAGGAATCTGAATGCAGGAAGGAGTGGATGTTTGAGATATTCTAGACTCGTGTAACTTGAGCCCATCTCCCTTTGCTTTTTTGCTTGCTCTTCCCCCCAAGTTTTTGGCACCATTAGGATCTAGCTCTTGAGCTCAAACTTTCAAACCTAGCCACAGCAACCTGATCAGCGACCTAACCCTCCTGAAGTCTTCTTGCACTAGAGCGCTGCTTCGTTATGGCCTGATACAGACAAAGGAGTGTTGACTTTAATTGACTTTAATGGAAGCTGGGTCAGATCCTTTAGAGAAAGTAAGTGCAGCCATCTCTTACATACCTTGTTTTGCTTCCTGCAAGTCCAATCTACCTGCCATTCTTCACCCTTACAACAAGGATCATACCAGGGGAGAAACATTGCCTACTGCAAAACTTAACTTCATCTGGTGCAAAATGGCAACTCGGAGTGCCATAGGTCTGGTCTATACTTAACATTTAGACCAACGTAGCTGCAGCACTCAGGCATAAAAAATTCACCCCCAAGTGCTGTATGCTGACCTAATCCCTGGTGTAGATGCAGCAAGGTCAATGGAAGAATGCTTCCCTCTATTAGGGTGAGCAGATGTACTGTCCCAATTTTTCGTTCTTTGTCCCGACCGATGCACAGTCAGGACGCCATTTGCTCCGATATTGCGGCTTTGGCCGCTCCGGCTTTTTTTTCTTTTTGCTTCCCCCATGCGTCCTGATATTTTGTCTGTTTCATCTGGTCACTCTACCCTCTATGTACCTACCGTCATTTGGGGAGGTGGTATTACTACAAAAAACCCCTTCCGTCACTGTAGTCTGTCTGCATCTACACTGCAAGGTTATACCGGCCTAGCTACAGCGCGGGAGCAATGCTGCTGTAGGCCCCGGAGAATTAGACACAGCCTGACTGTGTCCACTGTTAAAATTCTTTTTACCGATTAAGGAAACCGCACATTTTGTTTAAATGCCTTCTCTACTTTGCATCAGAAGTCTAATGGTTTCAACACCCTAAAATGTAGAAGTCATGGGTGGTGATGGTTGTAGTAGTCGTATCATCCAGAGCTTTTACACTTGCTCTTTATAAAAAAAAAAAAAAAAAAAGGAAACAAATTCTGCATATTCTATGAGAAGAAAAATTCCTACTGTGCAACTTGCAGTCCAATCAATAAAATTAAACCCACTCTTTCAGTAAAGCAAAATCCTTCTGAAAGAAAATTTGGGCTTTTAGCATCAGGTCTTTTGGGGGACAGAAAATACCTGAACAATGATTAAATATCTTACAAAAAAACAAAGATCTACAATTTATCCAAAAGAAGTCATCTGTACAGGTTTGCCCTGGTAATACGGAACAAGATCCACTGCGTGAAAGAACACAGGGTTGAGAGATACACAGAACAAGGCCATCCCTCTTAAGGACAAGGTCTACTCTTAAACCCCCACCAGGAAGCTGTGTCAACATTCTCCAGGCCCAGGTGATCACCGCTGGTCTTTCTGTGGCATGTTTACCTTACAGCACATTTAATCTATGGGGATTTCTCTCTCCACCCCTTCCATCTGTTCAGTCACTCTGGGTGGCAGAACCATAAATAGAGATCTTCCCATCACTTTGTCTGCCTGCGTGCTAAAAACAGAAAATGCATCATTGATGCCTGTAAAGCCTCCAACCCCAAGTGCCATAGGTAACAATCTTATTAACAAAAAATCAAGGGATTCTCTCTCTCTCTCTCTCTTTCCCCTACAGCGATAAAGCAGCTGACTTTACAGGCTTCAGTATTAAAGACTTGGCTGGCCTACAGATGGACTAACTTCGACAGTCGGCCCATGTCGGAGGGCTTTCCCAGAGGCACCTATGTTGTGCCTTGTGTACAGTGCATGGAAGCTTTGCTAGGTGGTGAGCTACCAGGACCCCTTTTGCACCCACAACTGTTACGGAATCACAACCCACACAAAGAGGCATCTTGCTGTTCAGGAGTAGGGTGTTGCCTGGCTTAGGGTATGAACACTCCCAGACTCAGAGCCTCGATGACAGCCAAGTGACCCATGCCTTCGAACTGATGGCAAGGACTGTCCATTGGGTCAGAACAGGGGAATGAATAGGAGACCTGCATTCAATTGCAGCCTGACCCTGTTTCTAACACTTCACACGCTGAGCGATCCTGGCTATAAAATTAGGGCTCTCAGTGTCCGCTAGGACTTCTAGCTGCTACAAATAATCAATCGAAAGACTCTCACTGACTCCAGTGGACATTGGATCAGGCAGCATGGGAACTATTTTCCGCCGCCAGTAAGCCAACACTCTCTGGACAAGGCTTGACGTGCCAAATCTGTTGTAACAAAACATGAAGGGGACAGGGAAGCGTTTTCTAAAGGAAGTAAAAGACAAAACTCCTAAGGTGAAACACGTCTGCATTAGCCTGCAGAGAAGCTGATCAGGGAAGGAACTACAGCAACAGCATCCAGGTGCACTGCCAATCCCCAACTCACTAAACGGAGCTCAAACTGGGAGGGAAAGAGCTGTGCTTCTCCTCCGAGCTCCACCTCCTGCCCAGGTCCCGCCAACTTGAGGAGACAGCGCAATGCCACTTGCAGTAGATCATGTTCTGAACTGCACAATCTTACCTGCAGGGCTGGGCTCCTCAGGTTTGCCCACGCTCCCTCAGCTATACCCACAGGCAGAACTAGATTAAGACCCAAGCATGACAGCCACATGCCTAGGTCACTGCCAAATGTCAAGATGCACAGGTGTGTGCCACCCCCAGAAGATTAGCTAATGAGTCCAGGACATTTTCCAGGCTTCAGTGTTCCCAGAGTCGTGTCCTCCCAATAGAGATATTTTCCTGCTCTTTTCAGACTAGCCATTTCGCTCCCTGTTCTCTGGGCAAGGACAGCTATTGTTGAATAGCCACATCACTCCCCACCCTAGTCAACTGATTCCTATATCCACACAGAGATATCCCAGAGATTAAAGTTGGAACATTTGGACCAGTCTACCAGGGTCCAGTGTTCTTGAAGGGCAACGGTGACCCAAGGACCTCAATATGCCAACTGGCAGAGAGTACAGGGATCCCCTAGGTTCACCCAAAGAACACCATGCAAGGTCTCTAATAAAAGCCTGTATCACACAGGTCATCATAACAACTGCAAAATTTCCATACGGATGTTGTATAAGGAATTATGTATATACACCAAAAATATGTTCTTAAGGTCTATGACTAGGGACTGGTCACCAGAAAGGTGAAAGGCAGGTTTTCTTTCAGACAAGAAATGTTTGTCTGTCTGTTTACATGTAAATTAAGTATGGTTCACAATGGGCCTTCATTTGCAGTCTGAGCCAAATGTTAGAGAAGGATTGTGAGATCTTCAAAAGAGGAAATTTGCAGGATGAAGTGAACCAGCCAGGGAGAGCCCTGGTTACAAGTAAGGACAATTTGGGGGGTATAACTAATGGGTATGGAGGTGCACCCTCATCCTTCACTTAGGAAGTAAGCCAACAGTGGGTTTGCTTCATGAAAAAGGGATCTCAGATAGGTTTGGTTGAAAATGTCGAAAAAACTTTAGGTGAGAAACATTTTTAGACAGGAGGATAACTGGTTAGTTAAGTTTAGGTTCTAGAATGCATGTTATGATTTTGTTTCATATGGAACCAGTGCTTCATCTGTAATGAAAGAGGTGCCAGGGCTCAAGCAATTTTTTATTTTCATAACAGACTTGGCAAACCCAGAGGTGCCAGGGCTATGAACTGCCAGCCTAGAGGTGCCAGGGCTCAGCCCTGGCACAAATTAAGCCCTGTGTGTAAACTTTCGTTCCCATCTCTCACACTGGTAATTACTTGAACCTCTTCATTCTTAAAATAAGTTTCCTTTTGTTTTACTGTTGAACCCAAGTGCTGTGTGCATTACGGGAACAGGGGTCGAAGGTAAAACTGGTTAACTGTGGTACGCTGTTCCTTTGGGAACAGGGCATCTGGGATTTCTGAGGATATCTAGTGATCAGGGGCTGGACACTTCGGAGGGACTCAGGGGCTGGGGTGCATCTACTGCCAACCTTCAAGGCAGGGTTGGGGTAGCTCAGAGGAGTGGACAGGCTGGTTGGGTTAAGGAGCAAACACCCGGCTAGCACATACCAGACTCCCTCACGCTGAAAGCTGGTGGTAACAAGGTGGCTCACAGCCCTGGGTCCCCCAAAAAGTGTCATAGCAACCCAACCACATCTCAAGGGGTGGCGGGGGGGCAGATCTGAGCTAGTCTAAACATAGCTACAGATCAGCTCCATTGGGATATTCTACTTACATGGTTTAAGTCAAGTCTAGGAGGCTGCCTGAAGTCAAGTTGTACTAGACCTCTGGTACCTAAAGAGCTGCTACTTGATATCCATTATTTAAACTATTTTTATTGTAAGTGCGAGGGGGAATCAAGCATTAATTTTACCATTGGTCTTGGAAACGCTGCTGGATTAGCACGTTCATAAACACCGCCCTTGGATACCACGGTGTAGGCACTTTACATATACTTAAGGATAGACCTAGGCTGGCCTCAGTTATCTGCAGAATAGTCACAGCTGGCTGATGACTATGTATGAGGAGCAGTTCTCATGCAGTGGGGCAAAGACGACCATTTGGAAGTACTGCTTACAGGACCACAGGCTGATGTTCATGGCTACTTGTCTGAAGACAGGAAGAGACAGACAGAAGTGGCACTTGAAAAGCAACATACTTTGTACTATGAATGAGAACACCCCCCTGAAAGGAAGTTACCTTACTGCACCAGTTGCACCCCTGTAGCATTTCTAGTGAAGATGCTCTATGCCAACGGGACAGACCTCTCCCAGAAGCAGAATAAAACCACCTCTGTGAGCGGTAGTATAGCCCTGTCCACACAGCACTTATGTCAGTGTAACTTATGTCACTCAGGGGGTGGTTTATTCACACCCAAGTGACGTAAGGTAGGCTGACATAAGCTGTAGTGTAGACATAGCCTCAGAAGCAGTAGAGCCAGGAGTAGGTAATGGCTCAGATACAAGATCTCCCTCCCCAAACAATGCCACAGAAAGGACCTTTGAGCATGGGGAAGAATTGAATGATCTGAGAGGGAGAAGGTGCTAGTGCCCACTCATGAATGGGTGTAATGAAGGTGCAAGTAGATCTGGGCTATACTTGATATTTCCTCTCTCTTTCTGGGATTTAAAGAACAGTTTTCTCCACCCCCACCCCACATGTACGTGGATCTCCGGGGCACTTTTGGAACATACAGCAGCCAAACTGTCCAGGTTCACCTAGTTCAAGGTCAGATGATCTGCTGGAGTGAAGAGAACACGTGGGTGACAAAATGCAGCTTGAAACTCTCTTAACATTCACCTTCAGAAACACATTCCTACTGCATTTGTAATGGAGAACGCAGTTGGGTATTTTCACACTGCAAAGAGATGTCATTTCATAATTTTACCATAAACTGCAGGTCATAAATGAAACAGTGGAGCAGAGACTTGGATCATATGTCCAAATAAATCACTTCATGGAAGCCCACATACAGGCAGAGATAGCAATAAACTCTTCCTTGTGCCTTTTGAAATACCACTTTGCTTGGCCGTGGCCTCCTTACATCTAACAAAGCTTCAGAAATATCCAAAGGGCAGTGCACAAACAAAAGCAGCAGATATTAACTGGTTACTGCTTTATCAAAGAGGGTCTTCACTACCTCTGTTTTTCTCCCCCTTCAGTCGTTTCCCACTCACCCCCTTTTGAAAAGATCTGATCATTTTTTCTAGTGATCACCCCATTTCTCTCTCTCATGCTCGCTTGTCCTGTTTTCCTCCTCTCCCCCTTGGCTTCACCTTGTAGCACTTAACGGAGGACACCACTGGTAGTGATAAAATGGCTGTTCCTGAAAATTTATGGAGTTTATCAGTGAATAACTCCTGGAGGTGAAGTGGTCATTGAGCTGTAAGTGGGAGCTGTTTATTTAGTCATAAACTCCTACAATACCACTGGTATGGCTCCTTTCCCCAGGATTTCTTCTCAAGAAACGTTTAGGATAGTGGACTTTTAAAAGTCACAAGAATTATCTCCATATGAGGAGAGATTAATAAGACTGGGACTTTTCAGCTTGGAAAAGAGGCGACTAAGGGGGGGTGAGGGGAGAGATATGATAGAGGTCTATAAAATCCTGACTGCTGTGGAGAAAGTAAATAAGGAAGTGTTATTTACTCCTTCGCATAATACAAGAACAAGGGGCTACCAAATGAAATTAATGGGTATCAGGTTTAAAACAAACACAAGGAAGTATTTTTTCAAGCAACGCATGGTCAACCTCTGGAACTCCCTGCCAGAGGGTGTTGTGAAGGCCAATACTATAACAGGGTTCAAAAGGGAGCTAGATAGATTCATGGAAGATAGGTCCACCAATGCTATTAGCCAGGATGGGCAGGGATGGTGTCCCTAGTCTCTGTTTGCCAGAAGCTGGGATTGGGTGACAGGGAATGGATCACTTCATGATACCCTGTCTGTTCATTCCCTTTGGGGCACCTGCCATTGGCCACTGTCAGAGGACAGGATACTGGGCTTGGTGGACCTTTGGTCTGACCCAGTATGGCTGTTCTTATCTGTTTGGGGATTTTCAGGGAGATGACAGATTCCTGGCCTGGTCCAGGCAAGTATTAACATTCAGCCCCAGTTTAAACCTCAAGAGGAGGTACGAGTATGACACAGCATGCGTTTCCTATTTCCCATAATTTGTGAGATTTGGTTTTTGGAATGAGGAGGAACCTCATGTAAAAGTGGGAGAGAAAGGGTTAAGTACAGTTTCTCAGGGCTGGGCACAGCACAGAGATAGGGCAAACCATTTGAATTCATATCATGATTAGGGGAGGGGACTTCAGGGCTGGAGCCATCAAGTTTGCAGCTCCTAGCCAAAGGGGGTTGGTTGTGTCTCAGCAAGAACAATCTTGGCAAGTCCTCCTCTAGAACCTGGTGATCCCTGCATCAGACTTGAAGGGTTCTCCACCCCCACGGGGTACAGCGTGAGAAATAAGCCACATGAAACCTACATCATCCTTGCATTGCTGCGTGACTAGGGTGTGGCTGTTTGCTCAAAGCAGCACAAGCCTGGACGGGTTTGCCCCAGGTAAGCACCCAAAAGCCTGGATGATTAGACCACCCTTAGCTGAACAGCTTGTTCTGCAAAATTAAAACTAAAAGCCCGGCAAGAACAGGGTCTTGAACAACTTTCGCACTCCCCTTGAATGCACACACACACACACACACACACACTCAAAAAGCCCAGTTGAGTCCTAGCTTACGGTGGACACTGTGCAATTCGTTATGTAACGCTATCTTTCCAGAAGCGGTTTTATTTCACATCCAGGCCAGCTACTGTGTCTTCCTGGTTTATCTGTTTTTTGAATTTATGATTTAACAACATTTGCAGATCCCTCGATTGTTTCTTCAAAGTAGGAATGACTGAAAGATCTGCAAATACCCTGGATATTTGAGTGACTGGAGTCTGACAGTTCTCCAAACTCATAAGTTTTACATGTAAGCTATGGTTCAATATTAATCATTGTATTGTCTCCCATTGATACTGTACACAGGGGAAACACTGTTGCCTTTCAGTGTCAAGATCCTTTCTAGGGAACAGTACCCATCAATATTCTGTAAGACGACATCTAGAGTTCATCCCACCTCATTCTCAAATGTGAACCAAGAAGCCTCCACCGCATTTTCACCTACCACATGCAGTATGTTCCCCACAGGTTTCTAAGGCTCCTTCTATCATTCTGCAGACATTTAATAAATCAAAAGTCATTTCAACTCTTGTCCAGCAACATTTCCTCTTGCAGCAGGTTTATCTTTGAAGGGCAGGTAGTTCCAGATTGTTGGACTTTTAAGCCCATCCTGCCACCACATTGCATCTAGGAGACACACAAGGTGGATCCTCCTTATTACAACAATTGAGCTATGTATCAAGTGCCACCATTAGGTGGGTCTCTTGGAGTAAGAGAGCATTGCACTGGTAAACAACAGTTCGTCCTCTTGCTGGAGCAGCACCATTAGCCTAAATTGCCATGCAATGCCTTGAGTTTGAAAGGCGTTCTACCAAACCTTGATTCCATTCTGTGGGAACTAAGAGGAAGGACACATGCAGTGACCATGCTGATGTCAGTTTGGGGACCAGGATCAAGGATTTTGTATCCCTCTCTCTACAAACTGTTTGTCAGACTTCAACAGTCTGGGAGAGACACACCAATGTCATCGGGGAGTCCTTAGCAAACCAGCTCCTTATCAATGGAGATACCCTGACACTGAGTAGTACTCTTACCCCATGACTACTTGTGGAGTAAGACACTGTTCCGTGTGAGTAAGAGGATTGCAGTCCAGCCTTATGAAAGTTTGGCTGACCCCCCGAACCCGCCCCCCCCCCAGCCCCAAGGCTGTCGCAGGTTGCCAGGCATGTGTAGATAAAAGAAGGGATCCCCGAGCAATAGTCAGGCTGAATCTAGTCAACTGCCAGTTCAGAAAACCCGTCTGTCAAGAATGGAAGAGCTTTGTTTTGTTGACCCCTCCACCCACGAATCTGTCTGCATCTGAGACACTGCCATTCACTTCTGTCTCTTGGAGCCTCTCTCTAAAACTCCAGCCACATCACCTGGTTCCAGTGGTGCCTGAGGGTAGATCTACACATCTACACTTCAAAGAGAAACCCAGGGCACCCCGTCTCAGAGCCCCGGGCAATTGACTCAGACTTGAGCTAAAGGCTACAAGTAGCAGCATAGATATTGGAGCCCAGGCTCCAGCCCTAACATCTATGTGCTATCATTATACCCACAGCCTGAGCCCCACAAGCTGGAGACACGGAGCTTTCTATGGTTTGGATGGAACATTCTTGTATCCTGGGCTGATGGTTTACTCCAGCCCTTTCCCCTTCCTTTCAATCTTCACCTCAGCTCAATACCCACATCTCCCCGCCCCAGCCCTCCAACTCCACTTCCCTTCCATGTCCCCTCTCCCTTCACTCTCTTCCATTTAGCTGATCCCCTTCTCCACCGCCGCTCCCAAAAATCATGGCACTAACATGCTGTTTGCTGCCATCACATTGTTCACTTTGCTCGTGTGTTCTACCCCTTCCACCATCCTGTAGGTGGTGTCTATTTAGATTCTAAGCTCTTCAGGACGGGGACTCTGACCCTGTTTGTACAGGGCCTAGCACCATGGAGCCCCATTTCTGGTTGCGCCTTACACGCTACAGAAACAAACAGGATTAACACCAACAGGCACTGAAGCTCGGGCTTCTTCATTTTTACACGGTAATTAAAGTGCATTAGTTACCTTATTGTAAAAACCTAGTGGAGACAAGGCACTGTCGTTTTACTGCAATGCTGTCTAGGCAAGGTGAACCACAGGTGGAGTGCAGGGAGATTTGTGTTGACCTCACCTAGCTACCTTGCAGTACAAACTACCTGCAACTTATCTCCACTAGAATTTTACAGCGAGGTAGCCAGTGTGCACTAGTTACCTCATTAAAACCCTGCACCTTTTTGGACAGTGAAGACACTGTCTCAGTCTCCTCTGATGTATTTTTCTGAGCCATTTTGCATGCATCCACACTAGACCAAGATTGTGGAGGGAAAGTGCATTAAACTGAGCAACTGCCACGGGAGACTGCCCGCTTCCCCTTTAGCAGTATTCCAATCCTGTTCTGTAACTATTCTACCAACCACGCACAGGTGCACACCACGAACACAAATACAGTTCACTTTCACAGTGACTAAGTAGAGACAGGCAAAGAGTCCTGTGGCACCTTATAGACTAACAGACATATTGAAGCATAAGCTTTTGTGGGTGAATACCCACTTCATAGGATGCAAGCAGAGACAGACCCACACCTGTAATTCAGATCCTAATGTGCAATTCCCCTGAGCTGGAGGTATTTAGACTGGCAGTTTGGATTCAGACCCACAGTGCCAGTGGGGACTGGGCTTAAGATACAGAGATAAAGTCATTTTTAAAATAAATACCCTCAGTTCAGAGGCTTCTGAACCTCCTACCATGTCAGCTGTTCACTCTTGGTATTTCACTCAGCGCAGACAGCAAAAACAGACTAGTCAGTTTCTCTCCTTGGTTCTCAGTGCTGCAGGGGAGTGTTTGAACCCAAACGAAAATCTGCTTTTACCCTGAAAGATGTGAAGACAAATATCATGAGGGTTTTTTTTTGTTGTTTTTTTTTGTAAAAATAGGGTCTAAGTCAGCGGGTCTCAAACTGGGGTCTGTGGACCCCTGGCACTCTGCGAGGGTACTCCAGGGGGTCCACAAGTCATGTTCAGGGCCACTGACCCCATTGATCAACTCCTCCACTCCCTCCCAGCCATGTGCAGGAGGTGCTGGGAGGAAAGGGGAGGAGCAGGGACGGGGCACAGAGGCGGGGCAAGGGGGCAGGGCAGGGGTTGAGCACCCCCAGGGAAAATTAGAAGCCAGTTTGGGGGTCCATGAACATTTTTAAATCAAAATGAGGGTCTTCAGGTTCCTCAAGTTTGAGAGCTGCTGGTCTAAGTGAATGATCCTTTAGGTCAAACTGCCTAGTAGCAATGCAAGATTTAAGGTGGTGGTGGGGGGAACGAAAACCCACTTGACCCCAAACAATTGGGGGGGGGGGAAGGGGAGAAATTGTTGTAGGGTTAACAGTTTCCTTTATACGGCATTAGGATTTTCTGCCCAGTACTGAGCTCCAGGTAGCGAAGTAGGATCCAGGATTCCTAGGTTGTCTTTCCATCTCCATCAAGTTACCTTGGGCAAATCATTTCATTGTGCCTTAAGAATTTTTCAGATGGAAATTCTAAGTTACAAACTTAGCTGCTTCCCAAGGGTGTCTGAGAGACTTAATGTATGTGAGGCATTTGGAGACCCTGAGATGAAACAGGCCATACATCGGAAGTATAAATTATGTATTTTTAACTCTCAGGGAGACTAATAAGCTGGTCTACATTCTCTAAAAGAAAAGGAGTACTTGTGGCACCTCAGAGACTAACAAATTTTACTACATTCTGCGTCTGGCTAAGATAAACATCGAGCCGGTCATGGTCACAGGGCTGGTTCCACCTCTGCCCCCCTCCCTGAGAGCACTGCCGCTGAGCTCAGGCCTTCACCTCTCCTGAGGTGGAATTGGGCAATGCTTCCACTCCTAGAGCAGGATCTAGGCTGCAATACCCTGTGTTTCAACTTTGCTTACCCAGCAGCTCCAGCTGGGTTCAGCAACTCCTGTTCTTCCCTTTGAGACACGAAAGATTGGTGAACAGTGCGACCAGAAAACCTGCTTACACCAAAGTACTGGTATTTACCACTTTGGGAACAAAGCACAAGAGAAAAAGCTTAAAAAAAAAAAAAACCCCACCAATTGTCTAAATGCACATCTATCTTCCCTAGGGCTTACCGTCCCTCCGACGTTAACCCAGGCAGGCCCAGCTTCTTCAGACCCCCAAGCAGGTGCCTGTGACAGCCTGGTTCCTCTCCAAACAGCAACTCTGCAATTACCTCCCTCCTCTTCAGAGAGTCCCCTCGGTTTCCTGGTTCTCAGCCTTGGCCCTGCTCATCAAAACCAGCTCAGCAGGAGGTCAAGCCAGACTCCTCAGAGCCAATGGCTTTGCGCCATTGTCCTATAACAACCCTCAAGCATTTACTAAGGGTTAGTTTGCCCTGGGTTATTCATCTCCCCCCTCCTGCTTGCTCCTCCCGACAGCCTGCTATTTCACAGTAGCCATTCCCATATGCAGTACGTACAAGTTACAATATTGGACCAATGTCTCGAAAGAGAGAGAGAGAAACCTTCGAGCCGCACAGAGCTCGTTTTCTCTTATGCATTGTTCCTAATGTGACCCGAAGAAGAGCTCTGGGCGGCTCAAAAGCGTGTCTCTCTCACCAAGATAAGTTGGTCCAATAAAAGATTTTACCTCACCCACCTGGTCTTGAATACCCTGGGACCAACATGGCGACAGCTACACTGCATCAAGCAGCTCCATGTCCACCTCACTCCCCTCTCTGTATGGAGATACAAGATCACCAGAGACACCCTGCCTGCCTCATGCAAACTGTCGGCCAAAAGCAGTAGCAACTCATGAGTGTACTGTGAGTACTGAGAGAGTCCACGGTTTTCTTAAAGGCCCAGGTCTGGAGACAAGCAATGACATGAAAATCTCAGGTTTCAGAGTAACAGCCGTGTTAGTCTGTATTCGCAAAAAGAAAAGGAGTACTTGTGGCACCTTAGAGACTAACCAATTTATTTGAGCATAAGCTTTCGTGAGCTACAACTCTCTTCATCGGATGCATACTGTGGAAAGTGTAGAAGATCTTATTATATACACACAAAGCATGAAAAAATACCTCTAAAGTGTAAGGAGAGTGATCACTTTAGATAAGCTATTACCAGCAGGAGAGTGGGGTGGGAGGAGGTATTTTTTCATGCTTTGTGTGTATATAAGATCGGATGCATATTGTGGAAAGTGTAGAAGAAGTGAGCTGTAGCTCACGAAAGCTTATGCTCAAATAAATTGGTTAGTCTCTAAGGTGCCACAAGTACTCCTTTTCTTTTTATGAAAATCTCAGCTTTCATTACGTAAGTGAGTTTCCAGCCGTCATGGTTGTAGAGAAAAGCTTGAACATGTGACCCGAGGGAACACTAACTGCTCAAACCCCAGAAGGCAAACTCAATTTTTTTGGAGCCTGACTCATGATTTTGAATGCCTGGAGTTGGTGATACAACAACTACCAGCAGGGCTCAGTGTGGTATTTCTAGGAAACAGCTGGGCCTGGAAAAGTCAAGACCATTGCTATACAGATGCTCATTCCATTGAATATCGCACTAACGTTTTTCCAAACTAGGGGGCCATGCCTATGCTTCTCTTTGTAACCAATCCTTCTCTGTAGGAACAGACTGTGTTTAGTACCGTCCTTTCAGTTATGAAGCCACATTTTGCTACCTATGCACATAACGGTTGAGGGGATTATGCCCTCTGTGCAGAAGGGAGCTAACGGCCGCATCCCCCATTTACAGAGGAGGAAGGAAGTCTCCTTCCTAAATTGCTACATTAGCCCACCCAGTTACAAATGCCATTCTGCTCTGAGAAGTGCAGACAGAAAATCCTTGGGGGGGGCGGGGGGGACGGTGTTTACATGTTTCTCAGTCCCCAGCAACTCTCAGCTGAAATTTGCCAAGTTTATCAGTAGTATCTAAAAAACAAACAAACAAACAAACAAAACCACACAACATTTCCCTCTCTGAGAGCCCCACAAACTCACCCTGGGCTCAGAGTCAAGCTGGGATCTTCCTGTCTTGTACATCACAGTAAAGATTCTGCAGAACAGGGTTAGGTAGGTATATGAGAGCAGAACTTGAGCATCCTCAGAATTGTTAACTCAACTGCAGAGTCAAGCCAAGGTAGTATCCAGCTCATTCTTCCACTACTGCTGCTGTGCTAATAGGAGAAGAAAACCTCTTTTGGTCACCAGTGGCATAGAGACCATTACCCACAGGAAGCAGGTGGGGTATTCCTTACATTGGGGGTGTGTGCGCGTGTGGGGGAGGGGGTGTTGGCTAAAACAAACCCAAGTTCTTTCTAAAAAGAAAAGGAGTACTTGTGGCACCTTAGAGACTAACCAATTTATCTGAGCATAAGCTTTCGTGAGCTACAGCTCACTTTTTTCTAATTTCCATGGAAGGCTTTCAGAATTCCCCTCCCAAACCAACTCTTGAGCTCAGGCAGAAGACCCCAAAGACACTTGGCTCTCAGCTCCCCCAACAGCTGATTTATCAGGATCGTGTCCCTTTAAGAGAGGGGCCACCAGCAGGATTTGAGAGAAAGGGCTTAAACGAAGGTTCCTCTCTCCTAGGATTGTACACTGGGTATGTTAGTCACAGATCAACCCCAGGCTAGCCCTGCCCCGAGGCACCAAATAGCAAAGCCTGAGCCAGGAAGGACACTTGGAGCCAAAGCACCAGCACAGTACAAGCAAAACTGAAGGTGGGCTCATCAGCCCTTTTTTGGCTCTCTCTGTGGGTGGCGGTGGGGAAGCATCCCATATAAAAGCATGTTGGGCCCGGTTTGACTTTGGCTGGCTGTGCTCTAAGTCGTGTTAGTCATCCTGTTTTCTAACAGACTGATTTTTCCTAGCATTGACCTGGCTGCAAACTCTTCTCGCTACCCCAATTCCACCCTGCCCTGCAGAGACACTGCGCCTTTTCTTCATGTAACTAGATACAACGCTTGACACTCACCAGCAGGAGAAAAACCCTTATTGTCCACAAAGCTTGAACCGTAGCTCTAAGTGGCTGTGGAACGGCCGGACGTGTGGCTCAAACAAGCAACGTTTTGAAGATGCTCCCAAGCAGAGCTTGGGAGCCCCATTGGCGCTCACCTGGGAGCTTGGAATACAAGCCCAGCTACTCTCTGGCTTGGCGGCCACGGGGCTTGTCCTGCTGTCGAGCTCAGCTCACAACACAGGGAGAGACAGTTAGCGGTGTACATTTGGTCTAGCTGCTGTGGCCATTTCCTGGTCTCTCTGAAGAGAAAATAAGACCCCTGAGGTTAAAGCACTGGACTGCACTCAGCTTCCTGCTCTGCTACAGATGTGCTGTGCAGCCTTGGGCAAGTCACTTAGGGTAGGTCTACACCGCCAACAGCTGGGAGCGAACCTCCCCACCCGGGCGGGCAGATTCGCACCATCAGGACTCGAGCGAGCACTAAAAATAGCAGCATAGACATTGCAGCTCAGGCTGGAGCTTGGGTGGGCTTGAGAGCACAAGTCACAATGTCTCCTGCTCTTTTTATCAGGCTAGCTTGAGCCCCAACTAGCACAAGTTGGTCTCCCTGGGCTGGGGCTCTCTCCCAGTGGCAGCACAGACATACCATTAGCCTCCCTGTGCTGCAGTTTTTGCTCTGGTAAGGGGAATGATACCACCTACCTCCCTGCGGCAAGGACAGGCTTAGTGAACTGACCTTCGTGCAGTGCTTCGAGCTCCTGGGATGGGATGCTGCGTAGCACAGAACGGTGAAATGACAGTGTCCAGAACAGGCACCTGATTACACTCAGAGTCAACTGGAGACCTGAGTGCCTCGGGGTGGAGATTTTACTGGGTTCTTAACCCTCGTACAGCTCTCAGCTACTGCAGCGACAGATGCCACAGAAATGCCTTCTGAGACAGAAGCCTGCTGTGGTATTCCCCAGCTGCTGTGCTCTTATTTTGTAGCGTGGGACTTTCGGTCAGGGAAAATGTTGCTTTAAGGGAGGTTTCCCCTCGTTTATTTACTAGTGCAATCCACAGGGGGATTGATGCCTTGGCCAGAGTGCTGGAAATTGTGCAGCTGAGAAGTAAGTGTATGGTTTGGGTCAACTGTACAGCATCCCTGTGTCCCAATTAGCCATGACTGTTCTCTTCCAAAGTAATGCTAACTGCTTATTCACACTCGTATGCCTCTTGCTGCCTCCCCAGGGAGTAGGTTACCTACAGGAGCCATCCAGACCTCTAGGGGCAGAGCCACAGCAGAGCTATGACAATTTACAGCTGCTGAGGAGCTGCCACCCTCGTATTTACTGTAAGGAAAATGACGTGGTTTTTATAGATCAGAACCAAGTTAGTGCTTTGAGCAGTGGGAGCCCCGGAGAGCCAAGTCCTCTCTCCAAAGCGCAGGGACAACACGGACAGCAGCAGTGCTGGCTTCAGCGAGCTGACCCCTGGCCGCCACACACACACCCCTCTTTCCTGCAAAGAGGAGAGCCAGTAGTTCAGCAGCCATAACCCATTCAGTCCCTGTCTGGGGAAATTAAGTCAGGCGTAAAAGCTGGACACACATCAACTTGAGCTGGAATCCCAGCAGCTTAATTTTACACCCACTACTACAGTAAATGGACGACAACGACGACAACACTGGGCCAGATCTGGATTAGTTAACCTGAGGTGAAGAGCTCCCAAACCTTTTAATCAACAGCATAAGTCTTGCTTTATTCCCAGAGAGCCTGGTGTAGGGTTAGAGAGGGAAGCCAAGGCTAGCGGATAGGGAGCTACATGGGAACTCCTCCTCTGACCTGCTGTGTCACCTTGGGCCAGTCACTTCCCCTCTCTGCGCCAGCTTCCTCTCCCACCATTGGCCTGGCCTATTTCAGATACACACCCACCCCTGACTGCAGCAGACGTAGGCCTACCCGAGCCAGCTTGCTGAAAATAGCAGTGTGCCCATGGCAGCTGCCCAAGTACAACCCTGCCTATGCCCTTGGCTACGTACTCAGGTGGCCAGCCTGGCTTCCCAGCTATGGTTAGCGATCCAGCTTACATGTGCTTCAGTCAGACACCCTGACTGCAGCGTGGACACACCCTTAGACTGGAAACTTTATAGCCGTACTAGGTGTTAGTACACTACCTGGCCCAACGGGGCTCTGATCTCAGTCGGGGCTACGTGGAATTGTAATACAGACAAGACTTCTGCTTCTAGATACAGTGGATTCCACGTGCCAGTCCCTCCCCCATAGTTCTCAGCTTGGAACCTGCTCAGAAGGAAAGATCGGAAGCTGTCTGAAGTCACAGGACTGCACCATTTATTTCTTTTTGCCTCTTGTGGAAGCCAGTTAATGCAGCTTCCAAGGGCTCAGAAAGCCAGCAAGGAGGTTATCTAATGGTGACACACCAAGTTTTACTGATCTGGTAATCAGGAGACTCCTCAGTGCTGTGACTCACCTGAGGCAAATCTAACCGGATTCTCTCTCTCTCTCTCTCTCTCTCAAAAAAAAAATAGCCCCTACTCCGAAAGCCTGCTCGACTCAGAGAGTAACAAGCCTCCCTCAAGCCAGTCCCCAGCCTAGCGGCCGCTCCTCCTCTGTGATTCCACCTTGGAAACCCACCACTGTGCACCTGCCCCACCCATTCAGCAACTGGGGAACAAACTCTGGCACATCCTGTTCTGAGCCCTGGACCCTAGAAATCAACCTCCCAGAGCAAGCCAAGCCAACATACCACCTGCTCCAACAGCAGCATTGCTGCCCCCTTGGAACCACTGCCAGGCAGACTGGAATGGGAGTCCAAGAGGAATGAGCTCCCCCTGGAAGAGGCAGGAGAGCCGCTTTCTGGCTAGGGGACAGCCCAAATCAATGCTTTCTATGAAGGGAGGCGAACCGCCCCTGTTATAGCAGGGGAGGTGGGAATCGCAATTCTCCCAGCTTTGTCACAACCCAGCATGGCCTCGAGAAGAAGGTGATTAGAGCCCTGCTCCAGTGCCTTAGCCACCAGGAGATCTGGGGTCAGTCCTAGCTTAGGCACAGGCTTCCTGGGTGAGCTCGGGCAAACCACGGTGCCTCAGTCCCCTATCTGTGAAGTGGGGATACTCCTTCCTGTCTTCTACTGTGTGTCTGCTCTAGTTAACTGGCAAGTTCTGCAGGGAAGGGAAAAATCTCTTACCATGTATAGGTACCCCTAGCACAGTAGGGTTCTGATCTTGGTCCAGAGCCTCTAGGTGTTACTGTAAGACAAGTAGTAATACTATTCTGTGCACCTCTGGGCCCATCCAAACTCAGTGCCTCAGACTCCCAATACCATCCACCTCACCCGGGGACGACGAGACTTACAACACATCAAGATCCTTGGATTAGAAGCCCTGTATCATTGCGGGAGGGCCATTAGGACACATCTTTCTGCCTTACCTGCATGTTGGCTCTCAGATGTGGTCTCAGGAGCTTTGTTCCCCCTGCACTCCACCGCCACCCATATTTCCTGCTGGTAGTCTTCTTCTGCGACATCTTGCTCAGATGTTTGCAGCTGGATAACCTGTAGACAAAGGTTGCCTGGAATTAGCATATCAGGCATAATTTGTATTTTTTATAAGACAGTACTAGCTAGAGACCCCAGCCCAGGTTGGGGGCCCATTGTGATCAGCACCATAAAGACACATTAAGAGAGATTTCCTGCACCTCAGAGTTTACTGCATGTATGCCTCCCTCCTTCAAATGAGATGAAAAAGGGACGTCCTGATGAGTTATGGTCATTAAAGATCCATGGCACTTTGAGGAAATAGGGCATTTCACCTCAGTGTCCTACTGGCCACATTTTAATTTTGATTGTTGCACTCCAGCCACTTCCATTCCATGCCAACGGCAGGAGAAGCCATTCCGGGGTGGTAGGTGCACAGCTTGCAGGGAGCTTTGGCACCCTTCCCAATGAGGTGCTGTATCAACGCAACACATCACCACATCTCATTCAAAGCTAAGGCCCATCCAGCCTAGCAGAACGTTCACGTCTCTGCTCTATGAGAGGAGCAAAGCGCCGTGGGAACCTGGTCCTCAGCTTAGAGCTCATCCTGACCTCTCCCCCAACAAAGGAGGAGCTTGCAAGCCAAGGGATACTTGCAGGTGTTTGCAAGCTGGTTTGTAGAGTACTAAGCAAGCCAGGGAGGCATAACACCTTCCTAGCAAGAAGCTTGTCTAAGTACGATTCACTAGAAAGCGATACCAGCACCGGCTCCCTTGCCAGGGAGGATCGGTCACAGAGCCAAGTCAAGCAAGACACCCAGGGTAGCCCAGTGGCTTCCATTCTCGGGCTGAGGAATACCAGCTTCTCTTTCAGACAAGGTTTAAGTGAACCTGGGCAAGTTAAACAGGATCAGACCCTGAACCTTCCTCAAACCTCAGACTGGGGTGGAGCCTATAAGAAATTGGTTAACATTGGATAGAGGTTAAGTTTTTGTTTCCCTGAGTTTCTGCCCTTCCTGGTTCAAGCCAGAAGCACTAGTGGCTAGATGCTCAGAGAAAGGCTGGAGATGCTGCAGGAACAACTAACCTGGCAGTTTCAAAAGGTGTGGAACCAAGGAAGCACCTGGAAGTCTAGATGCCTCTCAGAGAACCTTGCAAGTTCACCATTCACAGACAGGAGCATTGACAATTTGTCTGAGTTTTCACTCAGAGGAGCTACCAACTCCAAACCAGGGCTCCCATGCCAGTCCTGAAGAGCACACTGGTCAAGAGACATGGTAGGCATTCGTGACCTTTGGGCTGTGAGCTATGACCTGGATAACCCAGCAGTACTTCATGAAATCCTTCTCAGCCACAAACTCACACCAGAGTTTCCTGGGGTGACCAAATAGCAAGCTCATGTCAAGGTTTGAAAAAGCTCTGAGGGAAGATTTGAAGCATGGAGAGAGGAGCATGATTAGAGAAGAGGACCGAGCTCTGGATTCCATCACTGGGTCAGTCACTCAACAATCCCGGGCAAGTCACAATTTTACGTACAGCGGATAGTTTGATGGCTACCTTTAACAGCACTATTAATTATGTTACTACTTGGTCCATATTCATTTCCCTTCCCCTGCCATCTTCCCTTTTTCTGTTGGGAAAACAATCTTGGGTGTTTGTTTTGAAAATGCTGTTTAAAGAAATATAGACTAGTCAAGTCAGACGAAAGTCCTTGGGGAAACATAGCTATTGGCTATTGCCATAAATCCCAGCTAAGGTCAATGGAAGCTGGTATGTGCTCAGGATTCTTGAAAACCTAGCCGTTTCTTGAGTTACCCAAATACAGGAAAGTGAAAAAAATATGTAGGAATTTAGGGTTAGGACTCTAGGCCAAGATCGGGAGGAGGGGAAGGGGGAATAAATGCTTATCCAATCCTTTTGGTTTTTCATAAAGACAAAAAAAAAAACCATTCAAAAACGTATAGGATTATTTTGCTTAGTAACAGTCAAGTGTTAAAATGGGGGTGAATGCACCAAGATTGTTCCCCCACCAAAAACTTTAAAAAAAATTTACAGATGAGTTTGTTTTAGTTATATGCCCCAGTCTCATCAGCAATCTGATCATCATCCTGGTTTTAAGAAGTCAGAACAACTCCAAGTGTGGCTCGCTGGATTGTCTAAAGTTTCTAAGAAAATTTTTAACTTGCACCAAATGAATTAGAAATTAATAACTTAATTCACTTCACCTCTTTCTGGGAGCAAGTTTTCCGGAACAGATAAAAATTATCTCAAAATGTATTCACTATTCAGAATTATTTGCTAAGTAGTTTCTGTGAATAATTCTTGTTTGGTGCATCATTGACAGCTTGGAGCTATTGGATAGTCAACCTCTAAGCTGTTTGATTGGACATCAGAAGCAGAAATGTATCACATGACCTGTTTAGCTAAGCATGACACTTAGGTCAGGTTTACAATGCAGAGTTAGGTATGTTGCATTTGCTCTGCACACACACACTCCTGGCAGTAAACAGTCACCAGAACACCTGCAGAACAGAGACATAAAAGAAGTGCAAAGAGCTCTAGATCTGCAAGGTGCTCAGATACCACAGCAACTGGCAATATAGAAATGTCTTCTCAGCAGTCTGCGTTCCCCACCTCCTCTAAAAGCAGAGTCCACACAACATGTGAAGCCTAAAAATCATCCCCTTCCCGAGTTTGGCTTTATTAACTAACAAGCGAGCAAGAAAGAGGACATCAAACCTTCTCTGTGGGTTTGGCTGTTCAGTTCCTCTGTTAGGACACAGCCCATATCCTAAATCCCCTCAGACCAAGAGATTTCAGACTGGTCCATACTTAAAATGCTATAGAAGCACAGCTGCACGGATGGAGCTGCACCGCTGTAGTTAATATCAATGGGAGAAGCCCTCCCATCGATAGAGCACTGTCTACACTGGGGATTAGGCATCGCTCATAGGGTGTGGATTTTTTATACTCAGAGTGACATAGGTAAGTTTGCAGTGTTGACCAGGGCTCAGTGAGTTAGCAGAACCCCCTTAACCCTTTCCCGTCTGGAACACCGCATGCTAACGGAGTGGGGCATTTCAGGCGAACACTGACAGCCTGTAGCAAGTCTATAAATAAACTGAGCAAACAGCCACACCAAGTTGCAGCTTCACATGAACAGTCCCAGCACATTTTGCGGTAGGAGCTCGGCTGGGATTACTGAGAATCTGAACACACTCGGATCCATGGAACATTTCGATCTGGAGCCAAACTTTGTGCTTCAGCCCACTTCTGGATGCAATCTAACCCTTCCAATTTACTCTGTTAGCACCCTGTAATATGCTTCAGAACAGTGTACCAGTCCCATTAACACTATGTCCACATGTAAACGGATTTTTAAGAGAAAGCTGCATTCAAAATGGGTGCCTGGGACCGGGGACTTCCCCAGGCAATAAAAAAAAAAAAAAAAAATTGCTTCGAACATGGCTTCACAGCCACCAGGCTCATCCAGTGACATCACATGGAAGATGTGATACAAGAATACATTTGTTATGCCAGCCACATGGTCAGTGAAGCTGTATACTGAGGAACACAATTTCAGGAGTTCCCCAGGCAAAGGCCTTATCTCTAAAGCAAACCAGTTCTGCTCTGTTCCCCAGAATAGCACTTGCAGCTCCTCACGGTGCTTCTCTCTCCCCTCCCCATCATTTAGATGATCTCACTAAAGCAGAGACACCCTCAGTTCCCTGCTGGGTTAGCTTCCTGTATACCAATAAATCACAGCCGATTTGACTGCTGTGACAAAGAACTACTGTTTCAATTAAAGAAGCAGGGGGAAAAAATTAAGCTGCTTAAACCAATGTACTTTTCATAGGTCCATGGAAAATGAGAGTCTGGAAAGCCCTGCATTTCATACAACTGGCAGACAAAAGGTATTCTGCGGGGTCATAACAGGACCCCAACCCCAGGCAGATTCAGCAGGGGACAAGTAGGAAATCCAAAATAAAAGGAAAAAAGGAAATCAACAAGCCACAAACAAACACTGGCAGTTAAAAGGAGGGATTCTACCGCACATAGGTGCTCGGAGGGTTCATTCATGCACGTGTACGAGGTGGAAATACTATGTGAGCAGTACTAGAGAAATACCTCTAAGTTGCATCACTTGCAAGGAACTGATCTCGTGCAAGTACAAGCTCTAAGGAGACACTGCACACAAACTGAAGTGAAACCTGTGTAGATACTACAGAAGCTAAGTTCAGAGGCTAAATGTTATGAGACAGCCATCTTACTGCAGCGACTGCTGGTAACAGTTCAGCAAGGATTCCACAGTCCGAAACATTTGTAGCATAAAATGCAACCATTACAGAATTGATGTTGGGGGAGGGGAGTAGAGATAAAGAGGGGACACGCTTGTACCTGAGCTATCGTTCCAGAAACCTTATGTGAAAGCTTTAGTAAATCTCAGTGGTTAGTATATAAATGCTATGCAATTCTTTACCAAGAGAAGGAGTATTCGATGGCGCTTTTTAATTTCACATTCTTTTGTTTTTCGGCTAGCAATAGATCATACAGAACGTGACAGACATTGACGGTCTTCCTAGAACTACTGTAGGTGCAGCAGCAGTCCCACTATCGCTCCATCACAATGGTGGAGCAGCCAGACTGAATTTGAGTGAGTGGCGCTGTGACCTGGCACACAGAGTCACAACACCGCTTAAGTGCGGTTGTTTCAGTGCACATGCAAACCCACACCCGTGGATGAGTGGGCAAAGGTTGTCTTCCCCCCCACAGCTGAGACTCATTTCCTATTCCCAACAGAGCCCAGGAGGGAGGAAGGAAGTGGGTAAAGGAACCACTTCCTTCTCCAGCAGCATTAAGCTATCAGGCAGAGATGGGAATTCGCTAGCACTTACTGGAGGGGAACATCACTGAAGTGTATACCCCCCTCCCCCCCAATCTTTATGTTTCTTTCCTTCCATCTCTGCTCCTCCTCACTTTTACTACTGCATTTCCTGTCATTGTGACTTTTATAGCAAACAATGCCTCTTTCGGGGGCACCAAGGCATATAAAGAAGGAACCAGAGCAAGAAAAATGCAAGTAGCAAAGGGTGGCATTAGAAAGACTTTTACAAATCAGAAATATTGGCTGAAATGCACGCATATGTATATATTGGCTGTTTGTGGTTATTCACATTAAAAGGTAGGAGCCCAGAAGTGAATGTTTGCCTAGGGCCCAGTGATGGGTCAGTCTGGCCCTGTTTAGGGGGAGAATCTGGATTTCTGTGCATTAGTTGAAGGCTCCAGAACAGGCAAAGATGCAGAGGCCTCATTTGGATAAGACCCAGGCCTTGGGCTGCTTTCTTGGAGCCACCCGATTCTACAGCATTAGGTAAAGCTCAACATTTTCACCTCTTCCCTTTCTCCCTTATGGAAAAGGCCTATAGAATTTAGCAGGGATGGAACAGAGAGCCAGATAGAATTGACTCTTAAAAGCTACAGAAGTTGATGGAAAATGCTGCCCTTTCTGTAGGGTGACTGAAACATGCTATGGAGCTCTCTAACAAGTTCTGTAAGATGGACCAAAAGCCTATAAAAAAAAAGTCATAATTTGCTATGGCACTTCTCCATGACACTCCCCCTCCCCCGCACACCCCTGTAGGGAACAGAAAGGGCCTTTTCCCATTAATGATTAGCTGAGATGAAAGATCAGTGAGCAAGTCCCACCAATGAATTCCAGAGGGAACACTCTGGTGACAAGCCCAGCTCCCTCTCACATCTTCTGGGCTTCCCCTCAGGGCGCAGTCCCTGGGCTCCATCTTTTGGATCAGTCTCTAGCTAGTAGGGTTCCAGTTAATGGGATGCCCCCAAGGCCCTTCTTGCTCTCCTTGCCCATCCCCACCACTGCTTTTAGAGGGCGAGACACACAGCTCTATTACTCAGCTCTTCCCCCAGCCCACTTGTCAGTCTTCCTCCCTGCAGATAGTTCCACTACCTGATTTTGCTGCTGTTCAGAGATTTCCCCAAGCAGCCCCACAGCAAAATGGGCAGGACTCTTTTCAGCTTCACTGCGGGCCACCTGGCTGTGCATAGCAGATGTGGAAGTGCCAGGTTCCCCTCTGCTGCTGTGGAAAGGCAGGATCAGCAGCAGAGGCCCTGGAGCGCTGTCTGCAGACTCAGTAACGCAGCTGTGCCTGGGCTCATTTTGGCAAAGTCTCCTCACAACATTTTAAAAACAAAACAAAAGCTGGAAGGCTGCAGAAACCGATAACGGATTCCCTGCTTCCCCCCTCCGCAAAGTCACCAGAACTCACCAGTGGCAAAAAAAGGGAGGTTTTCCCCGAGCTCACCCTGATGCTGCTCCTCTGCAGTATTGCCTCAGTGCAGTCCACACCCTTCTCCTGCTGTATCCGTCACAGAGCTGGAGGGCCCAACATTCCACATGGGGGACTCTCTTTTCCTTCCTTCATTGCCCCCATTATTAACTGTAGCATTGGTCCCACCTGATGTTCCAGGTGTGCTGGGCGTGAACACATCCTGCTCCATTGCTAACCCACAGACCGACTAAGTCTCCTATGACCTGACAGCATTGACACCTCAGCAGCAGCCATTACATAGCAAGAATCAGCAGCGAAAGGGTTAAAATAACTTCTGACAATATGAAGGGTGTTCCTCCCACAATCCACTGCACTCCTGCCCCGCAAGGAACTCAAGCCAAACTCAGTTTGTGCAGCATGTCTCCAGGTGACCTGGCTTCTTCCATCCTAGAACTGAAGCCAGGCAGTCCTACAGATGAACAGAAGAGGAAGGTAATACCAGGTGCCAAGGAAAAAGAAAAGGGAAATATTTGCAGAGTTCAATAAGAGACCCACGGAAGGAAAGTCACAACTGAGAATTCAGTTAAGATGAAGCAAGAACCAGAGTAAAAAGTCTTTCTATTAAAGGTGCAAAAGATCTGTGGGGTCATTGGACAGGGCCTCAGCTGAACCCTCCCCAGGACAGTTTAGCAGCAAAGGAGGTGCACACGCTGCAGAATAATGTAAACAAGCAGTCCGGGAGTTAAGGGGACTAGCCCCTGAGACAGACTTTGGAAAGGAAAAAAGAGACATGACAGGATCACCTCACAAAAGGAATAAGAAAGTTAGGTTTCCTCCACACTGGGGGTGGAAACTGCAAGGTCTTTAAGTACAGCTGTTAGAGCTTTAACTCAGCCAGGATTGCCCCTAATTAAAGCCTAGGCCAATCTAATTAACTTGGGAAGTGCCCAGATCCTATGGGGATGGGTGCCAATACTCTTCTCTGTTCCTGTCAGGTTTTGTATCTCCGGTAATCAGTAGCATGGCTTGATTTTAATAAGTGACTATTGATTACAAAACAATTATACTAAACATAGGGACAACATGAACTACAGACAAGCAGAACCCCCCCCCCACACACACACACATACACCCACACAGTGTCCTGGATGCTATGCCCCCACCCCTTAGTACCTTATGTATCCCTCATTAGCACATCTGCATGGCTCTTTAGAGACGACAGAAGTTCTTCAATTCCTCAATGATGTCACAATTCTTAAGAGGCTCATAGAGAGTAGTTTTTTACCATATAAACAACCACCACCACCACCTTTTGAGAGTGGGAAAACCAACAGTTTTTCCACCTTCTCAGGATCAGTCTCTTGACACCACCCAGAGCAGCTACAATCCTTTTTTCAAAAGAGGTTTTGTAAGCCCCACATACTGCAGAAAAAGCCATAGAGCAAATCTGAGTTCCCATCACATAAGGCTCTGCATGATTGCAGGGATTTGCCCACGCGAAGCCTATTGAAGGATCCCAGCCATAATTCTAGGTCAACTGGTACGTTTTATACTGTTGCAAAATCCAACCTCAGCACCAAATATGAGGACGCTACCAAATAATGAGTCCACCATTCCCAGAACCCTGCCTGTGCTATAGACCACATTTGTAGCAGTTCAGTAAGTTCCATGTAGGACATTAAGTTGTTGCAATTCCATTTTAGATCCAGTAGCATATCTTGTTATCTAGTTCAGCTTATACAGCCTGGCTTTATAACACCCGTACAAAACAAAACATCTTGGCCTACATAGGGTAGGGAGATTGTTTTAGAAATTTGCTCGCTACAGCCACATTGAAATCAGTTCAGCCAGCATGTGTGTGCTCCCAGCCTAGATAGGAGTTTAGAGTTACCAAGGTAGGCAAGGTACCAGTGCCCTTAGAGCTCAGACTCCCGAGGTAGGCAGCAGAGAATAGAATAAGACTAGTGATGGGCAAATCTCCAAAGTAGAGAATCAGAAGGTCCTTTGATCTAGAAATCAGGTTGGAAATCCGAGGAGAACACACATGTGAAGATTTGATGCTGTCTGTCCTGGACAAAATCAAGAAGTGCAAAGATATGTGGAACTAAAGCTTCGACCAACAGTAAGGAACACATGCCTAACAATTCTGGTAGGATTTTACAAGGGAGTTTGGGGCGGGGAGAGATCAGTGGTGGAGTCAAATCAAGAATGGAACCAGCTCAAGGAAATTAACTGTACTTATGAGCTTTCAGGACAGCATCAGATAAAAGATCAATGTAGCAGGAGGAAAGATGTACTTGGGCTGAGGCATAGGACTGAGAGTTAGGAGACCGAGATTCTAATTCTAGTTTCACCACAGGCTTCTTGTTTGACCTTGGGGAAGTAAAGGAACCTCCCGATCTGCAAAATAAGAGCAAGAACAGTCCCCTACCTCTAAGGGGTGGTGGGAGGGCCAGTTCATTAGCATGTGGCCAGGCCTGAGAGTAGTGAGGCACACCCCAGCAGTGCCTGCAGATAAATGGGCAGGGTGTGGGAACAGTGACAGGGCAAGCAAGAGTATCTTTCCCTTTACTGTGGTAGGAGAAACGCTAAAACCGGAAAGCAGAAGTCAAATGGGAGTTGGCCACTTTCCCTTTCCTATCACTGTTTAGGATATGGTCAGCCTACTGTGCAGCCACAGACTTTTAGGTCTCACTACCTGTTTACTCTGACCTTTCCACAAGCTAGTGAACTCCCCTTGCCCACCCCACCCCAGAGCTCACCACTGTTGCCCATTAGAAATCAGGAAAAACCATGTGCTAGCATCACAGGGCTCCACATGCTGAAGTGGGTCTGTCCCCTCAGAAGCCTCCCCTAGTCAAACAGAGGACAATGTGGTTTTATGTCAGTCTTGTATAAGGTATTTCTATATCTAAACCAAACACACACCTACCAGCTCCTTTTCAACAGCCCTGTCAGAAATCCCTTGTGCGCAGCACCCACCATTTTGATCACTTTATGCACTGAGGCTGTATTGCCCTGTGGGAGCAATAATGACTCAGCTGTCTGGAGGATTTTTCCATGATGCTGGTTTGCTCATTAAGGGGATATTTAATTGCAAAACTAGATATCCCTTTAAGGGAGAGAAAAGCTAGAAGGAAAGCAGGTGTAGAACACAATAGAAAGGTCTGACTCACCAGACTCTCAGCAGCTGCCACTGATGTACACAAGTGGGGTAAGAAAACTGGATAGAGAGGCAGGACCTTATCCAAGGTATCAGGGTGATTAGAATGTGATGTTTTGCTGTTAATTTGCTTGCTATTTACTGCATCAAGTTTTCTCTGGAGTCAACCCTGCCCTGCCGACTCTGTAGCAATTGAGAATGGAGAACAGAAATACGGTTATCCACTTTAGTTTGAGATCAGAAGCAAAATATGACTACTCAGTAATGGTCACTTTAGGCTAGGTTCTCAAAGCGGAGTCAAGTGTCCTAACACCTAATTCCTAACACCCTGCTTCCTAGTAGAATTCACAGTCCGCAGCTGGGTGCCCAGGTTCCCCATGCATTGTGTGGGGAGAGTTAGGCACCGAAAAAAGGGATTCACAGAAACCACCAAAGTGAACAGGGAGCCGCTTAAGCTAGCCAGGAGTGAAACACAGAGAACAGAAGTAGGACGTAGGGACCAAATCCACAATAGTACTTAGGTGCCTGGTTCCCATGATCTGGGTCTAGACAGGGTCCTCCTGCCCTCAAACAAATTATTTTGCCCTTACATAAATAGTTTTTAAGTATCTAATCAGATATTCAGGCTAAGTTCACAACAATCCTGGGGAACAATATAGTTTGGTCTTAACGTACCAAATGGAGAATGCCCCCAGAGACAGTTCACTCTCAAAGGCGCAATCTCTGTTAGAAACTCTGGACAGAAAGGCATACAGAAGACAGCATAACAGAAGTGCTCTGTCATTTGTGTTTTCAGCTCTGTGGTCGATAATAGTGATTATTTTGCTTCGTTATAACAGTGGCATAGCTAGGAATGGAAATTTGGGTGAGCCCCAATGTATGGTGGATGGGCAATGTCCAATACCCACCTTCAGAGTGCATGGTTTAAAAAAAAAAACCAGACTGATAATTAAGTTGAGTCCTCCCCTGGAGTTTGTCAACCCTTTCTGGCAAATCCTTCCCCGGCCCCAAAGAACAGAGAGAAATCCATCCCCTTATAGCCCAGGGGTTAGAGCATTCATGTAGGATGTAGGAGAGCTGCTTTCGGACTCATGCTCATCCTGATTTGGAGCAGAGACTTGTATTGGGGTTTTCCCACTGCTCTGCTGCTGACCCTCTGTGACCTTGGGCAAATCGCTTCACCTCTCCTGTTTTTCCTTCCTCCCTTGGTCTGTCTCATCTGTTTAGACTGTAAGTTCTTTGGGACAGGGATTTCAAATTATTATGTGTTTCTACCACCAAAGAGGCCTTGATCCTAGCATTTCTAGGTGCTACTGTATAAAAACAAATAATAACTGCACATATCTGTATCCTGGCTGATAAAAGATGGAGTAATAAGGGAAATGGAGTAGTGGTTGGCTGACAACACACAGGACAGAAATATAACTTGAGATCTCATATACTGTTAAGTATAAAGAGACTAGGAAGGATCTGGGGGGCTGAAATTCTAAAACCTTTGGCATAAGGCTTAGAAGCAGTTCAAAACAACTAATTAAATTCTGGTCTGCTTAATCAGAGGTATTGAACACCAGTCAGAAGAAATTATTCCAGCATTTTGTAAGGTGCTGTTTGAAGCCACACTTGGCATCTCATTCTCACTTCTCATCTTCTTATGAGGAAAGGAAAAGAACATACGTAGAGAATAGCGAGTGTACAGCAGATGGTGACCAGAATGATTCAGGGACTTGAGGAACTAGTTGAAATGATAGTGGTGTTCTTTGGAAAAGAAGACACATCGTTTACAATATATGCAACGTAACGTTCTGAATGAAAAATTCTGCAAGACTACCTGAGCTCTTGCAAAGACGAAGAGTTTGTGAACTAAAATAGGATCCTAAATAAACATGAGCTCCTATATATAATATATTCTAAATGATTGTTGTGAAGGCCAAGTGTAAAAAGGGTTCAAAAAAGAACTAGATAAGGTCATGGAGGATAGGTCCAACAATGGCAATTAGCCAGGATGGGCAGGGTGCAAAACCATGCTCTGAAGTGTCCTAGCTTCTGTTTGCCAGAAGCTGGGAATGGGCAACAGGGGATGGATCACTTTATGATTACTTGTTCTGTTCACTCCCTCTGGGGCACCTGGCACTGGCCACTGTCGGAAGACAGGATACTGGGCTAGATGGACCTTTGGTCTGACCCAGTATGGCCGTTCTTATGTTCTTTATATGTAACACAGTGTTTCCCAAACTTGGGACACCGCTTGTTCAGGGAAAGCCCCTGGCGGGCCCGCCCGGTTTGTTTACCTGCCCCGTCCACAGGTTCGGCCGATCGCAGCTCCCACTGGCCGCGGTTCGCTGTGCCCGGCCAATGGGGGCTGCGGGAAGTGGCACGGGCCGAGGGACGTACTGGCCGCCGCTTCCCACAGTCCCCATTGGCTGGGCACAGTGAACCACAGCCAGTGGGAGCCGCGATCGGCCGAACCTGTGAACGTGGCCGGTAAACAAACTGGCCGGGTCTGCCAGGGGCTTTCCCTGAACAAGGGGCATCCCAAGTTTGGGAAACACTGATGAAACAGATTATAGGCTACAACTGATTTATGTAACATAGTGGTGGTATGTAATAGAGAGGAGTAGTTCCTTTCACAACCACATATTTTCTGATGCTTCCTCACTACAAGGTTGCCTTTATATAATGCCTTTCTGTGGCTGGCCCTTTAAATCTGGCTGAGCCAAACAGCTACAACCCTAACCTTTTGGGCCAAAATCATTGGAAACAGTGAAGATGGTAACATGAAGATAACATACAATGAATGCTGGGACATAAGTGGTCGACGTGTAGGGAAAAAACTCAATATGCCTCACATCAGTAGGGTTAAAGTGTGGACAAAGGATCTTAGTGAAAAGAAAGGCCTAAAAGAGGTTAAAATCTATAGCTGTAGACAAATGCTTTATAATTGGAAAATTATACCTCCTGAGGTAGATATGGAATTATATAATGAAACTGAAAGAAGAAAAGAAGTGTTAAATGTGCAGGAAGAGTGGGAGAAGCATTGTGTATTCCTACACTCAGAATCAAGAAAGCTGTAAGGCTATCAAATTTTGTAGCCGTTTTGATGGCTGAACTGGCAGGGATAATGCTTACATTAAATTGGGTCAGAGATGTACATCCAACTGCCATGGTCATCTTGGCAATCACTACTGCCAATCAGAAATAGCCCTTCAGATAGCAGAAATGATACACTTAATGCAATATTACTGTTAACAACAGAATTGACACAGTTGGGTGTAATCATAGTACAGTAGAACTTCAGAGTTACAGACACCAGACTTATGAACGGACCAGTCAAAAAGTTTACTACGCAGAAGAAAGTTCAAAGCTGCATTAAGTCAATGGTCAGTTGTAAACTTTTGAAAGAACAACCATAACATTTTGTCCAGTTACCAACATTTCAGAGTTACAAACAAGCTCCATTCGGAGGGTCTACTGTAATAGCGTAGGGGTAGTAGGCAATGAGCCAGCAGACAAAGCGGCAAAAAATGCTGTTAAAAAGGAGCAAGCTGATTTAGAGATTCCCTTTAAATAAAGTGGAGTTTCAAAATCTAATTAAAAATGAGTTAACAGAGGAATGGCAGGAAACACAGGCAAAAGAAACAAAGGGGAAACGATTCCGTGAAACATGCCCAAGAGTGGAAAATGCTGAGATACTCCAAAACCCTGAGAGAAAGCATGAAATGGCTCTATTTGGAATTTGAAATGGCCATTGTGGCTTAAATAGTAATTTGTTTCCAATAAACAAAGGCAAAAATGGATTATGTGGGAGGTGCAAGGTCCAGGAAATGGTTGATCATCTCAGTTGGGTGTGCAAAGCATTTACCATTGAAAGGGGGTATTTATAAGAAAAATTTAGAAGCCTTCCGGTATCAAACTTTCTCTGCAATGCCTAGTAAGAGCATCAGGAAAATGGGGCCCTATAAAAAAAAGCAATATTGAAGTTCTTCAAGAACATTGGGAAAGGTGACATATTTTAATTCTTGAATGGTGCTTAGCGGCCATGGACTCAGCTAGGGAGTCTGCTGTGCCATGAAACACAAGAAGTAGAAGCTACAACCCTAGAGTGGCCATTTTGCAACTGGGAGCTGCTGCTGCTTGTGTGTTCTTCTCTTTCTCTCAGGCAAGTACACTGAATTCCAGTCTTGCTTTTGCCCTTCTTATTCGTAAGGCAATGGCACATTCTCATAGCATTCTCAACTCTTTTAAAAGGAGGGAAGAGAAAGGTGCGCAGCATGGCAGCAGGTTCAAGAGAGGCAGCTGAAACCAAGAGCAGTGGACTTCGGAGAAAAGCAGCTAAAATGATTAGAGCATTTTTAAGCAGTCCTGTTGCTTTCATTATTTAAAACCAAGCAAGGCCCTAGAAAATACCCAACAAGGAGAAACCTGTGCTAGGGAAATAACTTAATTGAGCTTTTCCTAGATTCACCAGAGCTTGACTGTACATGAGACAATTGATACAGGCTTACATGACCATGCTAGATACACTTGCTGGCCTTCAGTCTTTGATTTCCTGTTTAAACTTTATAGAGCTACTGAAGTACGTTTCATATCTATGGTAAAATGTTATTTCAATTAGTCGCCTTCCAATCTTTATTGGCAGTTGTGTCCAGAATTCTGGTTTATAAACTGATGTGATCATTAGGCTGTAGAAGTGGGAAAACTAAGGGAGGAGTGAGGAGTGGGCGGCTGCCTTCCGCACTAGATGAAATCATAGCGATCATCAGGGACAGCCCAACGAAAAGCATGCTGCAGTAATCCACTATGGGGTGACAAAGGTGTGGCTAATCAAGGCAAAGTTTCTGTCTGACACCTTCTAGCCAAGCACAGCTGAAATGACATTGCTAGCTATACTTCCAGAAGCAACCCAGCACTGGATAAAACCTCAGCATTGGAATCTTTAGAAATAAACAGCAGACACACACTTGAAGATGCATTACTTCTGTCATTGCCTCTTTGCCCCAAGCAGCCAGTATTATTCCTGTTGTATCCCAGCTGAACTTCAGCCAGCTAGTTCCCATCTGTACCCCAGTTTTGCTAGACACTGGGATAGTGTTCAGGTCCAATGAAGCAGCAATGTAGAGGTGACTGTACCTGCTGTATCTTCTGATGTATCTAACCATCTGTATCTAACCATCTCGCTATTTGCCCTAGTGGCCTAAACAGGGAGGATGGTAGACAGAATTTTGCAGCACTACATTTGAGACCCTGGGGCAGATGACCAATCGCCTCTTGCTATTCTGTCCAGTGAAAGAGAAAATGGGAGCGTACTCAAGGGCAACTTAATCTGTCCTTGCAGACCTGCCTCTCAATCTATTCCAGGATCCAGAGGCTTGTCAGCAATACCTCACAGCTGACAGCATCAAGGGCAGCTGATGAATCTGAAAAATTCAGTGTGGAAATGTTATATGTGCCATCACCAGGAGATCAGTGAAGGCTCCGTATCACACCAAAAACAGGTGGAAAAGGCTCAAGGAAATCCAAGTCCAGTTTTTGTCTATGTTGCTTCACCATCTTCTTGGTACCTTTTCCCCCCAAAAAAGATTGTCAGCAGCAAGCAGTGGGGCTGTTTTGGTTTGTTTGTTTGAGCACGGGAAAAACCAGTCTTTTGTTGAAGGGCTCCTAGCACCTTGTCCTCCTACGGGGCGGTGTTGAGGCTCTCCACCTACAATGTCTCCCCCGAGATCCGCAGGGTGTGTCTCAATCACCAATCGAAACCAGAAGCTCCCCTACCACCTCAAGAACAGTAAGCAAAACTGGATGACAGACGGCTACTCCCCCACAAACAGATCTGCTCATCCGGTCCCAGTCGGAACTATCTGATCAGCAAAGGGAAACACTTTTCAGCAAGGAACACTGAGCCCTGTAGCTGAGCGAAGGCAGCCTGGATTCACCAGGCTGTCCACTCCTAGGCACCGTTCGGCTGGACTGTCCTTTGGGGGAACCTGTTTGAAAAGACCCAGCAGCAGCCTTGTGGGGAGGGATAGCGCAGCAGTGTGAGCATTGGCCTGCTAAACCCAGGGTTGTGAGTTCAATCCCTGAGGGGGCCATTTAGGTATCTGGGGCAAAAATTGGGGATTGGTCCTGCTTTGAGCAGGGGGTTGGAGTAGATGACCTCCTGAGGTCCTGTCCATCCCTGATATTCTGTGATCACACAGCACTGTAGAATAAAAAGAGGGAGTTTAGTGAGGCAGAACCTGAGCCAACCAATCAGACTGCTGGGATGCCTATTACTCACTGATAAAGAGTTAAATTATAAGACTCCATTCAGAAAAGCAAAGTATGAAGAAAGCCTGCACGCTTATGGCTAAAGATTCTGATGGGCTACATTGCACTAGAGCTGTTCTCAAATCAAAATTCAGCGGGAGAGTGAGAATCTGTTACTCTATTGAAACAACATATTATTGTATCAGGTAAAATGATTTCCCTTTGCTCCAGTCACTTCTTACATGGACACCACCACCTGAGGAGGTTTGTAGCTTTACTGAATGCCTTAAACCAGCCAAGAGCGGCAGATCTCATGTAAAATAGCGTTGACTTTAGTGGTGTTTTGTGAAATTAGATTTCAAATTAAAGCAAAGATCTATTTAATTTTTTTTTAAAGCTTCCAGGGACATTTACAGTTTTTGTTACTTTAACCAGATCATAGCACATTGTGGAGAGATTTTTTTAAAAAAATATTCCTATTCAAAATGTTTGAGGCCCTGATCTTTCAAGTACTGACATGCACAAAGAATTCCATTTGTTCCAATGGAACTACTGCAATTACTCCTGCATGTAAGTATTTGCAGGATTGGGGCCTGGGTTATTGCCTACCTTGCAGAAGTTTTGTGAGACTTGATGATGCTGAGTTTGCAAGAGCAATGGGACTGCTCATGTGCATAAAGTTATTAAAGTGTGTAAGTGTTTTCAGGGTTAGGGCCAATGTTTGTAAAGTGCAAATGATAATTGTTAATATTTTATTCTGAAAAACTCTTTAACCAGCTTGAAGTGCTATAGACTTTGAAAGCAGGTTTCTGGCTCTTGTTTGGAGAATGAGGTCAGAACAACAACATCAAGGTAGAGGCAAAGTCTGAAAAAGGGTCTCTTTCCAGCCTTTTCCTTATTTTTAGCGCTGATCCAACATCTGTTCCTGTGGAAACTGTAACTATAAGCCAGTAGCTGAGAGCAGGAGTTCTTGATAGATTCAGTTGCTGACTTTCAGTTCCTGTTTATGCCCAGATTTCCATAGAAATGGCCATTGGAAGGTGAAGACCAGGAAAGGTAAGGATTATAAAATACAGCTTTTGAAAGCTTGATCTTGAGAGAAGAATGCTTGGTACAAGGATTATAGCTGTGGTTAGAATCAGGACTCCGGAATGCTATTTCTGACTCTGCAACAGACTTGTTGCTTGACCTCGGTCAAGCCACTTAACCTGCGTTTGTCTCAGATTCTCCAGCGGTACAATGAATCAAATACTTAAACCTAACTCCTGGCAGTGTTCTGAAATGTATTGAAGGCTTGGAGTTCCATAGCAAGAGCTGCTATAGAACTGCAAAGGATTATTTCCATTGCTTCAAGTTGCTCTACTGAAACTGTGTGAGGAAAACTGCTGCTAGACAGTGGGCAACCAGCAGCAGAGAAGGAAATCCTAGGGTTCAGCTCCTGGCTGCCTGCTGAGATCTGCAAGTCCTACTTTCAAAATTCAGCCACTGGCTTTCAGTGGAAGTTGTGCTTAGACGTTGCAGGATCAAGCCATTTACAAACCAAAAGGGTTTAAAATAGTACCTAACCTCAGTGGAAAAGCCCAATAAACGTATCTAATCCTACTGATCCAGGACTGTTCCCTAGAGTGGTTTTCTAGTCTGTTGTCTAAATGAAACATTAAGTTTTGCATTAAACTGGGTGAATGTGCTAAGGTAAGGGAGGGCTTGCTGGCTGAATTGTGACCTGGTGGTTGTCTGGATACATGCACAGCCTGACTTCTGACTAGCCAATTAGATTTCTTCTGCTGCCAGGCTGTGAAGTCTCCATTTGCATTAAACCCCCTCTAAAGCATGGAACCGCCCTGCCCTCAATAAGTGATCAGGTTATTATTAGATTGCTCAGTTTGAACAAATTTGGCGAATGTTTTAATAGCTTTGGAGATTATAAAAGACAGTCTAAAATGTGCTTCATAGCATATAACAAATGCCAGTGTGGCGGAGGGCTCTATGTCAGCTGGCATGACATGTCATGAAGTAGGAGCTGGCTAGTGCAGCTTTGGGGGACTGGGAATGGAACAGGGCAAGGCCAGGGAAGACCAGGATGAAACTATTCGTGCTGAATGTCGGTTACCAGTGCTGTCTGGGACATTCTACACATAAAACTACATTTAGGTAGCTTTTGATCGGAGCATTTGCAGGTGACCTGGGTCGAACTTGCAAATATAACAAGCTTAAAATATAAATTAATATGTTTCACAGTTCATCCCTTTCCCCATTTTTGAAGATGTTTAGTGGAGATGAAGGTTGGCTCCCTCCCAGCCCAGCATGCCCCTACTTGGGCTTGCAGTGAAGTCAGAATGCTGAATCTATTACATCACTCTAATTCCCCTGGTAACCGAGTGATGTCACAAACATCGGCCTCTGATTCACTGCAGCATCCACCAGCAGAAGTTGGGCAGTCAGGGAGAAAGCTTTTATTCTACAACAGAAGTCTGCAAAAATGGCAAAGAAATGGGGCAGAGGGTAACGGGCTCAAGCATTTAGCCTGAAGACACGATCTTTTTGTTGAAGTTTTCCCCAGTGTGACGTCACTTTAAATTTTAAAAAAGCTAGTTTCTAAAGAGAGAGCCCCCCACTTAGAGTAACCCTGGTTCAGAAACAGGATCTGTTGTCCCACCCTGCCACTGCTGCTGTTCTTGTTTGCTTCAACTGACATTCCTAACGTGGGTGGGGAAACTGTCCACTCTCTGCATGATGTCAGTATCCCTCTGTCCTGCAGGCAAGTGCCAGGGGCTAAAGTAAGGAGGAGGATCTACTCTGATAAAAGCAAGAGAGAGATCTCACTCCTCCTTGCCCTGACATGGAGGAGTCCCTCACAGTCCTCCCTCCTCTGTGGTTGGCACCGAGAGCTCCCACTCCTGTTTCCATCTACTTTAATAGTATTGGTAGGGAACAAATAGATACTGGCACTCTCCACCTGGAGCTTCCTACATGCACTTAAAAAAACCAGAAACTCTCCTTTCCTCTTCACCTGCTACCTACACTGTCTGCTGAGCCTCTGGAATCAAGCCATCCCTGGAAGGATGACCATTGGAAGAGGCTGAGTGCAAATGACTGGCACAGGAGTCAGTAGTGCATACTGAAAGCCATCTCCGTCTACCAGCTGTGCTCCCAAAGTATATGCCAACACTTGCCATAAAATACTGCTCCATACTCGCCAGGCTTTTGTTTTTGGTGGTGGGGCAAAGGGTACCGTTTTGTTTTTAGAATGAATTATTACTAGCATTCGTATCCCTTATTTAAGTAACATTGCAGGAATTACACATGTATTCTATGAGGGTAACGAAATGTTCTTCTTGGGAAGTAGCTGAATTTTGTCCAAATGTGCCTCACAAACATAGCTAATCCCCACCCAAAGGGCACAACTAGCCCATATTCTAATAATAATCTTACAAGTAAAGGGCAGGGAAGAGATGGTTACAACTTGGCTGACAAGTGAGTGATAGATAAGAGAGCTAACCTTTGTGTTTTACAAACCAAAGATTTAAGGAAGTTCACACTAACAATTGTAGCAGCCTAATTTGATTACTGCTGGCTGGCTTAGAGAAACCCGATTTACTCCTGATACAGAAAATGGCTGGAAACCCTTTTATATTCTATGTAGAGTGTGTCTCCCCCTCCCCTGCTCCATGCCCACCCCTCTTCTCTCCCACACAGTCACACACACAAATCTTATTTAAAACTTAAGAGTTTCCACAGCAGACTGCTCAGCAGCCCCCTTGAACGTTACCTTTCCAAATAAATCTCAGTGACCCCGCAGTGAACAGATTAAGTCAAGGGGCGTGCACAGCGTTTAGGGCTTTCGCATTTTTTGGGAGACCATTGCATTCATGGGCACACATTACTCCAAAAAAAAAAAAAAAAAAAAAAAAGCCACCTAGAGTCTCCTTTCCAGACAGGCACATAGACACCGCTCTTTCCTGGCGTGTAAAAGTCCCTTTTAAAAAATGCACATTAGCACAACGGCAGTGAACTTTAATGGGCTGGTGTGGTGTTTTAGCTCAGATTAACCGGGAGGCTGAGTTTCCCTACTTCCACTGTGTTTTCCCCAGGACACTGACCTAGCCTCTAATTGTTTGGTGATAGGCATGTAAGGGGGAGGGGCGTTACTTGTTTATTGGAACAGCGCAGTTAAAAAAAATCAACCAAGGCGAACAGTTTCAAGGCTCCCCTTAGGATATATCCAAACAGGCAGCCAATCGGTGCGTACACGGCTTTTTCAGCTTGTCTCTTTTAAAGGGACAGTACCAACCGGGTTATATCACCTTTAAAGAGAAACAGGCATGAAGGAATGGGCTGGAAACACCGCCTCTCCCGCCCCCCTCCTCCCAATCAAGAGTTTTTAACTTCACACTGGAGAGAGAGGCATGAATTGCAAATTCTGGCCTGTGGCTCTGTCGGTTAAGACAGGCTCCAGCCAGGCTCCTCGCCTGGGTCACGGAGCTCGAACCCTCGTCAATTTCCTCCCTCATCCTGGACTTTCAAGTTTGCCTTGTTTAAAAAGCAGGCGCCTGCCCCACGCCCCCAGTCACTTCCGATGGCTCCGGCGCTGCGCCAGGCTCCCCCCTGTCCCCGGCGTGAGGCGCTCCGAGTCCTCGCCTACCAACGGCAGGGCAATTCGGACGCGGGGTGGCATGGTCCCCCAAGACAGCTTGGGCTGGGTGCCTAGGAGCACCCAGCGCTTCCCCACGAGGGGAAATAGCCTCAAGAAAAAAAGTGAGCAGCGGGGCGGGGGGGTGAGGCGCTGGGGAGGGGGGCACACGGGGGGTACGGGTAGACTGGGGGCAGCTGAGGGTAAAGGGATTTAAGAGCAAGGCGGGGGAGGGATGGAAAAGGGCGGCTGGGGAGGGTGGCTGCTGGGGGTCTTGGGACTAGAGGAGGGTAGGGGAACGGGGCGTTAGGGCGAGGGAGCTAGCAGGGGTGGCTCAGAGGGGTGGAAAAGGGTGGAGAGGGACGGAGGTGGGGGTGAAAGAGGGGAAGGGCGGGTGGATGGGGGGATTAGGGGGCAGGGCACGTGGGAGATAGGTGGGAACACTGGGAGGGAAGAGGAAGCCAGAGGGTAAGTAAGGGAGGGAGGCAGGAACAGCACACCCCCAGGCTTCCAGCAGCAGGAGAAGCCCCACACCCCCTGGGGCCCTTTACGAGGCAGGCTGAAGGCGGCCGCCTCCGCCTACCGCGGACTAGCCCAGCTCTCGCATTTAGCTCCGTATTACCTTAACATGCCGCTTGGGGGCGGGGCGGCCCCGCCCCCCGCCGGTCGCCGATTGGCCGGGGCGTGTATCAATTGTGGAACGTTGACGCCCGCCGCGTTCCATCCCAGGGTAGCCACGTTCGGTTGAGCTCGGAGTAGCCGTGGTGGTAGCGGCAGCCGGGGAAGGAGCTGGGGCAGGAGCGGTTCCAGGGTGATGGGGGCCAGGCTGGGGCTGGGGCTTTGACAGCTGGAGCCGGAGCGAGCCAGCGGGGAGGCAGCCAAGGCCGGGGCGAGCCACAGCGACGGGATCGGGGCTGGGAGACCAAGCGGCACCGAAGAGACCCAGGCAGCGGCGGCAGAGCCAGTGGCGGCTTCGCCTCCTCCTTACTGCGGACCATGTTCGCCAAAGGCAAAGGCTCGGCGGTGCCCTCGGACGGGCAGGCTCGAGAAAAGTAAGCGGGGCTTGCGGCGCTGGGGGAGCCCCGATGCTGGAGCGGGGTTCGGGGAGCTGGAGGTTCGGATTGGGCTGGAGGCTCCGATCTCAGGGGGTCTCCCTTAGGGCATTTTTCAGACTTGGCTGCTGCTCTGTCCGGGGCGGGGGGACGGGGACGGACGGGACGACGGGGACGTGCTGCTTCCACCGCGTCCTTTTGTCTGACCCTGTCTGTCCGTCCATGCAAGTGTAAGGGGCGAGGGGCTTTGTTTGGGCACGATCACTTGCTCCCACCTCTGTGCCCCGTCTGGCCCCCCGGCTTAGTGCTGGCTGCTGGAGTTTGTAAGCTGGGGCAGGCAGAGGAGGTTGGGGCAAAGGGACTGGAGACGAAGCATTCTGTCTTCCCGCCCCCTCCCCATATCCTTATACCCTCAGCTTTCCTCATGCACTTCCAGGGTTGAACCAACCTCCCCCCCCCCCCCTTTTGTGTGTGTGTGTGTGGAGTTGCTGGGGCTCTGGCTTGCCCGCGGCTGGCTCAGTGACTGGGGATGCTGGCTGCATGCTGGATTGTGCATGTGCCTTGAGAAGTAATTTTGTTTCCTGCACGAAAGTAGGGTTAACTTTTTGGGGGGGAGGTGGGTAGAGGAAGGGGCAGTTTCCATCGCTCCCACTCTGGGGGTGGTGGTGGGGCCTTTCCTGCCATAGGTTTTAGCATACATCTCCCAGGAGAGGAGGCACTGTTTTGTCGGAGTGGGACGGTTTCATGAAGTATTTCCCAGTCTAATGGTGTCTCTCTTTCTGTACTTTTACAGGTTAGCTTTATACGTCTATGAATATTTGCTGCATGTAGGAGCGCAGAAATCAGCACAGACCTTTTTATCAGAGGTAAGTGTCTCTATTTATTTTTGACCCCCCCCCTCCCCTGATAGCCTTTGTTTTCAGAAGCAGCCACTGTGGCCTCCATTTTGAATTTTTATCACCTTTTGCCATTTATTGCTAGTTGGCCTCAGAGCCTCCTGGCTATTTGGAGGAGCGTCCTCTCTCCTCTCGCTCCGCCTCATCTAACCGATTTGCACGCTTTCTTGTTTGTAGATCCGATGGGAAAAAAATATCACGCTAGGAGAGCCTCCTGGGTTTCTACATTCATGGTGGTGGTAAGTGTGCATTCCTAGTTCCCCCTGAAAAAAATAAAAGAAAAATGTTTGATCTTAACCGGTCTGTAAGAAGAAAAAAAAAATAGCCCAGGTAAAAGTTTTGGCTTGATCCATGTCTCGTTTGATAAATAAATGCTGTGAAGTAACAGGGTATGGTGGTGAACTGTGGTCTTTTACTAAGGGATAAGATTTTTTTTTTTCCTTTGACATGAGTAGAAATTTGTCCTTTGTTATAAGGAAGAAGGGGAGAACTTCCTGTTGGTTTCTTTCTTCTTCTTGCTGGATAGTCAGGGTATCAAAATAAATGCTTGCCTGTCCCTCTGCATCATTCTAAAGCAAGGGCAGAAGGGACCTTGCTTTCTTTAAGATGGTGATTCAGGATGACTTGATCTTTTGGGGGTTGTTTTTGGGTGAGGGGAGGAGATGCCATTTTCCATTCAGTGCCGACTGGTGGAAATAACAGTTAGACAGACCCAATAAGAGGTCTGTTTTTGTGGCTTATCTTTGGCAAAGGTGTTTTGTTGTGGCAAACTTGCAGGGCTCCTAAGTTTCCGGAGAATCTACTGTTCTGCCCTGAGAAGCAAGGGAAGACTAATTACGTCCATGAATTACTGTCAATGGATTTCAAATGCCTTTTCGTTTAAAGTTTGCAATAGCGTTGTGAGCATGCGGCAGGTGTGTTGTTTTTTTTGTTTGTTGGTTTTTTAAAATAAAAAAACCAAACAAACATACTGGCTAGACTGAGAGATTTTGGTCATATTGCCAAAATTCAGGAAAACCAGGCATACACGCCTACCAGTTTTCCAGAGCAGACACTTTGTGTTTGGGAGTGGCTGAGACTGGAGCCGCTGTGAGTTCCCCTGCAGCCAGTCATGGAGAATGTTGTATTAGCTGAGAAAACCAGTTCCTAATTGCATTTGCCAACTTAGTGCAGGATGCTTATGACATACAAAGCATATAGCGTAGACTTGTCTCAGAAGATCAGATCTGTGGTATTACTGGACGTGTGGAGGGAATCGGGTTATGTTGCATACATAGGCAGTCTAACTTCTGCCCCTGCCTGCATGTTGGGTAACACGGTTAAAGAAGAAGGGTTCGGGGAACATGGTATAGAATTAAGGCTTTTGGATCCTGCAAAACTGGATTCTCTCTGCTTGCTGCCATATATATGCTAATACTGTCACTGGATTGCCATCCAGTCAACTTCAGGCTCTCAAGTGGCAAGATGCTGCCCTGCAATCAGTGCAGGTCAACAAGAAGTAATGAGTCAGCACCTACATGCTATGCTGAGTGGGGCTCTCTGTATCTGAGGGAGAGCAGTCTAGGGGCGCTTTGAGATGTTCTTAACTAGAAATCCTATGTGCAGTCAACACCAAAGCGATCAAAGAGAGTTTTATGTATGGCTTCCCATGCCAAAGTGAAATTTCTCTGATTGGGTTGTACTCATTGTGGGAATACTTCTTACATGTGAGAAACGTTATTTCGAGGTTCAGTAGATTAACACTGGAACTTGAAGCTCCAGACTGGATTCTTATAAAGGGTTGCTCAAAATTTTAAGCGTAGAAAGGAGGTTTGAACAAGCTGAAATAGCTGGCTACTGGAACACCTTTTGGGGGTAGGGAAGAAGAGGCATCCTGAGATGACAATGTTGATAACCTCTTAAGTTGAGGTTTTAGAAGTCCATGAATTACCTTTCTTCATTTCAGCAGATTGCCAGCTCACTGTAACTGTTACCAGGACTAATTTTGTCTCTTAAAATGTTTAAGGTGACCCAGTTTGAAATGCTTTTATTTGGAGTTGTTGCTAGAAGGTTTGAATGGAATGAAATGGGATGCATGATTCTGATGGACTTTAAATGTTCTCAACCACAGGCCAATTGAGGTGGAAAGCTGTTCACCTTTACTGAACTGTTGGCACAGTTTGTACTATGGCCCTGTACATTTGCCTTTTAGTATATAGGTAATAATTAGTAACTGGATCCTGTTTTGCTTTTTCTGCCATGCAGCGTATTTTGGGACCTTTACTGTGCAGCTCCTGAAAGGCGAGATACTTGTGAACATTCAAGTGAAGCAAAAGCCTTTCATGATTACGTGAGTAACCAATTTTTAATCCTTGTTGTAATTAGGGGGTCAGATAGCTTGATCCTCTTCAACACACCAAAAGCAAACTTAGCCAACTGGCCGTACCTTTTTTTTTAAATCACGAGTGTTCTGACTTGGTTGAACAGTATTCCATAATGTTGCAATTATGTAAATTAGTTCAGATGTTTATCTTGAGTGCTTAAAGGTATTCCGACTATTGGTGGAATTAAGTAGTTTTGTATAACAATGGACACCAAAGCATTACTGTAGCTGTGCTTTGGGGGAGCACTACTGAGATTTCTCATGTTGAGGACATCTCCTTTACCTTTTTCTGTGCAACAGAAAGGCTGGTATGTAATCTATGGATCTGAAAAGGGGGAAAATCTTCAAAGTGCAGTTTCTTTAGTGGCGGGGCGGGGGGAACTCTCCACTCATTGCAGACAAAGTGCAGTTAGGGCTACTAGGAAGCTTGCGCTGGACGTCCAATAATCCTGTCTCAAAAATATCAATATAAAGATACTTCATTTCATTAAGACTGCATTGCAGTCTTTTTCTTTAACCTGTTTTTGTTGAAGGTCCAGTTTTTAAGGGCTGTGGAGTGTCTGGAAGAGAGAAATTATTTGAAAATGATTTAGGTATTGGTTGGGAGTGAACAGGTTGGACAGGCTATATTCTGGGATTGGATGTGAAGCAGTGACTGTTTGTTCTTCAGATTTATGTCCAGAGGATCCCAGGTAAATAACAGATGTGCATAATAAGGGTATCGGCAGCTGGCTTTTTTTTTTTTTTTGGTAATACAGGGCAGAATGCTTCCTGAGCAACCCCATGACGAGAAGTCACAGGGCTGCTGTTGCTTGAGGCTTTGCAGCCTTCTGAAACTGTCAGTGTGGACATGCTAAGCTGACTGTTCTGTGTACTCCTAGGCAAACTTTGCAAATTGTCAGTCTCTGGGACGGAATTGTTCTAAAGACCCTGGCTTGCTGGCAGTGGTGATTTCAGAGTGGAAGGATTTTAAGATGCTTGATAAGAGCAGACTTTGTTCTTTTTGGATCAGGTCATATCAGCATGGCCTCCGAGGTGCACCTCTAAAACTGCAGTAGCCTGATAACCTTGTTGGTGCTTTGAGTGTTTTTATTAAACAATTTGGCACTTAAATCAGACTTGACTAGTGGGAATCTTCCTCTGTCATCAGTGTCACTTCTACCATGACCTCTTCCAGGGCGGAATCCAGGGTAATAAAGGGTGGAGCTGTGGAGGGGGGAAGTGCTCCTGGGCAGACGAGACTGCTCAGTTAAGACTCTAGCATTCACATGAACTTGAACATAAGTTGTTAGGATAGTGACCGTGGAATGTGAACTGAGGAATTGATGCAAGCTTGGGCTAGGTTGCTACAGGAAAATGTCAGTGAGCTTCATTTTACTATCAGCAATAGCAGCCCTGTTCTTCCTGTCCAGCTCATAGTATCTTCAGGAGAAAATGGTACAGAACCTTTTCCTTTCCTGTTGTTACTGCCATGAACCTGCCTGTGCATCTGCCAGTCTCCTTTAGAACATACGTAAGGTTTTGTCCTGTAAATATGACGCAGTGGATGAGTTCCAGACCACACTAAAGACCTCCCAACTGCTCCATTGGTTGCCTGGTGAGGCATTTGTTGCTGGGGTGGCAAAGCATGAAAGCTCATGGGATATAAATAGTGAAGCGCTGTTTGAAAATATTTGCTGTGAATGTGTTAAAGGTGGTGTTTCCATCAAGCCTAGCACATGTTTTCAGAACCGGTTAAAAAATAAATGTCTCAACAGTGGTTCAGGATGCAGAAGCAGAATTGATTCCCCCTTGATATAAGCCAATCGGGAATTGCTGAGCTGTCCCCTAGAGAAATACAAGGGAAACGGGCAGAAATTGCTCTGATTTCCTTGGGTCTGTGTGTTTCTACTGCGGTTTTTCCTCTCTTCCTTGGAATTTTGTTTTGTGACTTGCTGACCATTGGTGAATACTCTTGTATCACATGTGTCATTCCGTATGCACTTCAGATTTCAGAATATTTCAAATGATGTGGCAAGGTCCTTCATGTGTTGTTTTTTAGATAGATTGAATTAAAAGCTTAGACTTCATAATCGAGCGTATGAGATACAAAGTGACTAACTATTTGCCAGCAGACCTTTCATATTAAGGCTAACTTTGATAACTCAAGTTCCTGAAAGCTCTGCTGGAGATTGCAGCTGTGTCCTAGTGGACAGTTATTCTTGAAACATCTCTTCTGTAATTTTCAATTTTCTGAATGTGTTAAGACTCCATGATTGGCACAGCAGGCCAGATCTTTTTTGGGGTGGGTCTTAGATGCACAACAAAAGGTGTGCTTGATGGTATTCACAGCCAAGATATAGCAATGCTAGCAGCAGCCTTACAATAGTGTCTGAGGATTTAGTGTATTTAGAGAAATTAATCTTTTTTAGCTTGGTAATAATTCTAACAATAGGCATGAGTGCATTAGAGTCACATAAACTTCTTTAATACATGTTGCTTTAAGCTTACAGCAAATAGACACAATCCTGATTGTTTTTTAATTCTCAGTGTAATACAGTTTCATAACAGCCCTAATACTTTACCTTTTAGTTTTATTATGAAGACTCGTAAGAAGATTTGCTTTCTCCCCATTCCTCTCCCTTCTCTTAGTTACAGTTTTATTCTCATCATCCTCTCATTGGCCTTAAAGTGGTTGATTACGTTTCTGCTTCACGTTGTTGCTTACTGCAGATGCTTAAGGGTTTTTTCCTCAAGAATCAATGTTTTCACAGCAGGAGAATGTAGTGTACTTTACAGGGTGAGGAAACTACCTGTATAAAACTTAAATATTTGACCAAAGAAAGAGAGCAAACGATAACCTTTTTGTGTGAATAGGAACCCGTTTCTCTGAGAGACAGGTACATGGCCCATGGCTCTTGTGTGAGTGCTCTGAAAATGCAGAGAGACCTAGCATGTTCATGGGGCAGTGATGCTAGATTCTCCTTTAATGGCAACACCAAAGCTATCTCTTGTTGACGCACTGGTCTTTTCCATTGGGAGTTCTGTTGTAGGGTGATGTTCGTGCCAGTCTTTGTTTATGTAACATGTGGAAGGATGAGGAGGCAGAGGATATTCTTGTTTGGGGAGGTGGAGTCAGGGGAAAATTTATCCCCTCAGGGTTACTAAGGAGCGCCAAAGTCTAAATGGAGGCTCCTGTCACCTTCTGAACTTCCTCTTAAATTACTGTTCCAAAGCAGAACATCTGTTGCTGAAGCTGAAAGGAGTGTTGAAAATGTGTGAAGAACTGCCTGCAAATCTTGCATGACCTAAAGTTATAGGGCTGCTCGGTGGTTCGAACCAGGGTTTGATTCCTTATTCCTTGCTCATTGAGTGTGAAGGGGCTGGCAGTACTGTTCCTGTGCGGTTTGCAAATCATGAACAGAGTGGCCAGATAACTAATAGTTGTGTTGGATGTGGTAAAAATAACCCATTATACAGCATGTCACAGATTTGTAGAACATTGTTTAATCATCACCAATTACAGAACTTGGTTTTTGGAGGTTGCACATGTCTGCAATGCATAAAACGACATTTATTACCAATAGACTTTGTAGTTGCTCCAATATACACTAGGGGACTACTCTCAACTTTCGCCTTTGTATAAATGGAGCACTGTAAAATAATCAGCTCTAGATGTTTTGGTCTTAAAACCGCTCATGCCTGGTGCCTAGCACAGAAATCATACGCCAGTTTGAAATACACTTTAAACTTGGAAAGTTTCCCTTCCATGCTGCTTTCCCATTGTTTACCTTGGAGGTGTGGTCATTTGGACACATGAAGAGGCACATCTCTCAAGATCAACTGGCTTAGGGAACACAGGCTTCGGAGTAAGAGCAGCAGCGTGCTTCATTAGCAGAGCGTTAAGTGTGGTATTTGCATGCTGTGTAATTTCCATTTCACTTCCCAATATAACCTTATGAAAACTAATAGTAGCAGCAGGAGAAATTACCAATTTCCCCCATCACATTTTAATATTTAAATAAAAATCACTCTTTCACTTCAGTCTCTCACGACTTTTCATGACGTCTTGATTAACCCAGGTCCTTACCTGGTTAGGAAATGCCGTTTCTACAGAGTTTGAGCTCTTAGCTTAGTTTGAAAGATGCTGTGCTTTGGATGAGATGCTGTGCCATAATACCTGGTAGTGGGAGCGTAGTGTATAAGAGCAGGATTGTGTTAGGGGTCATTAGTCTATCCAGACCAAGCCAAACACTGTAGCTTTCCAGTGTGTGTGAAAAGCCAACGCTCCTCAATAAATTATTCTTGTTTGTAGCTTTGCTATAGCCAGCCTATTCCACAACATCTACAGAAACAGTTTATCCAATAGTAAAAAGCATTAAAAATTATGTTCATTTTAAGCCACATACGTTGATTTCCAGTGGACTCTTCTAATTTGACCTGTTCTGAACTTTGCACGCAATCCTTATCAATTAATGTACTTTATTTTTTGGATCTTGCGTGCAGTGGGAATCTGGTCGAATTGGATATGTCTTATTCTCTGCTTCATTTTGGGGTTGTGAAAACATCAAAAGGGAGCGTGAGGGGGAAATATCCAAAATCTGTCTCCAGTTTCGTATTTTTGTGTGCGTTTCCAATAGAAAATGTTATATTCTCTCTGGAGGTTACTGTTGTTGGCACGGCTGCCTTTATCTTGCTTCTAGGCAAAGCCCCTCTGTAAGCACACTCATATTACAGTGTGCGCTGTGTTGCCAGACACTCTTGTTGCAGGTTTCATTGTGCATCTTCTGAGCCGGTGAGCTACAAAGGGATTGTACAGCATGACAGGGAATTTCAACCACCACGTTATCTCAGAATTGGCCGATTGATGGTTGCAGTTCAGCATTTCAACATTGTGAAAGCCAATACAATTTGAGTTAGCTGTGATGACTGCCAGTTTAAATACCGCAGTGAATTTCCGTCAAATAGCTAATACATAGAATGGGGAATTGCAGAAAACTTGATCACCAGAACCACTTTAGTCGATTTTGGCCTCAAGCTACAGAAAATGAACTTAAATCTAGTTGACTGTCGCTACATACTTTTTGTGGCATTATTCTGTCTGCACAACCTCCTTCAAGCTGAACTTGAGAGGGCGAGAAGTATCGAGAAAAATCGCTCTTTGGTCACGAGATTTGAAAAAAACACAAAAACCAATTTCTTCCCCACCCCTCCGCCCCCCCTTGCATTCATATATAGGTTTCAAAAGGTGTCTTGTCCCCCTTAGGGCGGCTGATGGGGTAAGAATACTAGATCATTAGATTGTGTCTGTATGTAAAATAAAGCACTGGGGTTTTTTTTTAATGGTTTAAATGATTTTTAAAAATGTAAATCAACCCAGCTCTTCCTGTCCAACTTCTCCTGTCTTGTTGAAAGATGCATTCCTAAAGCATTAATGGGCAGTGCAAGGAAAGCTGTGATTAGTCCTGGAAAAGATGGTATGGCTGGTTCTGCAAAAATATCTCATTTGCTTCACATGTCTAATAGTCCATGGTTTTTTCTTTCTTTTGAATGTCTAAAAATCTCCTGTTGTGTTAAATGGTACCTTTGGGAAATCCCTTATGCCAGGGGTTCTCAAACTTCATTGCACTGGGACTCCTTCTGACAACAAAAATTACTACAGGACCCCAAGAGGGGGTCCCAAGCCTGAGCCTGCCCAAGCCCCACTGCCTTCAGGGGTGGAGGGGGGACAAAGCCCATGCCCCGCAGTCCCAGGTAGGGCCCAAAACCAAAGCCCAAGGGCTTCAGCCCCAGGCAGGGGGCCTATAACCTGAGCCCTGATGCCCAGGGCTGAAGCCCTTGGGCTTGGGCCCTAGCATGTCTAAGCTAGTCCTGGCAACCCCTATTACCAGATGTGCCTGTTACTTTTGGGTATGCTCATTTATTAGGGTTACTCTTTGGGGTGTTGGGGGTTGGGGTTCTGTAATTCTATTAATGTACAGTAACTCCTCACTTAATGTTGTGGTTATGTTCCTGAAAAATGCAACTTTAAGCGAATCCAATTTCCCCATAAGAATTAATGTAAATGGGGGGGTTAGGTTCCAGGGAATTTTTTTTGCCAGACAAGACTGTATAGTGTGTGTGATATATATGCACGCACACACAGTATAAGTTTTAAACAAACAATTAAATACTGTACACTGCGATGATGATTGTGAAGCTTGGTTGAGGTCGTGGAGTCAGAGGGTGGGATATTTCCCAGGGAATGCCTTACTGCTAAATGATGAACTAGTAATTGGCTAAGCCCACAAGGGTTAACTCGTTGTTGTTAATGTAACCTCACACTCTAAAGGCAGAGTGAATGGAGGGAGGGGAGACAGCATGGTAGACAGAGAGATGCACCTTGTGTGTGTGAGAGAGATGCGCGTTTCCCCTTTAAGTATGCTGACACCACTCTTAAGTACTCTACCTTGTTAAATTAATCAGCAAGCTGAGACCACAGCTGCTGCCAGGAAGCTCGCTTGGTCCTGAACCCTGTGTTGTCCCTTCTGCTCTATGGAGATGGGGTAAGCGGGGTGCAGGAGCAGGGGGAAGCCCTGACATTACCTCCGTCTCCCCCCCCACCAAGCAAGCAGGAGGCTCTGGAGAGCAGTTCCAAGGCAGAGGGCAGGAGCAGCACATGGCAGTGAGGGGAGGGACAGCTGAACTGTCATTGCTAGCCTGCTGGGCAGCTGCTGTACAGGGAACTTAGGGAAGTGGGGAGCTGATAGTGGGGCTACCGGTCCACTTGGGTTCAAGCCCCCACCAGCTAGCTGCAACGGGCTGCTCCTCCTGCAAGCAGTGGACAAAGCAGGCGGCTGCCAAAGGACGTTATAAGGGAACACTGCACAACTTTAAATGAGCATGTTCCCAACTGATCAGCAACGTAACAACATTAACTGGGATGACTTTAAATGAGGAGTTACTGTACTGCTTATGTCATTTGTGTGTTCATATGGAGCTCTACTCCTTCCTTCTGCAAGTCCCCTCCCAGTGGAGCTATCCTGCAGGACCTAGGTTCCCCAGGGCTGGGTTCCTCCAGACCTAGAACCAGATGAGCACACGCACACACTAACAGAGCAAGTCTGAGCAGACCAGGTCAATCAGCGCTCTCAAGGTGTGACAACCCCCCCCACCCCCGCATATGTCCCTGTACTAAATGGGCTGGGTCAAGCAGCACTTTCAAGCTGTCACCCTTATATGCCCCTGGTCTCAATAGGCTAGGCCAAGCCGCACTTTCAGCTGCCACCCTTATATGTCACAGGTTTAACACGTCCCTCTCCCCACGTTCACGTCACAATTGTACTGGTAGTAACCCACTTGATGAGCAAACCCCACAGTATTTTGGGCGCTGCAGGGATCTTTAGCTTAGGTAAAAGAAGAGTTGCTGCAGAGTAAATGGGGGAAGCTAAAAACACAAAAGAGTAAAGTTTGGAGAGAGAGAGAAGCAACCAGCTTTAACCATAACAATGATTTATTGAATAATAGTGATAACTACACAAGGAGAGCCTAAACCAACGTAAGTTACATTAATACCTGAGATAGAAAAGAAAATAGAGAGAGAGAGATCTCATCCACTCCATGGAGCTTGAACTGTTCAGGGTTCCCAGGTGGTGGTGGTAGCTCAGGGTCCTGAGTGCTGGAGTCAGGCAGAGCCCCCAGCACGATCAGTTAGGACATGGAGCCCAGTGGAACTGATGCAGAGTTTGGGTCGATGCATCAGAACACTGACTGGAGGGTGAGTAGGGATTTTTGTCGAGAAAATACAGTGGTTCAAGGGAGAACGCTAGATTTGTTTATAGGTAAACTGATGACTCAAGGGTTTTCTTTAGGCTAGACAATAGGAGCTGATCACTCTTGGCTATGGGTGGTGTTTTCTTCCAGGGAGCTCACAATGCAACTAGGCTGCTTCAGTATTTTGGATATCATTCAAGGATTCATTACTAGAATTGGCCTGATAACTGCTGAGCTGGGTGTGTGCAGGCGTAGGTTCATTAACATCTGGAGCAGAGATCCCCCATGATGCAGTGCGTCCCTGCTTTTCTGGTCCCAGAGTTCAGTGCGGTTCTCTGTTCTCCATTCTGTATGCAAATGGAGATGTCTCCCTGTCCCATCTTTCATGTAGATGAGGCTAGGGGAGTTGACTCTGTTCTTCATTTTGTATGCTAATGGAGACGTCTTAATCTTGTCACCCTTGTCAGGAGGGGTCTAGGTGTGTCTCCGAACCCCCATCACTGCTCTCTGGAAGTCTTTGATCGGTTTTGGCTCAAGTAGAGACTGGGGGTGCGGGGAGGGGTGTCTTTCATACCCAACCCGCAGTTTGAGAACCGCTGCCTTACGCGATGCAGAGACAGCAGGTGTGGTGTTAATAATTTTTTCTAAAATGCTTAAATTATTGGTGTTAACACACAAATTAAATCAATAGGGGACAAGCTGAGGCTCCTTCAATAGAGCCTCATCTGGGCAGAATAAGATCATATGTATTTCAGTCCTGCTCCCTCAATGGCCACACATCAAATATAGGATCCAGACAGTGGTTTTTGAACCCTGAAAACTAAGCTGCCAATTCCTCAGGCCAAGACTGTTCTCTGCAAGTGCTGTACTGTGGAAGGTGTTGCCTTCTCAGGGAGGTGATGTGCCCTAAGGTATCTGTAGAGGTATTCTCCACTGCTATTACTCCTTCACTACCAACAAAAAAAACCCTCAGCTTTTTTGTGGCCTTGTTTCCACAACTTCCACTAACCTGGCAGTCTGTGCTAGTTTAAATGTGATTGCACAATGCCTTTGTTTGGTGCCCTTTAAACTAGTGTCTGTAGGGGATGATCTTGGTGTTTTAAAGATTTTTTTTTTTTCTTTTTTTCCCCCTATCCATTGGTCTAAACTGTAGCTCTAACATTGTAGCCGTTAAGATCTATTTTGTCAGTGTCTTCTGTTCTTGGTACAGGATTGTTTACCATTTCAAATCTGTGCATCTTAGTGTGGAAGGCAGGATGTTGTGACCCCTTAAGAGAGTGGTTCTCAACCTTTCCAGGCTACTGTACTCCATTCAGGAGTCTGATTTGTCTTGCGTACCCCAAGTTTCACCTCATTTAAAAACTACTTGCTTACAAAATCAGACATAAAAATATAAAAGTGACTCAGCGCTCTATTATTGAAAAATTGCTGACTTTCTCCTTTTTTACCATATAATTATAAAATAGAACTATTGGGATATAAATATTATACTTCCAGCTCAACATATAGAGTAGTATAAAGCAAGTCTTCATCTGTATGAAATTTGTACTGACTACTTTTTATGTAGCCTTTTGTAAAACTAGGCAAATATCTAGATGAGTTGATGTACCCCAGGGGCACCCGTACCCCTGGTTGAGAACCACTGCCCTAAGAGATGTAAAGTGTTTGGATGTGTATTATGTAGGCTAGCCATGGACTCAGTTGATAAATCGTGTTGCAGTTGTTCTGGGTATTCAGTGTCTATTCTAGACCGTTCATGTACATGGTTCTTGGTACCTCTTCAGCACCAATGAAGAGCTGTTGTTCTTGGCTTACGCGTAGTAGACCCCTATCGTAAGAGTTCATAGTGGTTGCTACGCTGTGCAACCGTGTCTTCTCAGGACTTCAGAGAGCTGGTCTTAAGCACCTCTCCTTTCGCGTCCGTTAAAGTGGTGAGCAATATAGCGCCTATGAGGCCAATCGGATTCCGTCTGTTAGAGGACATCGGTGCGCACACATGCTAGCCAGTTCGTTGCATACTCTACCATTTAAAAATTTGTCCCCAAAGGCTGGGGTTGACAGGAGTTAAAGGCCATCAGTTAGGAGCCTCTTGTAGCCGATCAGTGACCAACTAGTGACCATCTGTACTGCACTCTCTGGCCACAGCATCTTTTACAGTAGGAGTGATGCTGGAACTTCAGTTCTGCTGCTGCGAAAGAGCAGAACCTGTTCCATGCAGTAATTGTGAAGAATCCGATTTTGTCATCTTCCCATTGAAAAGAGGACATGGACAGAGGGGATTGCCAGAAAACTTCACTCCCTTGTGGCTTTGGTAAGGAGATGCTTGCGCAGGCACAAACTAAGCAGACTGCTTCCCTGGTAAGAAATATGCCTATTCTGTCTCCAAGGCATGTTCATATCCGTTCAGTAGGGCCAGAGTTTCCCAATAGGTAACTGAACAGAGGAATTTTCTTAACATTTGGCGCCTTTGCAGGATTATCTGTAAAACCCCAAACCCCTAAAAGGAGCGTAGAATTTTCTCCCAACCTAGCAACATGCTGATTTTACAATCTTCTACACATGTCTACCCATCTCTTTTTGGATGGAGGCATTTGAGGGGAAAGGATGGTGGTCTTTTCAAGAAGAATAAATCCATGTGCCTTTAAGAGTTTCAACAATAGTCTCCAAAGCAGACGCTTATGTAACTTTTTAGGTGTCTCTCTCCCCGCCCTTCCCATAGAAATTCACTTTTTAATGAGCCAAAGCTGATAGATATCAGCTGTCCAGACAAGTTTATCTAAGATCTGTAAAAGCAAAACTGTATCATTAAAATACACGCCTTCATTTAAGCTCTCCGTTTAAAGTTGTGCTGTTTTAATAGCATTGACGGTTCTTGCAGACAAAACCATCTCTTTTTGCCTTGGAATGATAACATGTGTATAGCAAGGATTATTGAAGTGTTGGATAGTTGCACCTTCGTTTAGTTGATATTGATGGAAAAACAGAGTGCCCTAAACTTGAAGTCATGGCGCAGAACTTACGCTATATTCTTTGTGATTGGGGTTCCTAAATATTTATCCTGTTCTGTCCCTAATGAAAACAAATTGTCAACAGTTGTTCAGTAACTGACTAAATTAAAATCTGTAATTAGTCAATTAGATTAAAGAGTTGGCACAACCTGATTGTATCATGCTGGTTAGGTTATTAAGAGAAAGGGTGTGATTTTTAATTACTGAATGCTAATTTTGACAGTTTCAAATAGAAACAGACGTTTTTCCCCCCCTCTGATTCTGACTGCCTCTGTAAAGTAAGACAGCCACATTTATTTTATGTCAACAAATAGTGGGAAGATGCAAACTTTTCAGATTAAATCCCTTGTGGATTTAAACCCGAGAAAGAGTTGGGTGGAAAAAAGTTACATTAAACAATGTTTTAAAAAATGGTCTTTCGAAGACCATCAGTAGCAAAGTAAATCACTTTGTATTATAGCCAGGAAACACATGCAGATGGAATTTGTGCGCCGCCCCCCCAGCTCTGAAGTTGAGCACACCACGAACTGAGGCCGCCGATAGATCCAAATCTAACAATGCTCTTGTAGCAAATAAAATGATCCAATCATAGATTTGTTGGATGTGGTGGTTGTTTGGGGGTTGGAGTAGGAAATCCCCCTCCCCCCCGCCTGTGGGTGTTGCAAATCACACTTCCCAACGTAAGGCTTAAAAAGCTCAAAGGTCTGTATGTCTGTCTTTTCTCTCTCTTCTCTCTCCCCCTCCGCCCCCCAACACACACAATGTTCTTGCTTGCTGAGATCACATGTGTTCTGTGTTAGCTTTTTGGGGGTGGCGGGAGGAGGATTACTTTGTATCATTCTTTCTCCTCCCTGCTCACCCCTGCTTAATGGCCATTTTGACCACCCTTTAGCCAATCGATGTTTAGTGCTGAGATTTCAGTGATACAGAAGTGAGTCATTTTTTCAACAGCCCCCTTTCTGCCTCCCATGCTGTTAGCTTTGGTCACCATTGGAGGGGCCCTGGTGGCATTTGGAAAGTGAAGCCAGTCAAGGAGTAGTAGGTGGTTAGGGAGTGGGAATCACTTCGCCCGGCAGTATAAAAGGCTACTTTTTGTTTGTGATGCAGGATTCCATTGTTTGCTTCAGGAAAACACAGCCATGTGTAATGTCAAGCACCCAGGCTGAGCTGTTCTGAGACACTTGCTGTAGAGATCCCTCCATGGGCTCTAGGTGTTTTGTCTGTGATTGACCCCCGTCTCAGTGGAAGTTTGGAGGTGGGTGTTCTTTAGGGCCCAGACACTGACAGATTTGTAGCTCTGGATAAATCCAAAGCTTGTAAGCCTTCGTTCATTTCCTTTGTGGTCCTTTCAGAGGAACAAAGAAAATGAAGCAGAAGGTGCATATGCAGTTCACGTATGAAGCCAGGGTGACGATGACCTCTTTTATTGGGGAGCTCAGAGAGCTCTCTGAACCAACAGTATGGGCCAGCCAGGTACTACAAGGGGTGCAGCAAAGGGTGTGTTTGTGGGGCAAGGTTCTTGTTCAGAGGGAGCAGAATTTCATTCTAGAGTTGAAAGGCCAGAAGAGACTACCAGGTCAGCTGGTCTGACCTCCTGTGTGTCCCAGGCCACCAGCACCCACATACTAAACCCAACCACAGAAATGAGACCAAAGCATTACAGCCCTCAGGAGAAAACGTGTGTCTGCTTCTCTGATTGGCAATTGAAGATTTGTTAGGTCAGTGCAACATGTATCGGTATGAGCGAGGCTTTCCTGTTCTCCTGATCATTTCCTTCCTTACCTTGGAAACTTGGATTTTCTCCTACCTTTTGTTACATATTTTCCCTTTTCAAACCACCTCTTGCTCCACTGAAAACAGCTGCAGGCCAATCCTAGGAAGCTAACCGAATACTCGGGGTTTTTAGAATACCGCATATGCGTTTGTGTGCTGCAGCTGCAACGGCCTGTAAAAACAGAAGAAAAAGTAACCTTTGCCCAGATGCTGAATAAATTAAATGGCAACTGATTGTGCAGAATCCTTGCTTGTGCACAGGGTTTTAGAGGCGGTGTCTGTACCACTGTTGGGTAATTTTCCTTTCTTTAAGGAGTCATGTAAAGGTAAAGGATTAAAGAATGGGAGAGGAGAGAAACCTAATGCTGAAACTGGTTTATCCAATTGACTGTAGTCCAGCTGCGAGAGAACGGACATAGAACTGCCTTGGTTCTATACATTCTTGCGCAACTAAACATCAAATGTTGGGTGTCTGAGTGTTAACGCCTGACAAATGGCTTTGGATGCACTGTGCAGTTGGATGGCTTTCTTGAGGTTTCATCTCCCAAGAACCACAGATACAGTTCATTTTGTGATAACCGTTCCTGCTATTTAGTAGGAGCCTCAGAGTGGAGCTTGTCCTTTAAAAGCATAAACTTTTGACACGTTGCTGGTGCTTGTGATTTTATTTACCAATTACGGTAGAATCAAAAGTGACTTGAACTCCCCCTTCCGGGGGAAAAAAGAAAAAAGAGTACTTTGTCAAGAGAGCTGGTTGCTGGCCTTTTTTCCTTTTCAGTTCCAAACCGCTGGTGAGTGAATGCAAGGGGAGAAACGCTTGCCTATGCAGATTGTAAACGCTCTGCGACCCATGCTCTTTTATTACGGGGCGGTGTGATCTAGTGAGCAGAGCACTGACTTGATACTTGGCAGACATAGGCTGTGTTCCCAGTTGTGCTGCTGATGACCTGTTGTGTGACCTTCCCCTTTCTGTCTTTGATTTTCCTCTGACTTCTCCATGTAGTTTGTAAGCTGTTTGGGGCATAGACTCTGAGTGTTTACAGCACCCAGCACAGTGCGGTCTGGCTCCTCAGCTGGAGGGGACCCTTCAGGTGCTCCAACAAGAAGTAATACATTATAACAATGGTAGGGTGTCATTTTAGTTGAAAATACTTGTCAGTTTGTACAATCTCTTCATACCTTTGGGGAAAGTGGAAAGTACCCCTTCTGATTTGCCATTTTTAAAATAATCCACCAACCCCAGGGGGCAACGGTGTGTAATTGTGCATTTCATAACCTTTATAGGACATGTAGAAAGAAACCAGATTGCTTCTGAACCTTCTGCTAGTTGTTCCAGCTTTCCCTCTTCTATCCATGCCTACCAAATAGCTTTTGTCCATCCGGGGAGTGAGTGGATGCAGCTTTTCAGACAACCTATGCAAACCCCTTCCCATGAGTCAGCTAATCTGTCACAGCACAGCCATAACTAGGTAAAATTCAGATCACATTTGTCACTTGCTGGCTTCTTTTGTCAGGAGTTGGCATTTGAAACCTGCTCACCAGGTTCTGAGTAAACAGACCTATATGTTGTAATCTGCCACGATTTATATGAGCAGAAATGAGTGGGTCTGCAGGGCTTGTAACAGGGTTGTTGAAGCGATAATTGTGCCCGATAACTGATTCAGGTCGCAGAACAATTGTGAAGATCGTTAACTTAGTGAGCACTTTCCCCGCTCAGTTCATCTGTGATCACCTCGTGGTGAAAGGCTGCGAGATTCAGAATTGAGGGTGGAAGGGGAGTTAAGGGAAGAATATTGAAAGCCTTTTTAAAAAAACAACAACCCCCCAAACAGAGCCAGAGATGGGAGTGCTGCTGTTTCTTTAAACTGAAAACGCTGTTGGTATACTGCTAACTGTGGGGGAGGGGTGATGTGTTTTACCCTGGTGACTTGCTGAGAGTGAGGTTTGTAGCAAGCTTAAGCCCTGATACAGCAGGATGGGAGGAGCAAGGAGTAGCCGCTGCCTTACCAGTTCAGCACACTGTGCAGTTTAGAGGTTAGGATCCTTGGCTTTACTGAATTAGCACATCTTTTATTTTCTGACCAGAAAGTTAAATTACACACCCTGCTTGAGGATGAGCAGGAGTTTGTGCCTTTTGAGATCACAACGGTGCACGGTCTGGGGCGCAAGCACGGAGCAGAACAGGGGTGTTGGGAATGAATACTGTGCTCTCTCCTCACCATGTGGAGTTGCATCATTAAAGCACTTTTCAAGATTCTAGCAGAATGTGGCTTTGGCTGACTTCCCCTCTCCCCGGTGTAGAAAGCATCCCCTTCTGGCCCGGCCCTGACTTGACAGGAACATTTCTCTTCTCAAAATAAACAAAGGTCCGCGGCTTTGAACGTCTGATCTTTGCCACTTGCATCAACAGTGAATCTACCTGCCAAGGAGCTGGTGAGAGTGGGGCCTGTTCTCAGTGACAGGGCATTGTTGGCTTTGGCAAAGGGAGTGGGGTGGGAGGTTGGGGTGGGGGACTGCAAGGTGAGGATGGGTGCGTACTGAAAACCTTGTGCTTTTCTCCTTCAAACTCATGTGGATTAGTCTGTTGGAAAACCTAAGACTTCCTTCCCCGTTTTTATATGACTAGAGCATCATTTCCTTCCTGTCCTCTTTATCCCCATTTCGCCTGCCCTGCAGCCTTCCTCTCCCAAGCTGCTCCAGCCCTGTGTTGTGTGCATGCAGTGGACCTGAGGAGTTTATTAACCTAAGCCTTCACTTCGCTGCCTACAGTGCTTTTGCACTCCTCAGAGATGCCCAGCGTCGCAGCGGGGCTCTCAGCCCCTTGTGTGCTGTGCCCCCTTCCACCCAGTGAAGGCTAAAGTGAAACTTAGAGACTGAGAATATGTCTACATTACAACAGCACAGCTACAGCCCAGTAGTGTTGACCTTGCCTTTGTCGACAGAATGGGGTTTTCCATCAATGTAGTTAATCCACCTCTCGGAGAGGCTGTAGCTAGATTGCCAGGCCGCAGGTGGAATGCTGCCATTTGTGTCTACACTGGAGCTCAGGGCAACTTCACTACGTCACACACAGTGCAACGTTTTTCACAGCCCTGAGCCAATGTGGCTAGGTCGATCTAAGTGTTAGGTGTGGGCTTAGGCACGGAAAGTTTCACTTAGCTGATTCTGGGCAGCAGACATGCTGAGGGCACTGAAGCTGGTTGGGTAACGCTGTGGAAGTAGAGGGTGACACAGGTCCATCTGCAGGAGCGCTAAGGTACTGCAGTGGTGAGTTTCTTTTGTTGTTGGGCCTGTGTGCTTTGTGTTAAAGGAAGAGGGGAAAATCCAGTCTTCGGCCAAAGATGTAAAGGTTAAACGTGTGTTGGTGGACACTGCTTGTGTTGGAATAATGGGACTCCCCGTGTGCAGAGCAAAGTGGTGGGGGACAGAGAGGCTAGTGAAATGGTGCTGGGCTTGACAGGGAGAATAATGCTTTGCATGGAGCCATCCAACGCTCTTCTGACCCGCAGGACTGCCTGCCTTCGTCACTCCTCTTAATTCATGGAAATTGCCATGAAAAGACAGATGGTTTTTAAAAGTTGATTTCTGTCTCGGCTTTATCTGCTTGGGATTCGTTTCTCTTCACAGAGCAGGCACTGCTTTGGCTGGTAGAAGCGGTGATGGAAGCTGTAGTACAAATTGAGGTTATTGACACCATAAGTCTTCAGTTTTTATATCTGTAGATTTCTCTTTGGCATATTGATGTTTCAGACTGGACACAGGTTAGGGAATCTACATCTGTACACTGTTTGTCTAAGGAGAAATACTCAAGTGAGCAATAGCTTGTCAGGCGGCTGTTCAGAGTTTACCTTCACCAGGCTGATACTTGCATTTGCATTTCAGTTTGAATAGTGCTAGTGTGGTTTTAAAAGCACAAGTCTCCTCTCTCGGGGGGGGGGGGGTGACTTTTGGGTGCCCAATGTTGATTATTCTTTTTCCTTTTCCTTAGAAACTTTTAATATTTTTACTTCCAATAAGCTCAGGTTTAAAATAACAAAACCGAACCATAACCTGGATGTTTGACTTAATTTTGAAACCAGAACATTAAATCTGCATCCCTTTTTTATGAACTACAAAAATATGAAAAGTTTAAGATCCATTGTCTGTATTTTGAACCCCTTTTATTTTAAGATCAGTTTGCCAACTTTCTCCATTGGAGTCTGAAGGGCATGGTTAAAAAAACCTGGTTTAGCACCCTCTAATAGCTGCGGTGTGTGTCTCATCCATGTGGAGGGGTTGTAAATAAATGTTGTTTCTGGTCGCTTTCCCAATATGAAATCTATTGGTTCTGCCAAGTCAGAAGTATGGTGCTGGGCACTGGACTTCCATTAGGAGTGGAACGTCCATCATGAAATCCTAATGAGCAAACTGTGGTATTTTATTTCTTTGCTAAGGTCAAGGATTTTTTTTTAATGAAGCTTTCCTCCTAGTTTCTGTGTGGTGCTTATAATGGGTTAAATTTGTGCATGGCTTGATGGGGGCATCTACCTCGTTAGAACATTGATGATTTTTTTTTCCTTATAAATCCTGTTTAAAATAAAGACTAGGTTAAATCTGCAGAGGTGCTCTGATGGAAAGCGAGAGATGGAGATGATCGCGATTCGAAAGGGAACATTTGTGGCATAGAGTTTGCATGGGCCGAACAATAGAAACACTGTGGCTTGTGAGCAAAGGACGTGGCGCAGATGCGGAGCAGTTAGACTGGCGTGTGGAAGGAATGGGGGCAGGGCTTATTTGCATAACTGATTGTTGCCCTGGGGATTAAGGTGGGGGAAGGGAAGGGAGGCGGTGGGAGCACAAAGAAATCTACAGAAAATGCAGATTTTTTTTTTTTTTTTTTTTTTTTTACGGGCTCTGCCACTTCTGCTGTTGGGTGCTGGCTGTGTGCAGTGTTGCTTCAACCCACGCAGTTCATTCGTGCCATCCTGCTGACATACGCTTCTGCCTGGTGCTGCTACTAGAGCTGTCATCTGGGTTTGTTTTCACTCAGAGGGCAGGAGGAGGTCCACAAGGGAGACAGCCTGGTTGCCAAGGGATGGGGTTTTTAGCCGCTCCTGATGTCTCTTATAAAGGCAGTGACTCTGCAGCCTGTCGTGTCAAGATAAAGTCCAAAGGAAGACCTCTGGCTGTGCCTTATGCTAACGTTTTTTAAAAAAAATGTGTGTGTGTAAACCCTTAAATATTTGATCTTGAACGTTTATCCCCCCAGGATGCAGGAGCTTTTTGTAGTGAAAATCTGCTTTTGCTTCCCATCTTTTACTGCCTGTAACAATTTTTTCCCCCGAGCCGTTTTTGCTTCGGAGTTTACTTTATGGAGCTTCACAAGGCTGAGCTTGTACCTCTGATGATTTTTCTAAATACAAATAAGCTTTCAAAGCAGAGGATGTGTTCTAGCTAGTGCTGTCTTACCTGAACACTTGTAAGTGAAACCTGCCTTGCAAGGGGACATGTCCAGCGGCACATCCTACCCCAGGGGAAGAGGGGGTGTTTAACTTGCTCTTAAAACAGTGTGTAGCTTTCAGTGTTGGCTTTCTTATCTGAAAGATGTTTTTGCAAGTCCTGGTTGCTAATCCAAATTATTACATTTGAAAGGCAAAGCTACCGCAAATAAACTTGAAATTTAAGTTCTGTTTGGCTACAGTCTGTAGCTTAGCTCTGGCATACTCTAGAAATGTGCTATGGACAGGGCGATGAGGAACACTTACGGTTCTGCTGTTTGGCCCAGGGGGTGAGTAATGTGGAATGGATGATTTCCAGGCAGCGGGGCAGGATGGATTGGGCCAGGGGCTCCTGGGTTCTAACTCAGACTGTGGCACTGACTCTCTGCATGGGCTTTGGCAAACCACTTCATTCTGTTGCCTCTACTTCCCATTCTGCAAAATGAGCATAATTTCTTGTTTTGCAAGGTGCTAAGGGTGTTACACAATGAAAGTACTGGATGCAATAGATAGTGCTAGCTCAGAATGGCAGCTAGTCAAATGAACCCTCCTGTCTGCTTTGCCAGGTGAGTGCATGAAAGTGCGTCTTATTTACTGTAAGGAATGTAGCTCAGTTTAGCCAGTTAGTTGCTTGGACAGAGCAATTAGGTTAAAGGGATAAGGGGAAAGAAGGGCCTTTTTCCAATGAACAAAATTAGCAGCAGCAAGGGGGGCTTCCTTGCAGAAAATGCTGTAGCCTGTCTGTTTGGGGTCAGCAGGTTTTTATTTGCAGTTCAGGGGCCACCTCTCCCAACGTGAGATGGGGCACACTGTAAGTGGAAATGGTGGCTGGAGCCCAGCTATGTACCAAGCAAAGCCTCTTTTTCTTCTGAAGGCTGAGTACAGCTGCATGTTTGAAAACCCCTTGCTCTGGACTGACCAAGGCCACATCTACACTGGCACTGCAGCAGCCTCGCTGTGCCGGAAGGGATTTTTCTGTTGCTGTGAGTAATCCACTGCCTCACGTGACAGGAAGCAGGTTGGCATCAGTAGGGCATTCAGGCCAAAGGAATGGCTAACGGGGAGGTGAGGCTGAGAAGTGGTCTGCCACTTAGAGCCAACAGACAAGCTTCTTGCTGAGTTGGACTAGTCTTTCTCCTTTGGGCTAACAAAATGGTGATGAGCAGTGTCCTGCCTTTTACACACCTCCACCCCCATCAAACACAACTTCTCACATGCACCTAGATAGCTGTGGGTTCTTCTAGTTGGCAGCAGAAGGTATCGGCTCAGAGGCCTTAGATCTCCGCCTTTCGTTTGACTCCTCAGACTTTTCCTCTTGGCCCTCAGTAGAAAAAGGATGGTGCTGAATGGACTATGTAACGCGCAGGGCTCCCACCACCTTCTGTGGGAAGCCCCTGCCCCTGATGGAGCTGCAGCTGCTAGTGGGGGCAGTTTGGGTGAGTAGGTGGAGCAGCCAGTGTCCGAGTGGCAGTGCTAGCTGCCTGGTGTATGTGACTGGTGATTTACCCCACTGTTCCATCACTGCGTGCCAGGGAGACCCAGTGCCCAGTGATGGGACTCGGCAAAGCAGCAGCATGTCCTTCATTCCTGGCAGTTGCAATGGAGATGATGGCTGCCCTGAGCATTACTGATGTAACTCTTTTCCCAGTGCTAGTGTCTTCTGGTCTCATCATGGAGGGGAGGGGGAAGACTGGGTCTGGGGAGGCTGTGTGGAAGTGACCAGATTCCTGTGTCCCTACTGGCATGGATTCATGCCTGAAAAGTAAGGCGTTTAATTGTAGGCTCTTCCCTTCTCCTTTCCTTCTCTCCTCCTCCCCCTCCAATCAAGAGAGGCGCAGATGGGGTCTGTGTGTAAATCACATAGAAGGGTTCTGTCTCCTGGAGCCTGTGCCCATCTGCCTGCAGGATCGCAAGGTGAAGCCATTCTCTTTTATGTGAGAGCCTGAACTGTGACGGAGTTGCCACTTTGAATTGGCGGAGTAACCTCAGCATGAGTTTTGACACACATGATAAAGCAGTCCTGAAGTGTGGCTTTGTTCTGTAAGTTTCTCTGCCATTTGCACCTGCTCCCTGGCGACCTTCTCTCCAGCTGAGTGACCAGACGTGGCTGTTTCGGGAGCCAGCCAATGTCTCTCAAGTGCCAGCCAGTTGCAGTTGGTAGAACAGAAGGAGTTTCTCCTTTTTTCCCAGCCTCCCTCCCTGATGTGCAGCGTGCTGTGGTGTTTTCCCTTGCTTCCTGCGGGGGCTCTGAGTTGGGACTGTAGCTTCCATCTAGGTTCTGGGCCCACTTCAAGGTCTTGCTGCTCTTTCAAGTGTACATTGCAGGATTCTCCATTTCTCCTCTGACACATCTGGCTACATCTCAATACTGGGTTACTAGATGAGCAGTTCCACTCAGCAGTTCCCATGTTACCCATTCAGCGTGGAACGGCTCCTTCTTAGATGTTTCTCTGTGTGAGGCAACATAGCATTAGGGATGTCACAACCATTTTCGGAGGGCAAGAGGGCTATCTGTTGCTGCATAAGGTAGGAAGTGGCCTTGGCTATTGCTTTGTGAATGTAGGAACTGCCAGATTGGATCAGAATCAAGGTCCCATCTAGTCCGATGGCCAGTACCAGATGCTGCAAGAAGGTGCAAGAAACCCTGTGCAATATGCAACTCAGCTACTTGATTGCTTTTAGACAAACATAAAATGATGGGGTCTAAGTTAGCTGTTACCACTCGAGAAAGAGAACTTGGAGTCATTGTGGATAGTTCTCTGAAAACATCCATTCAGTGTGCAGTGGCAGTCAAAAAAGCAAACAAAGTTGGGCATCATTAAGAAAGGGATAGATAATAAGACAGAAAATATCGTATTGCCTCTATATAAATCCATAGTATGCCCACAACTTGAATACTGCATGCAGATGTGGTCGCCCCTTCTCAAAAAAGATACATTGGAAAAGGTTCAGAAAAGGGCAACAAAAAATTATTAGGGGTATGGAATGGCTTCCATATGAGGAAAGGTTAATAAGACTGGGACTTTTCAGCTTGGAAAAGAGATGACTAATGGGGGGGAGGATATGATAGAGGTCTATAAAATTCTGACTGGTGTGGAGAAAGTAAGGAAGTGTCATTTACTCCTCCTCATAACACAAGAACTAGGGGGTCACCAAGTGAACTTAATAGGCAGCAGGTTTAAAACAAAGGGAAGTATTTCTTCACCCAACGCACAGTCGGCCTGTGGAACTCCTTGCCAGAGGATGTTGTGAAGGCCAAGACTATAACAGGATTCAAAAAAGAACTAGATAAATTCATGCAGGATCAGTCCATCAATGGCTATTAGCCAGGATGGGCAGGGATGGTGTCCCTAACCTCTGTTTGCTAGAAGCTGGGAATGAGTGACAGGGGATGGATCACTTGATTACCTGTTCTGTTCATTCCCTCTGGGGCACCTGGCATTGGCCACTGTCAGAAGACAGGATACTGGGGTAGATGGATCTTTGGTCTGCCCCAGTATGGCCATTTTTATACTGCTGGTGATCATCCTTAACACTTGAAAAGATGCCACCTCTGGGCTTCCTGCTCCATTGATACAGATCACTGCTCAAAAGATTCTTTCTTTTTTGACATGACTATCTACCTTCTCTCAAGTCTTTCAAAGGTGCTTACTGTGTACATCGAAGTCCTGGTTAGAGAAAGTGGAAATGTCTGCAGTTGGGGGCAGTTTGTAGTGAAAAAGATGTTTCCCACTCTTTTAGTTGCTTGGGTACTCCTCCTCCAACCCTCTTTGACAACCAGAGCTCATTTCACTGTAGAAGCTGGGGACAAGTTCGTAATTGCCTTATGACTGGTATGTCAATGATGGCTGTCTACATCTCATTGCTGTCTTGACTTCATCATCTTGGCTGTGTAAATCGCTTCATCTACAGCCTTAGAGTAATTCTGAGGCCTGAGATTCTTGCCAAGTCATACATGTAGGAAAATAACCTTTAGGCGAGGATCGATGGAATAGTGGTTAGGGTGCTAGTCTGGGAGACCCAGATTCAGTTACGTCTGTGACCATGGGCAAGCCACTTAAAGGCCCTGTGCCTCAGTTTCCTCTCGCTATATGGGGATGATTGTACTTGCTTGCATCACAGGGATGGTGAGGATAAATACATCATAGTGAGGTGCTCATTGCTGTGGTAATAGGGGCCACAGGAGTACCGAAGATACATGGTTTTTGTTTCATGGCAGAGAGAGTGGGTATTGGGGACTGAAGTGGCACCATTTAATAAAAGGATGTGGGCTGCCACCTGAAACTAACTTTGTTCCTATGGATTTTGTGTGTGAGGTCTTATCCCAGGCCTGTATTGTTGCCCACCTTGAAAAATCAGTGATACTGTAGTGACTTGATCAGAAATATAGTGAGTAATGCAATACTGGGGTGTCTGGAGGCCAGGAGGAAACCTTCAACCAAGTTTCAAAGCCCTTTTTCACGAAGGTGCTGCTCTCAGGGTGAGTCCTGGAACGCTGGGCTGGGGTGAACACTATTCGTATTTTCCCATCCAGGCTTTTTTCTTTAAAGCCTTATGGGACCCAACACAGACGAGCTTTACGAGGTTGTGTTAAAAGAAGCGTTACTCTTGCTTCTCTTGGAGCCTGGTTGGTGTCATGGCATGTCTTAACAGTGCGTCTATCTTTACCTGCAGTCATTAAGGAGTTTTCAGCATTACTTATATAAAGCCTTTGCACTTTCGATTGCTTCATTGTGCAGTACAATGGATTCTCTGTCAGTGTGCCAGCTAATTAATTTTAACTTTTAATGTTGCTTCATCTCGGTTTGCTCTCCGCATTGTCCAGTTTTAGTATGTTCTAGGGTGTTTGTAGCTCCTGCGGTCCGTTGTCTTGTTGCTGGAAATGATGGAATTGGATGGCATACTTCTCCCTTTTGGTCCCCCTCTCAGCAACTAGTTGTACTCGTGTGTCTCCTTCCTTTTGTTACAAATATATTGATCGGTTTGGGGCGGGGGAGGGAAGCAATTAGGGGACTGTTCAGCGAGTTAGTTCACTCAAGCACATGGTTTATTCTGGGTGGAAGAAGGCTCTGAGTGCAGTGTTCACTTTAGCGTAATCTGATGAAAATAACAGGCTATCACTACTTGGCTTGCTGATTTGTAGCGAACATGCCTTGTAGGAAATGATTGGGGAGGTGAAATAGTATTGTTTGAATCTTCGTTACACAAGGGCTCATTCATCATTCCCATGAAGAACACACAATCAGGAACAGAACTATTCCCCCCTCTCCCCCGCCCCCGAAGGGCCACGGTATGTTAATTAGCAGCTTGGAAAACAAGTATTTTTGCCCTTTCTCACCTTCAGTATAAGATTTTTAAACATCATTGGGGTAACATTGCGCTGTTGAGCGTAAGACTTACAAACTCTGCCGACTCGAAGGCACGGTGCTGTTTGGATGTAACACAGGGATGGTGAAATGTCACATCCGATCAATTCAGCATCTCAGGGAATGTTCTGTGTGTTGGTGGTCAGAATCCTATTGAATTTAGTGACCTGCTGAAAGGGAGGATAAAAGAATAATGGGGTGTGTGGAATAGGGCCACATACAGAGCCCTGAGAATTAAGAGACCTCAGAATTGACATATGGGGGACAGATGGAGGACTTCAGTAAATGGAAGAAGGGGGAGAGAGGGTCATGGGTCACGGGTCACATGCACGGTCCTGGCATAGTGGAATAGTGAAGCACCCTGGCAAGGGAGAGCCCGTGGCATTGGGGGAAGGAGGAGGACCCTAGCATGTTGGAGAGCAGGGAACGTGGGGGCGGGGGCACACAGACTCTGGCATGGGCAGAGGGTTGCAGCATGTCCCTGAAATCAAGGGGCAGAGAGCTTGTGTGTGGGACGGAGAGATGCAAGGAGCCCAAGGTGCAGGCAGTGCACTCAGCCTGCAGAATCTGCGACTTCTTTGGATCTTTTTGTAAGTGGCACCTCTCCGTTTCAGTTCTGAGACCCCTTTGAAACTCTTGTCATATGGGCAGACCATTGGACAGAATTTATAGAAAACCAGGGAGAGGCAGGTTTGTATTGCAATCTCTGTTTCGGGAACATGCATTTGAAATAGGTGAACATGAAACCATCCCCATCCTTCCATCCCACGGTTCCTTCCATCATCCAGAAATGGAAAACAAGTACATAGCTCGTGGACCAGGTTCTTTTATTATTGCAAAAACAATAATTTGATCCTCAGGACCCTTCCTTCTCTCCAGCGTTTGCAGCAGATGGCTTCAGTTGTGTGCACCATATCTTCATGGTGTCTTGTACATTACCTCCCTCCTGCTCATGACCACACATGCTACCTCCCCTCCTGTCCTTGTTTGTATAACATGCACACATGGAAAAGTAACTTTAGGAAAGTACGGACATATTTTTAGTTGTAATGAAATAGACGTGATCGTAGCACCATGTGATCACGCAGGTCACTTCCTTTGGGAGAGGAAGGATGGACTGGTGGTTAGGGTGCTAGCCCAGCTCCCCCATTCCACCCAACTTCCTGTGACCTTGGGGAAAGATTGCTAAGTCTCTGTCCCTCATCCCTCCCCATTTGTAAAATAGGGATGGTGGTAATTTCCCTACCTCAGAGAAATTTGTGAGGCTAGATACATTAATGGGGGCTATATAAGTAGCACTCCTGCCAGCAAGTGACCAGCCAGGAATCCATGAACAGCAGCCAGGGAACTGGTGTTGAGTTTTTCAGTGCTGGAGGGTGGGGCGGGGAATGGAGATCTGTATATGCATGAACTCCAGCTTTTGAATTTGAAAGGGTGGGTTTTGTCTGAATGCTGCCAATTCGTCTAGGAGGAAAGGCTACTGCAATGGAAGGGAGGGAGCCCACCCTCCGGTCAAGGAATATGAAATTGATGCCTTTGTGTTTAATCTGGTTATAAGGGCAGCTATTACAGATAATGAATTTTGCCTGTCCACATAGCAGTAATACAAGAACCTAAATGTCTTTCAATGTAGAGAAGGTTACTCCTCTTTATTTCTGGTTGTAAATTTTGCTGGTTACAGATGTTGAGAGTTGATATACATAGCTAATTAAGTTATTGTTTAAGCCAGTTGGCAAGGAGCAGGGACGAGTGTATTGAGAGGGAGCAACTAAACTGTTTCATTATAACCTATGGAACTGTTACTAGCTATGCGCATTTGTAGTTCCCAAGCCAGGACTGCTGGTCTTCCCTGACCAGGCTTGTCTTGCTGAGAAAGCATGTCATCTGGGCTCTGATGAGGGCAGCATAAAGAAGCTATATGGCTTTGCGGGGGGGATTGAGCAAGGCTTCTGGTTTGTGTGTTAAATCTGTTTTCTTAAGCTGTTTGGGAGAGATTTCTAGTAGAGTCATATAATGTGGTAAATGAGCTGGGTTTAAAAAGAGGAGCATTTCTGTAGCAAAGAGTGTTTTTGAGAACAGCATACCTCTAAACACTGTAATGGGGGGGTGCGCGCGGGGTACACACTGATATCAAGGGAGGAACAGGTTAACTGAGGCATGGTAGTTCAGAGAGATGGCAAGCCTTGATAGCCTGCATTGTCTTACAAGACAAACCTACTTGGGCTACTGTTGCTGTATTTGTGCTCTCGGGTCAGGTGGATAGCTGCATGTGGCCGAGTGGCCAAAGCTCTGTGCCCACTGCACCTGCTGCAGAGTGATCCTCCAACCCAGATCCTGTCCACTCCACAGCTGGTGCAGGTGAAACACAAGACGTGTGCACTAGTCTTGTGACAGCATTTGTTGACCATGGTTCCAACTGGTTTGGGCTTTTGAGCCAGGCATACCTGCCTGGTGTGAGCATTGTGGGCAGGGCTAGTCAATTAGATTTTGTCAAAGTCCAGATTTCTGGGTAAAGGTGTAGTCGAGACTCCAGAGAAAATAATAATGGGGAGGGGAAAGATAAATAGATTTTTGCGGTCTGTTCAAAAGAGTCTGGCGGTCCGGGGTTGGCCCGTGGTCCCCCAATTGACTACACCTGTATTGGGGCCTAAAGCTACAGCACGGTATCTGGGAGTGATTTAAAATGGTTTGGCCCGTTCTACATTTGCCAGGCAAACTATTTAAACGCTTAAAACTAGTTCAGTGAAAGGCCAGTGGAGATGGGGGATTGAACTGACCCAGCGAAGAAGTTAAGTGATCTGCCGTGAATGGTGGTGGTGGTTGGGTCCTTACCCATAATGCAGTGTGATGGAGACCCTTGCAGCAGAAGAAGAGGAAGTGCTGCAATGAACCGTTAGCCCAGTTTTGCTGTTTCTGAAGATGACTGCTTCTCTCCTAAGATAAGCTGCAACAGTTTCCAGCCCCATCCCTTAATAATGTCCATGTGCTGCCTGGCTCCTGCCCTGACTTTGATGGCATTGGGTATATATCAGCACCAGACTTTTTTTGGTACTTTCCTCTACAGGTCACCATGGAATTCATCCTCCAAGGCTTGCTGTGATGTGAACATGCATGCATGCCCCCTCCCTGCCCCCCAACCCCCTTCTCCCCCCCCCCCCCCCAAAAAAAAAAACCCACAAAAAACCAAACCATTTCGGGTCAGGGCAGAAATCTCATGGACTTCAGCGGGGACTTTGCCTGAAAGAAGGACTGCACGACAGTCTTCTCTCACTACCACGTGTATGGCACTTTTGCATGCTTGACAACCACTAGGTGCTACTCATTTGAACTCATTAATGTGAAATGAATTAGAATGAACTTGGAGGCATTCAGCTCGTCTCGACCCGAGAGCAGCCTGGGGAAAACGGGGGTTTGGTGACGGGGGGGAAAAGAAGGACCCTGCAATACTGGAACATCTCTAACAATGGCAAATGTAAAGAATTGTGCAGTTACCATCTCATGTTCACACTTTGGCAGGGCAACCTCTTGAGGTTCTAACAAATGTCTGAAATCGGCTGTTTATAACTGCTTGGGCCCTGCACCGTGGCAGGCGCTGGATATTTTTGAACCTGGCAAGTACATGGTTAATGTTTCTGTTGCCAGTTGAGGCTTTTTCTTCTCTAAAGAGATTTTGACTCTCGGAATGACAGAGTATTAAATTGCTTTGACTGCAGACCAAATGCTCCTCGCCGCCAGTGTCAAATTAGTGCTTGAGGTGGGGGGGGGGGGGCAATGGCAGTCTAACAAGGGCATCGTTTTAATTTTTGGGGGGTACACGGGGTGTTATCTTGGGGAGTGTGAGGCAGCCCTGCTAAAGCTTTTACTGTAGCTGATCATATTGCGGGGTGCCTGTCCCTTTTAGAATCCGTTGGGTAGTTTCTCAAACATTCCATATCTGTATCCCTTACATAATAAGAGCTGGCAGATTACCAGATTCAGGTTCAGTGTGCAGCCCAGCGATAAACTCTAGAAACAGTGGCTGCAGGGCCCAGCCCCAGCCCCGTTGCCATTCTATCTCTATCCCAGCATCTCTGGTCTCCTTTTATTTAACTTAATAAAAACAATGTAATTCCCCTCAGCAGTGCTTAATGCTGACCAAAGGCAAAACCTGAAATTCGCCTCACTTTCCCAGGAGCTTGTTGGGACTAGCTTGGAGGCGGGAGGGAAGGGCCGCCTCTCTCCCTACAGCACCTTCTCAAATGGGGGAAGGATTCCAAGGGGTTCTGAGTGCATTTGGCTACACCTCTGTCCTATTAAAACTCAGCAGGTGCTTTCTTTTCCCTTCTCTCTGCCCCCTCCCCTTAAAGATTTCCTGCACTTCTCGTCTGCTTCACCTTTGAGTTCTGCCATTCTCCATTTTCTTCTCCCTTCTGTGCATCTTCCCCTCCCCCTCTTTCTATTTCAGTCCCTTTTGTTCCAGGCTCTCAACTTCTCCAAGGAAGAGAACCCTTGTTTTCTCCCCAACGTGTGCTCTTTGCCCCCTTCTCTTAGCTGTGCCTGGCAGAGACCTTTCCAGCAGAGAGCAGTTGAGTGTCTTTCCAACATGCTGTTAGTTAGCTGGTCAGAAGGGGGGTCACTAGGGACCTCGGGCTCTGTCCTCCTTCCTCTTGAAACTTTTAGCCCCTGTTTGTTAGGGAGCAAAGGACTGAATTGTATCCCCCTTTGTGACATGCAAAGGACTGAGTTGTATCCCCCTTTAGTGCCGTACTCAACCTTTTTGCCTTTTTCTCCTCCCTCTTTTTCCCTACCTGAGGATCACTCTCATTCTGATTCTGCTGTACACTAGATGCTTGCTTGGCTGGTGGAATCAGCAGCTGAGTGTAACTGATAAGATTCTAGTCAGTTTCACCCTGTCATGATGTGTGGGAGCTGTAGGGGCAGATGTGATCTGGATCAAGCTGGTGGATTTATTACCCGCACGAAGGAGGGAGGCAGAAAATAAACTTTCCGCAAAGCGGAGGGATCCCTCATTCGGCTGCTCCCAGTGAACTGTGAAATGGCCTGGGATAGTCTAGTGTTTGAACTTTACTCCTCTTTAGAAAATCCTGTTTTAAAGATCTCGTTCAAGGCCTGTGAACAAATAAAACGTGCTGATAATTTGTTCTTCCCGTAGCTAGGATGAATTCCTAGAGAGTCCCCCCGTTTCTCAAATTACATACAAAGTTGACAAAACATTTGGCAGTGCCAGCATTCTACTTTATGTTCTCTGACTGTACTTCTGTAAAGCCTTGTGCATGCAGATACAAAATTCTTCCACGCTTGTGAGTGAGAGAACTTGCTGTGGAGCCATGGGGGTGCAGGCGGGTCTGTGGCATCGCTGGTGGACTTCTTTGACATGAAGCTATTTGTGTTGGGAGGGGGAGAACCTTGTCATTTGGCAGTGGGTTCCTTTTAGCCAACTGGAAGGTGCTAGTACGCCATTGGCCATCTGTCGCCCTTAGTATGGCTTCAGTCTGCCTTCTGTTTACCACAGAAGGGTTTACCCATATTCTGTAATACAAGTCCACTAATTCTGACCACGAGGGGTAGTAAAAGTTCCATTTTGCCTTGCATGTTCATGTTTCATATGCATAACCTGGGTTGTTTTTTTTTTTTCATCGCCTTGCCAGATGCATATGAAGTTTGCTAGATCTTTTTTATATTGTTCAGTAATGTTCGTTGCTAGGAAAATAGCTAAAACCGAGTACATCAAAGAGAGAAATTTCTGGTGTGTTAACAGAGAGTAACCCCAAATTTGTGTATGTTGCATTATTGGCATTACCCTCTTGTTCTAGTTAAAGGGTTAAAAATTATGGGGAAGTTCAGCTAGCACTTGCAAGATATGGTTGCCGTAGCAACAGGCCTTCTAATCTGGTAGGTGACCTGAGAGACTGTGGAAGATGCAGGGGTTGGTTTGGCATTTCATTATTTCATGAGGCTGCAGCTCTCCAGCTGGTTCATTTCTGAGCGTAAAGCTGCTGTTCCTGCCACTAGAATTACTGGCATTCCAAAACAAAACAAAAACTGTTTGGATTACCCAGAACAATGCAGACTGCTCCTTCTAGGCTTGGCGCACCGTCCCTCTTGCAAATAATTTTTTTTAAACTTCTGAATTTCTTTGTCCCAGCTAGAGGTTCCTTGTTAATATCACAATGACAGTGTGGCCTGGTTTTGTTGAGGCAATTATTGTTGGAGACAATGTGCAATTTACAAGTAGTTTTGTGATATTACAAATAAATTAGTAAACCAACCTGTTTTTAGAGGCACTGATGCTCAACTTGTTTCTCTTTCACCTGCCTTTTGTAGGTGATCCACAAACTCCCTTGGTGCCATAATCACACAGCAAATCTCAAGCCCAATAAATACTATTTAAACTTGTGTATTATAGATAGGATTTCCTTTTTGCTTAAAGGATTGGCCTTATTAGCTAAGCAGAATGGATTTCATTTTCTGTGGTGCTAAAGTATTTCCCTAGGCCCTTTTGGAACCCTGGCGAACCTAACTCCTTTCTGATTTGCTGATGTAATGCAACGCCAGAAGGGACAAAACCCATCAAACCCCTTTTAAATAGGAAGCTGGGGTTTGAACAAAAGCAGAGGGAGTAGGGGGCAAATGTGGATCTCAATGCTGGGGGGTAAATGAACGCAGTAAAGACAATACAAGGTTGTAGAGAGTCAGACTGGTCAGTGAACGACTTATCAGCACTTTGTAGAACATGAGTCTCAAAGGAGAATTAGGAATTTGGGGTACTCTGACTGCCCAGAGTAGCATGTGAACTTTTCTTTACACCGCTGTTCAATGCAGATGGGAATGCTGGCCTATAATATATAGGGGGAGTTCATGCATTTCAGGGGTCTCACCAGTGCGTGTAGGTCACTTGCCAGGGTTATTTGGGTATAGCGCGCTTAATCTTCCCCTGCCATTGCAGGGGCTCAGGCATTGGTGAACTTTGGTCCTTCCTGTTGGCTGTCTGTGGCACATAATAGCTGAATTTCTTGTGGGCCGTCCAGCTTTGGTCTAATTCCAGTATTGTGCTGGGTGGCCTGTGATATACAGGAGATCAGACTGGAAGACCTAAGTCACTTTTGAAAATGAACATAGGCACTTTTGGAAGCATGGTCGTCTGTGATGCCTTCAGCACCGTGATGACACTCCGCTTTAGTCCATCTCGTCAGACTTGACTAACAACTTACTCCAGCTCTAGGTAGACCTGGGGCTTGGGTGAGGATAATTGGCTCAGAAGACGCTTGTGGGAACAAACATCATATTTGCCCCATTGGAGGTAGTGCAATGACTGTGAACTACTCAAGTCCTCATTTCACATAGCATCCGGGAGCAAACTCGGGGAGCAGAAGTGTGGCCAAGGCTGCTTTTGTCATCTGTACATTTAGCTGGACCAGCATAAGGGTCACCATGGGGTGTCCGCCCTTGTCACCTTGAAACCGGGCCCTGGCAATACACTCTGCCTAGAGCTGCACCTTAAGATCCCTTAAACTTAGTTTGGCCCAGAATGTGACTGTCCATTTAAGTAGTACTTCACATTGAGAGCATTCATTTTGTCCGTTCTCCAAGATCTGCACGGGTTCAGAGTTCATTTCGGGGTTTAATTTAGGATGTTGGTGTTGACCTATAAAGCTCTTTCTGGTTTGAGCCCTGGGCTGCAAAAGACCACTGGTCTGCCTACATGATACCCGTGCACTTGCAGTCATTGCTGGGGCTTGAGCTGTCAATGTATGGTGTGAAAGGTGGCGATACAGGAAGGCCGGACTCCCTGTCTCGGGAACGCTCTCCTTTCCCTCTCCTTTTGTCTGACCAAGCATCTTGAAGGTGTGGTGCAAAAGGGCCTGGGTGGTATTGAACATGATTAAGGGCAGGGTATATTGAAAGCTATGGTAGATCTTTAATTGCAAAAGGCAGTTCGGAGCTGCATTAGTGATAGGCTACTGTGAAGTGTCTTCAGGTGGTAAAATTGCATATTAGGGATATTTATCCTTTGTGTTAATATTTTTATAGGTGCCTAGAGCATGGATAGATGCTATTAATAAACCTAAATAAATAAACTCGGGATTTGGAAGGCAGCAGAGAAAATGACAAGAGCCTTGCTGATTTCACTTGCTCCTGTGGAAGAAGCACTGAGTAGTAGGGAAGGGGGCAGGCCCTGTGGAGAGGGAACCCAAGGGAGGGGGGGGGGGGCAGAGAGAGAGAGAGAGAGAGAGGGTTAGGTTACAGGAGACTCCCTTCTCCTGGCAGCAGCCTGAAAGCTGAGCGCAAAGCAGAGTCGTGGAGTCCCAGTGGCCCGCAGATCCAGTGGGAGAGAAGGAGCTTTATTTTCCTTTCCAAACGCCAGCAGCTGTGAATGAGGGCTTCACATTTCAGACATCTGCTGGCTGGGGGTTGATATGAAAATGCCCCTATCCCCACCACCACCCAACAGGGGCACACCTTGATAGGAATCCCAGCCCTGGTGGTCTAAGGCTGTGCTCCTTTCCAGGCAATTGACCCCTGTATGTGGCTGGCAATGACCCCACAATCTACCCTGTCAGCTGCTAGGTTTGTAGCCTGTGTGTCCAGCCTCTGGCTGGTGGTCGGCTTCGTTCTCTTGCCAGCTGGTGTTTGAGCCCTGAGGCTATTGATTGATCCTTGCTGTAGGAGGTTGCAAATAATATGTTGGCTGAGGATCTACAGAAGCTCCGGTGGAATGAGGCAACTCCTCGCAGTGCACTTATCAAACAGCTTGCGGTTCCCACCTCAAGGCAAGTGAAGGAAAAATGCACCGTGACCAAAGAGTGCATCCTGAAAACTTCAGCGTTTTAGATGAGATGCTCATTAGCTGCAGCGAACTCTGGTCTCAGATGGCATTGGTGTGATGTGAAGCCCTCGATTACATAGTGTACAGAGTCAAATAGGAACAGGCCTTTTAGTACCCTCATGATTTTCCTGAACATGTTAATTGACTGCAGAGCTAATGAATCAATTAGAAAAATTACTTGCTGCAAAGACCCCCTAGCCAAAATACAGTGGAGAGTCTTTCTAGAAAGTGATCTGAAGGCTGAATGTTATAAATCTCTTAAGCTTTGGCTCCAGCCACAGTAAATCTTTCTGCTAAGTATCTTGCACACGCTCAGTGCTTGGCATGCGGGGAGAGGGGAAAAGGGCCTCTTTGCTAGTGAGAGCTGTTGTGAAAGTTTGTCCCATCTCTTGGTAAACCCCAGCCAGAAGCGTCTGTGTTGGGGATGGACAGGATGTCTGTAGTAAGAGTCATGGGATGGTATCTCAGCTCTCTCCATTGCCACGCTTCCCTCTCCCCCCCACCCTCCCTTGTGCGGGACTGTTTGGTGACTTTAAGCCAGTGAGCGATCTCTCTTCTCTGCCTATGACCATTTATCTTGCACATCAAGAGGAGTTTTTGGTCCCTTGCCTGTTGAAGAGACGGAGTCGATACAAATGCCGGGTGGTGCCTGTTCTGCAGTTACTAAAGTACAGCAAATCCTGTCTTAACTTAATGGATAGCCAGAAGTTCAGATGTTCTGTGCAGGCTCAGTCAGTACAGGGGTGCTTCATTACTACAGCTTGTGAGCTCCTCTCCTGCCTAAGCTTCTGCACTAAAATTGTGCTTCTCTCTGAGTCCCCGTGTCCCCATTCCACATGCTGCCTGTTGACCCCGCTCACCAGTGGTTGGTCTCTTGCCTTGTTGTATACGTGCATGTTGTAGGCAGAGGAGAGGAAAGGGGAGAAAAGTTCCCAAGGCTTAAAGGCACATGATCAGCTTGTTGGCTGAGTTCACCAGTTAAGGTAGTCTAAAAGCTGGTCAGAAGCATCCTAGTAAAGGCACCGTGACTCCCCCTATGCATGTATATGCTGATGGGTGAATATGAGCGATGTGAAAGGGAGGTTGGTAGAGCCCTGCGCGGATACAGAATTTATATCTGCAGAGCTGCAGGACTCGAGCGACAATGAGCGAGACCGGCCAGGGCCAGCGACTGGGCCAGGAACTGCAGCGGCAAAAGCAGTAGCATGTCGGGCCACGGCTAGCAGGAGTCCGTGCCCAGCGCAGACAGCTCCTCTGGCCGGGCTCTGCTGCTCCCAGCCCTGCCTGCTGGGGCAGGCGCCAGGCTCACCGGCAGCTGTCCCTGGTCACACTGTGTGCAAGCACCTCGCACGCTCCCAGACAGGAGTCGCACACCGCTGCATGGATGGGACTGCCTCGTTGGCTCGGAAGTGGCTCTGGGGGAATGGTGACCCGCTGAGTACTTTCTGCAGCGCACAGTTTCTAATCCATGTAGTGACCCACCCTGACCCTCGTGACCTCATGGGATCCTAGTCCGGTTTACAGCCTTCTGGATTAAAAGTAAATGGTCCTCACTCAGGGCGTGGTTCTTGGCATACCAGCTATACTATGCTTTAGCTGTAGGATTGCGTGGAGATGGAAGTTGCCACGAAGGAAGCAGAGACTAAAGGATCAGAAGGCAAAATCCTTTACTTGAGCACCTTGTCTCCTCGGAAGTCTGAGACTGATCTTGATTTTTAGGGATTTTATCCCTTTTCGTGGGGATTTTTCAGAGTTCCCGCAGTTCCAAGAGCAGGCCATGGAGAGGGTGAAGAAATGCTGCCGTCGGTAGTGTACTTGTGGATCATTCAGGAGTGTGTTTCCTCTCTGTTTAGAACAGTTGTATTTCTCCTGCTGGGTGATGAGCTATTAACCACCCCACCCCTCTCTACCTGCACCCTTTTTACAGAGAATTCTCAGGAGGAATTTAACTGATAACCTCTATTGAAGATCCTGCCTGAGATCTTAAGTACGCAGGTGTGCCACATGGGGGTGTAAAAGGTTAACTGGTTAACCGGTAAGCTACCGTTAACCGGCCTTAACCATTAACCCCCTGTGTGCTGGCTGGAGGGGCCTTGGGGCCAGCCTCGTTGCGCTGGCTGGAGCGACCCCAGGTAACTGGTTAAGCAATATAATTTTAATTGTTTAACTGGTTAACTTTTCTAAAACTTTACTTATACCCCTAGTGCCGCTCCCACCCTGCTATGTCTAGCATGCACAAGCAGAGAGCTAGCACATGTGAATTACACCTCCCAGCGACACTGCAGACATACCAAAATGGCAATCTCTGTTTAGGAAGGTGGAATACCATTGGATGGCTGGGGTGTTGTGGTGTTGTGGGGGATTGCGTGTCAGCCCATACATAATCTATAGATCAGGCTACAGGTCCCATTCACTGGCACATGTTGTCTTTGGCTATTTATAATGCTGTTCAGGGAGGGATGGGGGAATAATTCCAAACAAATGTTTGCTTGGGACTCAAGTTGAGATCAACAATCTTGTTTTCACAAACAGCTTCTGTCTCCAGAGGGTGAAGAAGGTGGTATTAAACCAGAGCAATACCTAGTTCTCTAGGTAGCTACTGATTTTAGTGCCACATGTTTGATCAGCACTGGAAAGGTTATTCCAAGCTGCTTGTTTTTTTTCCCTTCTGCCTCTTAGAAACAGTGGTGATTGCTTTACAAACTAAAGGAAATTCCTTAATGGAATAGGTACTTGGTCGACTGTCCTATTGAGGAAATATCCAGAAATTCTGCAGAATGTGGACAGTGAGTATTGCCAAGCCTCGTGCTGCTTAGTGATTTCCTGTTGAAAGTGTACATGGGGAGGAAACAAATTTCTCCTCCTTACCCATGTAGGAAAAATGGGATCTTGCACCGGACACATTCAGTTCATAAACACAAAGATGGAAAAGTGTCTGGAAGACCTTTCTTGCCAGTACATTTTGAAGAGGGAGGATGGTAGCTGTTCTATCAACCTTAAACCTAATCTTGTTCAAACCCACTGCCACAAACTGTTCTTAATCACCTCCCCAGTCTTCTTGAAACTTGGCATGCCACATCTCATTCCAGGCCAGGATTTTTCTAGGAAGTTTGAGGAAATTTTCACAACACACTAACTGTAGTACACCTCTTCTGATCATCATCTTCTTTTTTTTTTTTTTTTTTTTTTTTTTAAACCAAAATTTGAATTCGTTTGAATTTTTTCCCAATTTATTCTTTGGCTTATGTTTCCAATCCGGCTTGACCTGGAAATGCCAAATTCGTGTAGATTTCCCCCCCACCAACCCCCCACCTTGCTGAGAAATGCCCTTTCATCTTGTCTTTGTTCTTTGGAGAGGGGGAAAGGTCCAGCACCAGTTACCTAATTAAAAAAAAAAACTTGTGATCCTGTACACCAACATAGGCAGAGAAAGGGTTACCCATGGGCTCATAAAAGCAGTAATAGAAAAGGGAGCCTGTGAAATGCTCATAGAGGGCGCTGAAAGGAAAAGTAAGGGCCTGCCGAGCCAAGCCACGGGGCCATGAAGCAAGGAGGGATGGGAAATTGAAGGGCAATTAATATGCTTAAGATTTCTAAGTTAAGGACTGATAGTTTTATTTTTTTACTTCAGGGGAGAGTTTGCGAGGAAAGTTTGGCTCAGGATGAAGAAAAGCCTGGTTCTGACTTGCTTTATATTAAGCTGGGGTAGAGAAATGGTGGGTTGAGTACCTTAACTGTTCATCTCCAGGCTTTAACTATTTGGTTTATTTAGAAGATGCAGTATTCTCGTAAAAAACATAGGGTTATTCTTGGGTGCTAAATGGGCTCTGCTGAAATGTGGCTATTTTTAACCAGGCTCTTTTGGGGGGGGTCTAACGACTTGTTTAGATTTCCCCTTTAACCGGTGTGAATTTTTAGCGATTACAGCTGTAAATTAACGGAGTAGTCCACTTCATTTTAAACTCCTGGATACAGAAGATTGCCTCCGAGTGCTGACAGTGCGTTTGGAACCACACAACATTAGTGAAGGGACCAACTCTCCTAAGGAGCTTACAATCAAAAGACAAACAATAGACAATAGTTTAGAGAGACAAAGCATCAGGTGACGATGCAGTGGGTTTATCACCCAGCAGTGTGCTAATGGGGTGGCAGATTGACACTGATCGGTTTCATGGGCACTCGTGAATGAATCAGTTTAATGTAGACGTACACCCTGTAGTTGGGATAGAACAATTGACTTTTACTGAGAGGAGTGCTCATGTTGCTACAAATCTCAGCTGGCAAGCTTGAGCAGTGACTTTGCAATGTGCGTTTTGCTCTTTATTGGCAACTACCGTGGGCCAAGCTCATCTCCAGAAACGCATTCTAATTGATTACAGCCTGTCCGGCTATTGCCCAGAGTAGCTACTTTATAAACTTTCGTTTGTGATTGTGTTCTCCATGAAGCTGTCAGGAGAGTGAGGATTTGTGACTCTAGATTCCGAGTTGTTTTTGTTTTGTTTTTCCCCTCCAAAGTTTGTGATTTACACTTGAGCTGTCACTTGCTGTGAAGTGTTTGGGAGTTCAGTTTGGTGCTCAGGAAACCAACAAGGCAAACAGACCTTGGGAAGGTTTTGTAACCAATATCCAAGTCTTCTGCGGAGAGGCTGGGTGTTGACATACTGTCACCTAGCCACACGTTGCCAGCTTTGGTGATGCTATTGGATTCACTTACACCCATAAGTCACTTTAAGGTGAGGAGTCCCATTAAGCTCAGTGGGATTACTCAGGGGCGTAAGTGTTTGTGGGATCAGGGCTTTTATTCTTGTATAATGTGGAGTGGGGACATTCCTTCTGGACACAAGGTAATAGCTTGACTGTCTTCTCCCTGCCATCCATGCCAGCTTTGCCTCCACTGGGAATTTCCAGCAATCGGAAGTGAGGCACCAGCGTTAGCTGCAGTTGTGCAAATCCAAATTGTAGACAAGGAAAGCTGAGATTTGAACGGTTGCAAACTTGCCTTTTGCTGGAAGCAGTGGTTAGCGAAACTGCTTTTGGCCCTTTCTGCCGTTGGGTTTTGTGCGGATGCTTCAGTTGCTGGCCATTGGCTGCGGGAAATGGGGCTGGTTCCAAGTGTGGGCAAGGCTTAGGTTAGGTATAAAGTGCACTGAAGCATCTTGTTTGATGACTGTAGATATTGCAGTTTGACACTTGAGTACGTTTCTGGGCACCCAAAAGGGTATCTTACTGAAATTATTTTATTTCAGTCAGCACATGCCTAAAAGCTAGCAAAAACTGTGCAAGTACTATAAATGTTCTACCAAGATTAGTAAGATCCAAATAAACTCTTGTCAGGCAATTTCTGCAGTATGCTTCATACATCCTTGTAATCAAAACTAGTGTAAATGAAAGGGTTTGTACGCATTATTAGCACGTCTTGTTTATGAAATCCTTAGGATTATGGAGGGTTCTCAGCTGCTTTCAGTAGAGCCCTACGCTGATATCACACTTACATGTAGCACCTTTCATCTAAGGGCACTTTATCTGTAACTAAAGTTCATCCATATGTGGGATGAGTAGCAGTCTCTATTTCAGATCTCACAGCGACACTTCAGAATGCAAAATGTGTGACATGTAAAGTATAGGTGGAATCGCGGGATGATATGAAATACTCAGATTTCCATCTAGCAAGGACGCTAACACCCCTATTTACATATGAGGTGCCATAGATTGAAAACTATTAGTCTTGTCTTAAACCTCTCTATGCCTTGGCGGAAAGATATCGATCACCTTGGAACGTCATCATACTAGGAGGCAGTGGTTCACTGCCCGCTTAAAGAAGATTCAGCCTGCGGCAGTCACAACCTCCCTGTAGCAACATCCTTGGGATTGTGAAATCTGATACTTCTACTGTGTTCCAGGCCAGGGAACTGGCCGTTTCTGGCTGAGGTTCATGCAGTCTGAGCAGGGCAGAACCAGGTTCCTTTCCAAGGGTGCAAAAAGAAAAGGAGGACTTGTGGCACCTTAGATTAACAAATTTATTTGAGCATAAGCTTTCGTGAGCTACAGCTCACTTCATTGGATGCATTCAGTGGAAAATACAGTGGGGAGATTTATATACACAGAGAACATGAAACAATGGGTGTTACCATACACACTGTAACAAGAGTGATCAGGTAAGGTGAGCTATTACCGGCGGGGGGGGGGGGGGGAACCTTTTGTAGTGATAATCAAGGTGGGCCATTTCAGGCAGTTGACAAGAAGTCTGAGCAACAGCGGAGGGTGGGGGGGTGGGGGAATAAACATGGGGAAATAGTTTTACTTTGTGTAATGACCCATTCACTCCCAGTCTTTATTCAAGCCTAAGTTAATTGTATCCAGTTTGCAAATTAATTCCAATTCAGCAGTCTCTCGTTGGAGTCTGTTTTTTGAAGTTTTTTTGTTGAAGAATTGCCACTTTTAGGTCTGTAATCGAGTGACCAGAGAGATTGAAGTGTTCTCCAACTGGTTTTTGAATGTTCTAATTCTTGATGTCTGATTTGTGTCTATTTATTCTTTTACGTAGAGACTGTCCAGTTTGGCCAATGTACATGGCAGAGGGGCATTGCTGGCACATGATGGCATATATTTCTCAGTGAGGATAAGTGGCAAGGTGTGGGTGTGCGCGTGCACATCTTGAGTGAGTTAGAGTTTTATTGGGGGTGAGGGAAGACAACAGGATGAAATACGTGGAGTGAAATTGCTTGGAAGAAAAGTGGATTTCCTGCACAGGCTCTAAAGTGTTCCAAGCTGGCCAAATTCCAACAGGTTTCCAGGAGCTTCAATCAGGAATCCCCTGGTACTGTCCACACCCTTCCGCAGTGATTTGCTGTGCAGGATAACTGAGGCCTTCAAATCGTGTTGCGCGTTGGTGGTGGGTGTTCCATTATTCCTTGGGACCCAGTATTGTGTGTTAGTAACTCTGGAGTCTTTTCTCCTTTTTAGACCTTTGCTGCTTGTGGAGGGTTCTGGGCTAAGAGCTCTAAAGAGCGAATCCCTTTGTTCACGGAACAGGTTCAGCATGGGCAGAAGGAGTGCAAATTTGGTCATGCTTTTCCCTTCTTTGAGTCAGGGAACGTCTAGATGCTTTTCAAATATAAAGGAAGAACATCTGGGGTGCTACCGCCATCGAAGTAATAGGACAGCGCTCCTAACAGGTTTGGAGTAGGTAGTGGAGTTTTTGCCTGAAGTGGTGAGAAGGTGGTTGTCTCCATGCCTGGTCCGTCCTGGACCTCTGCTCAGGCTGTTGACAAGGGTACCAATTTGTGATTTAGCTTCATGCCTTCTAAGGAAGGGGTGAAGCCTGAACAGCTTTCAGACTGTAAAGACTCAGTCATTACTGAGCTGGGCTGGATTTCAACCAGAGGGTGACCTAGAGGGGAAAGTCTCTCTATATCCCATTACCAATCCCCTGAGCCATCCAGTCACCCATCCTAATAAGGTCTAATACACTAGGAGCCAAATTACAATAGCCTTAGCAGAAGAAACCAGTGTATAGCCTACCTTCTTTTGTAAGCCCTCTGTCCCATCTGAAATACGTTGGCATCTAAATTGACAGTCTGCTTTTTGTCTCCTGACTATATAATGCTTAAAGACCCCGGACACTTTGTAGGTGTACCTGGAGTGTAATCTCCTAGTATAACAGGTGCCTGGTAGAGAAAGTTGCAAAGCAGTTTGTACTTCACTAAGCCCCTGTTTTCAGATAGTAGCTTTGTGACCTGATCGCCAGGTTTAGTCTGTTGCCAAAGGTGAAAATTTGAGCAAAAAAATAGTTCAGCCATTGGGATTGAATTAAAAACAAAGCATCCTCCCTCCTCCCGCCTTGTTTAAAAACTATACAATGATGGTGACTTTAACAGGGCTGCTGAGGTAGTGCCTGGCGTCTGAAGTTTGGCGTGGAAGGCGTCCTCACTGGGAAGAGGTGTTTGGCCTTAGTCAGGCGGGAATTGGTTTTGATTCTACAGTTACAAGCATTTGAAAGTTGTATCCCAAGCACTTACACTGGAGGTTTTTTGCAGCCTTAAATGCTTATCTAAGGAATGACCTACCGGGCGTGTGCACAGAGATAGCTCTGCTTCACGGTAGATGGTTCGGTCCCTTGAATTGCTCTGAACTAGCCCAACAGTGGGCCAAATATTTCACGGAAAACCATGGGCCAGCAACAGGGATCCTCTTGCAGTAACTGTGCTCCCCATCAGAATGCCCCAGGAATTAGGGTGTTGAACTCAGGGCAGGGTGGTAGGAGGTCCTGTGTTCTGTGCTCTGCTCTGCAACTGGCCTGCCTGATTTCTGTCCACTCTTCTGTCAGGCTGCCTTAAATGGGGGCTTTGTAAAGCCCTCTGAGAGCACCATATTAATAAATTAAATAAAACCACTAAGGGTCCGGTGTTCATGTTAACTGGAGATGGAGGGTAGTTCAGCGGCTAGGGCACTGAACTGGGATTTGGGTAGGGTCTGCTCTGCTACTGACTTGCTCTGTGACCTTGGGAAAGTCGCTTCACTTCTGTGCCTCTGCTTCCCCTCCTACTCCTTTTCTTGTCTATTTAGGCTGTAAACTCTTCAGGGCAGGTTGTCTCTTACTGTGTTTGTACAGTGCCCAGCTCAGTGGCCCTTGATCTTCGTTGGAGACTCTGGATTCTGTCATATGGATGCTTATGAGGATAGTGCCTGGAGAAGTTGTCCTGCCTAGAGAGAGGCCCTATGGTCTAGTGGTCAGGAGAGCTTATGCCTAATGCAATAGACTTGGATTTTAGACTTGGTCTGAAACTTGCTGTGTAACCATGAGCAAGTCGCCTCAGTCTGCCTGTCTTCCCATCTTTAAATTGATACTTACCTATCCCATGTGCATGGACTTGGAGGTTGTGCTTCTGTTGTAATGCGTGCACGCCAGGGGTCAGAGTGAGGGTTTGGAGTTGCCTGGCTTGTAGTGCTTACACGTGCAGTCTTGCAGTGTTAAATTCACGTTTGCTTGCATTTAATGTTACACTATACCCCAAATGCCAAGTTTGTTTTCTTGCCCTCCATGACAGTCAAGGTTGAAAATGAATTATCTTGTTGTGTAGGGGCGGTTAAATATGATTGTGGAGGTAGGGTAAGTGACTGCTTACACGTAGGTCTCGTTTACAGTAAAATGTATATAACGCTTGCACCTTTTCTGCATTAACTTCCTCCAGAAGACCAAATCCGAGACCTTTGTGGGTCTCTTACTAAGCCTAGAGACCTAAGCTAGTGATCAGTTATCCTCTAGTGGTGGAACACTTGTGGCTTGAGCTATAGACTAAACCAGGGGTGGCCAACCTGAGCCTGAGAAGGAGCCAGAATTTACCAATGTAATTGCCAATGAGCCACAGTCATACGCCAGCAGCCCCCCATCAGTGCCTCCCACCCACCAGCAGCCTTGCTGATCAGTGCCTCCCCCTCCCGATCGTCTGTTTTGTGATGTGCAGGAGGCTCTGGAGGGAAGGGGGGGAGCAATGAGAGCACAGCAGGCTCAGGGGAGGGGGCGGGAAGGGGTAGAGTGGGGGCAGGGCCTGTGGCAGAGCCAGGGGTTGAGCAGTGAGCACCCCCCAGCACTTTGGAAAATCGACGCCTGTAGCTCCAGCCCCGGAGTCGGTGCCTACACAAGGAGCCGCATATTAACTTCTGAAGAGCCGCATGGGGCTCCGGAGCCAAAGGTTGGCCACCCCTGGACTAAACTGTTCTCTCTCTCAAATGGAGTGCGGGCTGAATCCCACAGCCCGGTGTCCAGTATTCCGACGCTAATGAGAATATGTATCTAAAGTCTTGGTGCGATGCTTGTCTGTCTTGGTGTCACACTTGAAAAATGCTTAACCAGAAGGAACTTTCCTTTTAAATTGAATTAATCCTTTGAGTGCTCTAGGATATACAACATTGCTCCCATTCAAGGAGACTTGCAGGGCCCTCAGGATGCTACTTTCTTACTTCAGTTGAAGAAGTAGAAATTAAGCGGTCCTTAAGAGTTGTGGCCAAGGGGACGTAGAGGGCAGCATGGGAGTAGTTTTTGCTAAGAATCTCAGGTGAATTATTCTAGCCAGATAATGGCGGAAGACGCTATTGGACGCAGAAGATACATTCCCCTCTATAGCTCCCTCCCCAAAAAGTCTTAACTTCTTTAAAATAAAACTGTTCTGTGTGATCTAAAATTAGTCTTTGCCATCTTGTAATACATTTTAATTATGAAATTAATTTAAGCTCCTGCCATGTCTTTCATTCCAGCCTCCCAAAGTGTTCCTAACAGTGGACTAGCCGGACTTTTTGGCATTATTTTAGCACATGTCTCTTGGTTCCAGGAAAATGTAGCTCTTCCAAATCCCTTTTCCCTAAAATATTATGGGAATATGATAAACCAGATTATGTTTACACTTCAGATACAAAACTGGTTGCTGTGATATGTGGCAGGCAGGGGAGACTTTGTGAGGTTTACTCCATATGGTTTTATTTCGGAAGCTTAATTTTTTTTTTACGTATGAGTTAGCTAACAAGAGACTTGTTCCTATCACAGAACCAATTTAAGAATAAAGTGGGGAAGTTCAGAGTACATTGACTGCCTCTCCGTTCTCATGTGATTTTTAAAAGCTGGCTTTATTTGAGTATTAAACAGCTTGAACCTTCTAACTGACCACATCTCAGCCTGCATCCCCCGGGTCCTTGCCAGTGCAGAGCAGGGAGACACCTGGATGGCTGTGCTCCAGCCCACTTGAGAGCAGAAGTGCTCTGTGGATGTGAGGGTGCTAGCGATTGTCCTCTGCCCTGACTTAGAAGTCATTGTTGCTCTCCTAGTGTGCCTGGTCTGTTACATTGCTCATGCAGCAGTGTGGACTAGTGGCTAGGACACTGCACTAGGAGTCAGACCTGGGTTCTATACCGGCCTCTGCCAGTGACCTGCCCTGTGACCGTGGGCAGATTACTTTACTTTCCTTCTTCATGCTTCTGTTTCCCCTCTTGCCCCATGTGTTCAGACTTGTAGCTCTTGGAGGTAGGAACTTTCTCTCCCGATGTGTATACAGCACCTAGCACATGGGGGGTGGGTGATGTTTGTTGCGGCCTCTAGGTGCTACCACAATTCAAAACTAACTGAAGCATTAGATTAAAAAGGGGCAACATGTGGGAAAAGAATGGGCTTGTATGGGCTTAAAATCCTGATGCTAATGAACTTAATTACACTCTTGTTAACGCTGTTTGTTTTGGTAGTGCCTAAAGACCAACCAAGAAGGGGCCCTCGCTGCACTAGGCCCTTTACAAACAGTAGCAGACAATCCTTGCCTTGAGCAGCTTGTAGCCTAAACAGACAAGACAGCCGCAGGGTGGGGGAAGGGGTAGGACACACAAGCAAGGGCGTTCACCAGGATGGCAGCAAATGACACATTACTGCCCCTGTGTTTTAGGGGTGGCTTTGGTTCAGGGGGGATCAGCTGAATGGGAAGAAAAGTGAAGGGGAGTGAATTGAAGGGAAGCAGGGGACAGGGTGGGGAGAAAAGGGTAGGAGGGGCAGGTGTGAAATACTGAGGGGAGGAAAGACAGAGGCTTGCAAGAAGCAGCCGATCAGTACAGGCAGAGAATGCCCAGTTGAAACTGTAGAAAGATCTCTGAATGTGCAAAGATCCAGCTTTGGCTGCTTCTGCAACTGCTCCTGCTGGCTGTAGTCTGTCTGGCCCGCCTTAGCCCTTCCCTCATGCCTTGCTTCTGGTGCTAGGCGGGGGTCATTTGGCACCCATTCAGCTACGCTCTGGTTAACCTCACACTCCAATTCATGCTCCCCATCATTTTGTTATTTTGCACTGGGCAGGATCAAGCCCCTAATCTCAGAATAGGTTAGTGTGACCATCTGATAAGGACCAAAATGGAAACAACTGCAGTATCGTCTGGCTGACTAGTGTGGCTTCACAGACTTTTTTTTCCTAAGGGTTGTTTGCCTCGTTACTTTCAGAACAACCTTATTATGTTCCCCATTGACTGCTTTAAACCATGGCTTTTTGTGGGTTGCCAGCTCAGCCCCAGCACTTCCAGACTGGTGGAACTGAAGGGGTCAGTGTGGGTAGGAGGGTGAGACAGTGAGTACACACGTGTGTACGCCTCAGCCCACCCACCCCGAGCCTTTTCTTGTGTTCAGTGTTATAACAATCCTCACGAATCTTGCACGGATAAATGGAAGGAATTTGTAGTGGGTGATGCACAGGACTGGAACTCAGGAGACCTGGCTTGTAGTAATGCTACACACCAGCTGCTCAAAATCCGGAGCGTGTGGATCTTTTGGTGCTGTGGCTTCTCAGAAATATCTACGGATCCCCAATGATTTATGCTGGTGGCTGATTTGTGCTTTGGGCACTTCCCAAAAAGTGAAGAAGTTCACGCCTGGCTCAGAGGAGCTCGCAGTCCAACTGACAAGACAGACTTGATTTGCTACACGCAGCACAGGAGAAATAAGTCTTCAAGAGGGACTTTAATGTGGACAGGTTAGAGGTCTTGTGGAGAAGCTCAGGGGCGTGTCTCATACTCGGGGGCTGTGTGGAAGAGGCCCAGAGTTGAGAATCTGACAACCTGGCACACCAGGTTGGAAGCATGGGAAGATTGGAGGGATGCCAAGCAATGTAAGTTTTGCGAGAGGGGATGAGCCAAGTCATGAAAAGCTTTGGTGGTGGTGACGAGGCTTATATTTAGGATGATGCTGGTGGCGAAGCCAATGGAAGGATTCACAGGGGAAGTTACGGGATCAAACTGGGCAAGGAAGAGGAGGTGTTCAGTGGGTAACCTTTTGTATGGGGGCAGTGTGTACCTCTGAACGCTTGGAGGGGACGGAGGGAGGATGTTGCAATAATAAAACTGGGTTGTGATTAGAGCCTGAAAGGGAAATACGAGGATGAAGAGAAAAGGATGGAACATGGAGGAAGGAGCAGCAGGATTGGGAAATTGCCTTGCTCCAGACAATAAGACCGAGGAAGGAGTTGAAGATAAATAATCCCCAGATTGCAGGTGTGAGTGAGGGAGAAGACTGGGGGGGAGGGGTGTACAGTGGTAGGAGAGGAGATGACCTGGAAAGTTTTGGGTTTGGCTATGTTCAGTTTGAGCTGGTGATAAGACATTCAAGAGGAGATGTCAGACAAGCTGAGATGTAGAGTTGGATCGAAGGCAAGGCTTTAGGGGTGGAGAGAGATTTGTGAGTCATCAGCATGCAAATGATCACTGAATCCTGTGAGCTGAAACCAGACACATGGTATAAAGTGAGAAGTGCAAAGGGCTGAGGACATGCCCACAGAGTAGAAGTGGGGGAGTAGGAAAATAAGATCCACTGAACATGCAGTCAGAGAGGTAGGAGGAGAACATATGTCCAGGAGGTCAAGGAGAGGATGTCAGCAGCAGAGATGTTTGGACTGAGTAGACACCTTGAGATTTGGCCAGCAGGAGGTCATTCGAGACCCTATTGGGAGCAGAATCAGAGAGAGAATGTTAGGGGTCTTCCAGTCTGAATTCTAAGACAGAGTTGCGGGAGGAGAAATCAGTCGAAGAGTTGAAGGTTAGAGATTAAGTGATGAAGAGAAGGCAAGGTGGAGAACCTGGGGAAGCAGGTGGGGGGGGGGTGTTTATATGGAGAGGGGAAGGAGTCTGAGGACAATGAATGGGGTTGATATGGAAGGTGAGGGAGGTGGTGAGAAGGGATGGGATCAGAGGGGAAGTGGAGAGATGACTTTGAGAGGCTTTAGTGTGTGTGTTGCGGGGGGAATACACAGCTGGGAGGTGGTGTTGGGAGATCTTGAGGGAGGGAGTGGTTGCAGATTAGTAACTGGGATTGGCAGAGGGAGAAGTGTTGCTGTTTGGCCTAGCAATGGAGGTGCAGGACACCTGTTGTTGGAGAACATGGATGCCCTTATGGTTGCCTAAAGATAGGTTTGCTGTGAACGGTACAGGGTGCATAAGGGCTGAGTTCTTTCCTCCTGCAGCCGCTGCTTTCTCCTTGGTGTGCATGGAGACTTTCCTTCTTGCTGTTTGCTTGATAAAACTTTGTTACCCAAAAAAATGGCATTTATAAGCTGAATTGACAAATGCACCTGCAGTGTGCACCTCCCAGACACACAGGTATTAGTTGTAATCTCTTTGCTGTCCCTTTCTCAGAAGGGGGGGAGGCGGGGCTTGGTGAGACCTCCAGTAGTTCATTTTACATCTGTCTGCCTTCCCGTCTGTCAAGGACAGCTGACCACATAGGTTAACTTTTGATCCCTGTGTGGTGGATTCCTTTGGGTTCATTGGAAAGTCTTGTGAATTTTGTAAAGCAGCGAAAGAGCCAGCCTCTTGCTCTTTTGTTTTTCCCCTTTTGCAATGTGCGAACTGCATTACAGTTGGAAGAATGTCAGCAAGGGGTGTTACTGATATTGACATTCTGTAGAAGATCCCCTGGGATCACTGGGTCACTGCACTGTGATCTAGTGTATATTTACTATCTGCATGATCTGTTGCTGAGGGCAGGCGATATCTCGTCATATAAAATGTCTGAATTGCAATGTGGTCTAGTGGCTCCCGCAAAGTGTTGGTGGATAATGAAATCCAGGGTTTCAAAACCAAAAAGCTGCCAACTCACTCTGTTTAGACAAGTCACTTTGACGCAGGCAAAAATCAGTAACCAGTCAAAAAATTGAGGCCCTGGAAAAGATGTGGAGTTGAGTGAAGGAGAGACAGACTTGTATGTGAGGTGCCATAGAAATTGATGGAATAGAAAATGTAGTGTATAGCAGAACATCTCAAGACACTAAACACCTTTTCATGGCAGCTTTCCTTCACATTATTCATAATTCATTTGATTCTATAGAAAACAAATTCATTTGCATGCATTAATTCTGGCAACGGTGCTGTTTTCACGAAAGGGAAAAATATAAACAGGTTTATTCCTAATCTAACAAGCTTAAAAAAATGCACCTTTGATTTAAGGATCTTGGTTTTTTGGAGCATACTTAGAATGCCACTGAGAGAAATTTGTAGTTCTTTTTTTATGTGATAGTCTGTGGTCTAGTTTTAAAAAGAGAATTTAAAGCCTGTCTTGGAGCATTATAAAATGTTGTTGGCTGCCCAGTCACCTGTCTTTCTGTGCTGTTAGTCTAAATCTTCCTGGTGTTGCAATGACTGCTGATAGTGGACATAAGGAAAGTAACCAAAATATGCTAGATACACCTCACGTTTCAGGTACTGGTGCTGAATTTTTTTCAAGCCAGCAAGTGGAATAGCTGCAATGTGTATAATCATGTAAGCGAAGAGCTGTGTATCAATAATCCAGTTGCTTGCTGTGTGCAGTGTTCGTTTGCTTTAGAAATGATATGGCAGGACATCCCTGAGTTCTGCAGGTGTACTAATATATATTTGGCATTGTATTCCACTAAATTTAAAGGCGGGGTCCTCCTTGTGCAGAGATATCCAAGTCAGTGGAGCAAGAGCTTTAATTCAGCTGTGTTTGTGGCCCGCTAAACTTCATTCCGCAGGTGCATGGATCAATCGAAACTTCTAACCAGACTAAAGAGCGCCTCACACATGACTTCTGAAAAGGATTTGGCTGTGTATTTGCAACAAAACTCCTAGAAATTTAGGGTTACTCTATCACTGACGTGTGCATTGTTGGAACTGCTGAAATGCTGGTTTTGAAGCCAGAAATTAGATAATTATGGCCGAAGGTCTGTGAGAACATTTTTGATCTTTGTTCTGGGCTTAATTAACCTGAAATTTTTGGAAAAACAGGAAATTTAGTCCTTTTGATCACTGCATGGTCTTCATAGAAGGAGGTGGGAGACAACATGGAGCATAGTCAGGAGCATATAGCACTGAACCGTTACTAAGAATGAACTAGTACAGATGGTAACCCATAGAGCCAGTTGTTCCAGGGCATACTGTGTGCTTGGGGTTAGCTTCACATGGAATTTATTGGCCCACTTTGTATAGAATGTGATGGTTGTAGAGAAGTGGGCTCTCTTAATATTTGTGCTTTCTTTTTTGTTTCCCCACTTTTCTGCAAAGTATTTTGGAAAACTGTGACAAATGCGTATTGAGAGCTTCATGACACGGATTCTCTTACTCAGTGTTCAAAAATAAATGCTGGCTTTCAGAACCATATTCGTACAAAAGCATCTTCCATTTAAATGTATTTAAAGAGCAAGCCCTTTATTCTAGGGGCGAAAGGAAGCTTAGAAGCCAAGTAGTGTCAGGAATAGGGTGGGTGAGGCTAAGGATGGTTAAGTTGTAGCTGGGTTTGTCAGGATGAAAATAGCTGTGTCAATCCCATTCAATCTCTCGCCTCTTTCCCTGGGGACAATTGCAAAACAGGTTTACTGGTGCTTACAAATTCATAGAAAAGCGTTCCTTATTACAACGTCATAATTGTTATGACTCAGAAAAGTAGAATTGCCATTTTCCTTTGCTTCCCCCCGCTCCCCCCCTTTTTGTTGCATGAAGAGTCCCTAGCAGCAGCTGCAGAATCCTAAAAACAGGGCAATGCTTTATTTATGCTAACTGCTACATTTGACTTGAAAATTGTGTCCCACTGGGTCTTGTGGTCAGCATATTGCTGCTTGATTGATAGCTGTCAGAATGGCAGTTTGGGGCAGACTGCAAGGGGTGGAGGAGAACAGATGCCCATTGACTTTAGGGGCTGAGTGTAGCCCAGGACTGAAGAGCACATTTGAAAACAAAAGCAGATGGGAGGGCTCTGGTTAAGCCAACTATTCTGACACTTGCCAACCAGCAGAGAAAGGAAAACCCGTAAGGTGGCCATGTTGCTTTCATGCTGCTCTAGATGGCGAACACGTCTGCCTTGAGGAAATTAAAAGATGAGCCCCACTTGATGCTAGAACTTAGCTTAAACGTTTGTTCGTGTTCTCAGCCATCCGTAACAAGCGTTTTCAAAGGCCATTAATGCAGATATCTGAATGGCAACCTCTCCTGTTCTCACCCCAGCCCCCCAAAAGAAGAACTTGTCTCTAGTGGGTTTGTGCTCTTTTTCATGGTTACCAGTAACCCCCGGTCCCAGTGACACATCCACGATTACATTTCCTACCCCAACCAGTGAATTTTCAGCACAACATGTTGTGGGAGCTGCACTGAAGGGAAGGATGCAGATGGGAAGAATAGCGGATTGAAGGTCTGTAAATTGCAAAGCCAGCTCAGTCAAGTTAATTGTAAGGATTACAGGTGACCATAACCCCATTGCTGCCGTTTTGACACGTGTGTCTGTATCCTTCTAGTTTTTTTGTTCGTTTGTTTTTTTTTTCTGTCTTCTACTTGGTCCCTGCCTCGAAGGGCTTACAGTCTGTCTCACTGTAGCACAACGGGGTGACCGCAGTGCAAATGAGCTGGATGAATTATGGAAGTGACAGGAGTCTGACACCCTGGTCTGAATTGTCTAGCTTAATGCTCCCTTGGGGAAGACTCCTCCTCCTCCCGGATCCACAAGATGTGCTCCTGCTGCCATCTGATAATACAAGCGAGTGCAGGAAAAGTACCTAAAGAGAGGGGACAGATGGTCAGTGAATCTCTTGAATAGTTTTAAAAAATAGTTTTTTCCTCTTCCATTTTCATTCTCAGAGCTGGGTGACTTATCAGCTGATAATAGAGGATAACATTTTTAGATCATGCTTGCTCACTGGATTCAATTTGAAACTTAGTCTTAGTTGTCCCAAGAGCAGCTAAGACGAAAACGTAAAGGCGCCCTTGAAAAATTTGCCCAACGCTTGCTAACCTGAGATTTAAGCCTGCCAACCTGGCTGATAAATGCCTGCCCACCATGCCCTCTGTGATTTAAAAGGAATCAAAGAGCTGGGTACTGTTTGTTTTGTTTTATTTAATTGTAGATTGTGAATTGCCTTTCTATTTGATACATTAAGTGTTACTATTAGCTAGTCAAATAACAAAATAATTTTTCATTTGTTTACTCAATGGATTTCACTGGTTGTGTTGGAGCAGAAATTAAATTAATTCAGGGAAGTCCTCCAGTCCTTACTGTGTTATGCAAGTGTGTCAGACTAAATGATTGTTGGTCCCTCCTGGCCTTCAAATCTATCTATCTTTGATGTGTTTACCAACTAGTATTTGATCATCCAACAGAGCTGATAGAGAACCACAGGAAGTACCTATTTAATAGATTATTCCACAAACAGTGGATTTTGAATAATCTATCCACGGTTCTGCCAACCTACTTGACATCTTTTGCTTCTTATACCCCGTTTCCCTCCTGGCTTCACTACTTTGCTATAATGGATCATGATCTGTCATTTTCTGTATTTGCCTGCAGTTTCCTTTTGTCCCTCCAACTCAACTTCACTGCCCCTCATGTTCTGTAGTTCCTCCCATCTGTTTTCTTTCCTTTCCCCCCCAAATTCTTTCTACTGTTTCCTTTTTCTTGATTATTTCCCCTATTTCTCCCTATCTTCCTGCTTACCTCCTTGTCCACCCACGTTTGCACAGGCTGCCAATGTCTTCTGAACTCTCTTGTAGGGGATTGGAGAGCAAAATGGTTGTTAATGGAGGAATTTCATTGCTGTTTTAAATTAATTGAATCATCAGCATGAGTAACGGGAAAGAGCAGTATCATAATGTATATGATATGGATCTTTACGTTCGCTTTGCTACAAAATCTAGAGGGCTAGATCTTGGTGTAATTGATTGTTAACTGATGTATTGCATCTACATCTGCAACACTGAGACTTCTGCTGCTACTTAAAATGTTCAGGTCATACATCTGACTTGTATCCTTTCTATGTTGCACCTAGATTGGGCATTAAAGGAATATTGGAGCCAGCTTTGTCTATGATCTGTTCAGCTGCCGTCGTTAATAAAATACATGCGCATGCATAAATGCACTTATTTTTGATAGTAAAGAAATATTGAAGGTGTTAACCTCCAGTGATCCCAACATTCTCCTTAAATGCTGCTGTACTCAGCCAGATCTAGGGGCTCTGGAAATGTAAGCATCTTAACCGCCCATTCCTTTGCTTTTTAGATTGCCAGAGGAATTCTGTTGAATCAGACTGGTTTGGGTCTCGAATAAAAATCTCAGCCAGGGGTCTGAATTTGAGACAAATGTGCAGGAATGGAGTTCCTTCCCATTTTTTGCCCCTCGGCATTGCTGTGGCATCTTTTCCATACCCCGTCAGTAAAATCATTGCTTCCTTCGCGGCACTGGCGACCCCGGTCTGAATCATCAGCATGAGTGAAGCCGAATAGTATCTGTGACTCCCTTCTCCCACGTTGAAACGGGTATTGGGGAAGAGACCTGTTTGCTTCTCTTCTGAGCAGACAAATCAAGCTTAAAGCTCCTTTCTGTTAAAGGATCTGTCTGGCATGCTGAGTTTCTATACAGATAAGTTTCAGAACCAGAAAACTTTCTCAGTGTGTCTGGGTACTCCATATTGGACTAAACTAGTGATAAAATTTGGCACATGTCAGACAATCCATCTTAAAAATCGCCCTTACAAAACCACCTCGTTTAGCAGATTTACTGACATATTGGAGACATTAGTTTGCAGGTACTAAATCACCACAAATCCACTGGACTTCATCTGCTCAATGCAGAACTTTTCAAACTACGAAGCAGGATATATTGCTACTACATCAATTTCATATCATTAATCTGTCCCTAAAACTGGAGTTTTCCCAAAGGACTGGAAGAGAGCTAAAGTCATCTCAGTCTATAAATCTTAGGAGACCAACAGCTGTGGACCTCAACCCACCTTCCCCATTGTATGCAAAGTTATGGAATGTTTAGTTTGCTATCAAATCTCCGAGTGTTTACAGTAGAATTCACCACTGAATGTGATGGGCAGTCAAGGTCGAGACTTCTACAACTTATTCTCTGCAAGTCACATACAGTGTGCTTTGCCAGGGTTTTTTGGAAACATGGGAGAACCATTTTGTTTTTTTTTTTCTAAAGAGAAGTTTTGACACAAAGAACTAAGATATTTAGAATCTGTTTCAACATCTGGACTTTTCTGATAGGCCATAACTCTAAAATGGTGTCAAATCTGACTTAGAGAGAGAACAGTATATTCAATGTAAAACCTAAATCTTTACCCTCTGTTCTAGTAGCGTTGAGAAAAGAGCTCAATTGCGGGCCCCTTACTGCATTTAGGTACATATAAATGTAAAGCTTTCCTTGGTGCATATACTGAACTGGATGCACTTAATATGCTGTCCTGTCTTATCTTGTCTAAAAGCGTTCTTAAGCTGTTCACTGCTGCGGTGTAGCTGGTTGTCCCAGGTACTGTGCTAACAGGCTACTTGTTGAAGTCAGAGGAATGCAAGGGCATAACTGATATATCCAGCCACACTGGCAAATCCTGTTTACTGTGGATATGTGATACTTTGTGTCCCAGGAGATCTACTATTTTGATGCATCCTACATGCATCAAGCAAATTCTTATATTTAATTGGTTTAGACTGATCTGATTGGAGCAGATCATGCTTTGTGGCATGTGCCTTTCACCTGAAGATCTTAAAGTATTTTATAAGCACTCTGGAAGGGAGGTAAATATACCCAAATTTATGTATGGGTAAAGTTAGTCGCGGATTGACTTGCTTATGGGTTTGTAGTAAATCTATGATAAGCAGGCATAGAATGGTTTCAGAGTAACAGCCGTGTTAGTCTGTATTCGCAAAAAGAAAAGGAGTACTTGTGGCACCTTAGAGACTAACATAGAATGAGTCCTGATTTCCAGTTCTAAACCCGAACGCCATTCTTACTGCTCCAAACAGTGGAGCATCTGTGAACTCCGTACACAGGGAAAGGGGTTAATGGATATCTATTTTAAAACTTTTTTTTTAATTCCATGAAGAACATGTTCATTTTCACCCAAACCAAATTTCTGCATTCTAGCCTACTAACCTGATGTTCACTCTTAATGGCTGCTTACTCCAGAGAGTTCAGTTCTACAAAGTATCTTGAGTGTATCGTACATACATTACTGCATTTCAAGGTACAAATCTCAAGGCTGCTTAACCAACTATAAAACCAATCAGATGCTGCCTTGTTATGAATATTGCTCTTCACTTTTAACTTGTGCTTTACCCAGTTTATAATGTACGGCTATTGGGTCCAGCTCAAGAAAAGACTCTTGGGAAGATGTTCCACTTTCCCCAGTCTCAGAATTCCTCAGTAAGCATTTTCAAATATGAATGCAAATGGCTGCTGCTCTTGTGCGAGGATGTTTCTAGAAAAACTCTATATTGAGCGTGTCACAAATCAGTGCTGAAGCGCTTGTCTTGACAAATTATTTTAAGCTTTATGTTTTGAAGATCACATAATGACCAATTAAAAGTGGCACTTCCTGGAGGAGAAAAGACTCATTTATTGTATCTGCTAGTTTATCCCTCTACGCAGTGGTGGTGTTGTCATGTTTGTCCCAGGATATTCGAGACAAGGTGGGTGAGTTAAAAGACCCCTGTGTAAGTCTGAAAGCTTCTCTCACCAACAGATGTTGGTCCAATAAAAGATATTACCTCACGCACCTTGTCTCTCTAGTTTGACACGTGGCATACCCACACAAGGATATGGTTACAGCCTTGCAAATCTGCAGATATCTGCTTTATATCCATGGAGCATGTTCGCGGATCGGATGCGGATACAAATTTTTTATCCATGCTGGGCTCCAGGTTCCCTGAAGAAAGCAAGAGGCTGACACAATAGGGAAGCTAGTAATTATACCTCAAATATTAGGAGTAGGAAAAGACCATTTGGGCCAACAGACCAACTGCTTCCGTGGGGTTTTAACCCACTGTCCTGCTTGTTCCCCCTACACCTCAACATCTTCATTCTCACCTCCCTGCCCTCAGTACATGAAGTGGGATGTTCTGTTTTGAGGACCTCAGCTCTGCAGTGCCTGTTAATGCTGATGGGAATATGTACAGAGACAGCATCCACTCATCAAGGTGAGAATAACAATGTTCACTGATCTCAGTTGGAACCCATTGGATTTAGACAATACGCTCTGTTGTAGAGTTGTGCTTACCCTCTTTTCTTCCCGTCTACTTAACGAGTAAATAAATCCTGGTCTTCTGTGCCCATTGCCATGTAGCAAGCTGTAGCTCACGAAAGCTTATGCTCAGATAAATTTGTTAGTCTCTAAGGTGCCACAAGTACTCCTTTTCTTTTTACAACTATTTACGTGGTCTATGCTGCATGGCTGCCCTGTGGTACTTTCTTTACTATGAAATCTGTCTGGTTATGTCCATCTAGTGCACTTACTTTTAATATATGGCTACTACTTACCATGTCTACAAATGCAGTCTTTTCCTATTGTATATTATTGTGCGCTCTGGCACTTGGCAAATTTCTCCTTTTCCAGATTCACACGTTTCTAAAATTCAGGCATTTCTCAGATAAGCTTTTGCTCAAAAACTTTTTTTTTTGCTTTATCCATCCATCTGTGTGTTTTTTAATATATTAAATCTCTTGTGCATTTCCTAGCATAAAAGCAAAGTAAACTAGTCTGGCTATGTGGACAGAAGTTTGAAATTGGGCCATGTCGCCATAAAGAAATACTTTACTAGTAAATCGTGAACTGAGTTTCAGAAGTTCTCCGCTTTTAAACAGTTGTTTGTATTAGAAACCAGAAGCCTGAATTGTAGTTGATTTTCTGTTTTAAATCTATACACTAAGCCCATCAGCATGAGGCCTGCTCTAAAATAGGCTAATTTGATATCCCTGCTCTGTCTAAATGTTCCTAATAAACAAAAATGCAGAAGTGTTGCTGATCAGCTAGGCTGACCAGAGAAGAGTTTGCTTGATCAGATCAAACCTGTATTTATATTCCCTTTCCAGATTTAAAGTCTGGAACCTGAGAACTTGTCTGATCTCTCCAACAATTGAGATGAGACAAAGGAGGAGGGGTGTCTGGGAAGAAAGTATTAAATGTCAATTTACTCCTAAAGGGGGAACGTACCCAAGGATTTCTGGGTGTGTTTGACTACCTTAATTTGAATTAATCTCTCTGTTCCCGTAAAGCCTTGCTAATGTAAAACTGAGCTTCCTGTCTGGATTTAAACAGTTACTCAAACCATTCCCTGCCTTTTCATTAACCACAAGAGTAAGCATTGAGTCATGTCAAGAATTTTAAAAACAGGGTTAAAGTTTATGCTCCCGAAGCTATGTTTAGGCTTCCAAATAAGCTTGACTTGATTGAAAAACAGAGTACCTACCCTCTGCTTCTGTTCAGTCTTTCTTCTGTTTGTGTGGAGCTTTCATGTAGCAATAAAGGGGGGGGGGGGGGGGGGGGAGACTGTCTGAGGTTATTGGGAACTGAGCCAGATTTATTTATGACCTTAACTTTAAGCACCCATTTTTGAAAATCTCAGTCAAAACTTCAGGCTTCTATTTTAAAAGTGCCTGTGATCTAAGTGCATCCCACAGTAAATTAAGGGACACTAGAGTTGGCTACTTTTCAGGTTGACAAAGAGTTAAGTTGTTTCCACAGTTTTCCTTGCCTCTGATGCCCTGTGTTAATTTTTGTGGGTTTGTCGCCATGTTCTTTTTTTTTCTTTTCCCCCAGTCGTTTTCTCTCCCTTATTGCAGTGTATGAGACTTACACAAAGTGGACGGGTGAAGCTGTGACCTGACCTGACCTCTCAAATTCACAGGGTAAAACTGAAAAACAAAGTCTGGTTTCTGATCTTTGTGTTACAGTAATCGTAGGTGCTACTTGCAACATTTACTTGTTTATTATGTCCCTTTAAGAAGTCGGAATGTTGAGCATGCCGTGCAAAACACTTCATGTACAAGAATGACACGGTTCATTCCTTAATTCTGGCATCTTTACGCACTAAGGCTGAGATTTGCCCATAGGAGTTAGTGATTTGGGTGCCCCAGTTTCTCAGGGTCCAACCAGAGACACCTCAAAGGCAACTTGATTCAAAAAGTGTTGAACAACCATCCACTCAAATAAATCCTTGAAGGTGTCTCAAGTTGGACAAGCAGAATCACTAGTTAGTCTTGAAGATATTGATCTAAATCTCCCACTTTCCATATAGTAGAGTTCCCGGTAAGAAATTGGATTACATCTGTGGGTAGGCTGGCTAAGGTAGGTCTCCATTCCCTCCTCTCCTTCAACTATAGGCTGTCTCTACACTGCAGCCGGAGGTGTGATTAGCAGTGTAGGTAGGCGTGTGGTAGCAAAGTAACAGTGAAGAGATGCAGTGCAGACTAGGGACAAGAGTATGTACCCGGGGGATGGGGCATGTTTGTGTTGCCCATGCTGAGTTGGTGTTGCCATGTCTTCACTGCTATTTTTAGCAATCTAGCTCAATGAAAGCTCACCACGGGGCTGCCTGCCTGAACTGCAGTCCCACTTCTGACTGCAGCGTAGATCAACGCACAGACTGGATAGCCCTGTTCTTGGTTTAACGACCGTCACGGAAGCCCTGGACCGTGCCTGATGAATTGGGGGGCCTCACTCTTGGCCCTGTTGCTCCTTGTGGTCACGTCAGCTCATTTTTTCCATGGCATATGTGGGTTTTTAACTCTTTCCCGTTCCTTTTTCCTCACCGTTAACCCGTGTGTTTTGGAAGTGGAAAGGCATCTTTTGGCAGATCTATCAAAATATTCTCAAACAAGCTTTTTTTTTAAAGCTAATCATTGTGATTGCATCCCAGCTGCATTATGTTGTTTTCGCAAGTTCCTTTATGGCCCAATGGAGGGGGGTGATTTTGCTGTTATTGCCTCGCGGTAAAATCAGCCGTAATTCCATTCGAAGGAGGCCCAGCTTAAAGATGATAGTTAACGAATCCAGTCAAGGCTGTTGTGGTAAAGGCACTACAAAAGCTGCAGCCTGGGGGAAGATTTGAAGGGCCCTTCCCTGCAATAAGAGAACCTTTTAGAATCCACATTGCCGCTTTGTAAAGCTTAGCAGGGTGCTGTGCTAATAAAAGCCCCTGGCTTCTGATGTCACTTCCTTTGGCTATGTGGAAAAAGCTTTCCCATGATGGGAATTGCCCGGCTTGTAGCTAAGTCATCTCTCATAGGTTTGCACTAAAATATTGAGTCTATTCATTGTTGTTCACGTGCTGCCTTGATTCCTTCATGTCTGAGGAAATCATTGAGTGTGTGTTTTTTATTTATTTATTCATCGGAGTCTGGCTTACAAATGCAGTAGTTGTTTTCCTGGGGTACGTACAGGACAGAGGTTGTGTGTGCTGCCTGCTTCTCATCCCTCTTTTCCCCATCACCCTCACCCCCAGCCAGAAGTTTGTGTTAATGAAGGGTATTGTACAGACTTTAGTCACTTCCAGTCTAACCTGATTTAAACGTGTGATCTCAGTTGAAAGTCTCCATATCTCATTACGAAGCCCCCAATTTCACCCATTGAATGATGCAAATTGTTGTACGTGACAAAGTTGAAAAGATTTTTAAAATGTAATTTTAGTGCATGTAAATGATGCTAGTCATAAACTCAAAAGCCAGGTGTCAAGAAGCTGAGAGAGCCTCCATACGGATGTGTCACAACTCTGCTGTTCGAGCACTGGACCTCTCTTGAACTTGGGCCGTCCATCGTACCAAAACAAGAATTTGATATAAATCCAGCAGAGGCCAGATTGACTTACTCCAGTGCTCTACTGGAAAACATCTAGTACAAGGAGCTAGCAGTGTGCAAACTCTCCAGATTTTAGCTCCCACAGCATTCTGCCAACTTTCTCCTCTATCCAGTTCTATTCCCAAATCATAAAATGTGAATGCACAGCTTGAAAAATCTATAGGTGTACAAGCTCATACCCCCACAGTCACTGTTCATTGCAAGCTGGTAGGTCTCATTGTTTCCTGTAGCGCAGTGGACAAGTGTGGTCCATCTCCCCACCCCCGCTGTAGATTCTGGGTTTGTAGAGTGGGGGAGGAAGTGATGGCTGGGTGAGGCAGATGGGTTTTTTTAAAAAATACCCACTTCATGTCTTGCACATCTGTGGCTATTTGAACACAGGCCAATATGTCTGTAATGAGGTAAAACGTCTTATCCTATAGCTGGCCAAGGCATGTCAAATTACAGCCTGTACTGTTCTGAGAAGCTCTGAGACAGCTTAAGTCAAGAGGAGTACCCCTAGAAGCTATCACCACATAGTTAGAACCATCTCAGGTTTACCAGTGTTCTACCACTCAATAAAGCATTGGGCCATTTGACTTCCCTGGTGTTGCCTACACCAGGACCATGTTATTGAGAACAGCAATATGTCACATAGCAGGAGTACATGGGGTGTGCTGCAGAGGAAAACATGCCCTTCATGTGAGCATTTTTGGCCCACTGCTGCCATGGGGCAAAGCCATCTCTGAACTGCAAAGAGTTGTCCGCTCTTCTGCATCAGTCTGTTCTCCTGGTCATCCTTCCTCTTGCTTGTGGGCACAGTTTTATGGTGTCATTAATGTAACAATTTGATGAGGAACCCTCTGTAATCAGTCTCCATAACAGCATCCACTTTGATGGATTCCCTAGCCTCTGACATGAGGCACCATAACTGTTGCTTGGCTTTGTCTGTATTTGATATATTTAAGATGCCTTCAAGCAGAAACTCAGAGGTTCCTAGATAGAACTTCAGGTTGGGGGAGTACCAGCGTTGAATAAGCTGTGTGGCCTGTCTTCTCTCATGTGTCTAGCTGTGTCTTCTTGAACATGCCACCCTGCTGCAGTCTGCTCTTGAGTCTGATCAAACGTTTAGTTATTAGGCGATAACTGAGAGAATTCCAAAAGATGGTACTGGAAGCCAAGGGGCTTGTGGGCTCTGTTAGGAGTAATAGTCTGTAGGTGTCACTCTGATGGCATAAGACAACTCTGGGTTACAGAAAAGCATGTAACACTGGGAGGTGCTTACATCTGGCCAACAAAAATGAGTTTCCAGAAGAAAAATAGAAGGTGACAATTACACTTGGTCCTAGGCTGCTCAATTCAGACATATGCACATGAGGGTTAAGACTGTGTATGTAGGGGGGAATTTGAACATTTCCGTTTTTCCAGTTGGTTTGAAAATTCAGCAGAAACGCAGCCCTGCTAGATTCCTGCTGGGAATCTAGATGAAAATGGTGCCTGCTGAACTGCACCGATTTTCCTGAGCCGATGTAATTGTCTCCCTCATGTGAACAGTCTCAGCGGTCCAGGCTCCAGCTCTGAATGCACAGAGCAACCAGCAGCCTCTGATAGTTCAAGAACCCGGTAAAGCAAAATAAACAAACCTAGCAAGACGTTTCTATGGGCAGTTTGTAGTCCCAAGAACTCCCCCTCTTTATCGAATGCCTGTTAGTTCCTGGGTGCAAGTCAAATTCAACCAGTACTGGGATATTTGACCATGCTTGTTGTTTGAGTTGAACAGATCTGACAACTTAATCACACACGTTTAATTCCCTTCCTCGTCTCAGTGTTTTCTGTTTAATCCTTTGGATTCTTTTTCCATCCACTCCAAAACCAGTGTTTCTTTAATATCGTAGTGGGGGGGGGGGGGAGGGGGCGGCTGGGTGGGTTGGTCTCTAAACAAGATCCTGTGATATTAACTCCTTTTTAAAATGAGGCCCCACCCCCCATTGTTTATATTGCCCCTTGACAGTGATAAACTAAAATCTCCTGCTACTAAGGTCTTGTCTGCACTGGCAATTTACAGTGCTGCAACTTTCTCGCTCAGGGGGGTGAAAAAACACCCCCCCGAGTGCAGCAAGTTCCCAGCGCTGTAAAACGCCAGTGTAGACAGTGCTCCCAGCGCTGGTAGCTACGCCCCTCGTGGAGGTGTTTTTTTGTTTTGTTTTTTTAAGAGCGCTGGGAGAGCTCTCTCCCAGTGATCTGCCGTGACTACACAAGCCACGTTAAAGCGCTACCACGGCAGCTCTTTAGCGTTGCCAGTGTAGACTAGCCCTAAGACTTGTTTCCCTGCATCGTACTCCAATTTATTATTGGGTGAAGAAGTCAGCGTTTTGAATCCTGGTGTGTTAGGGTTACTTGTGAGCCTGCTTCCCTAAGCTGACTTTGTTTTTAACTGATTCACAAATGTGTCCAGCTTGTATTAACTTTTTTCTTTCGAAGACGAGGCATCTTTAAAAGAAGTGAATTCTGCAAACGTTAGGAACAGTGTAGTGCTTGCATTACCAAACCGACTGTTCCTTTGCAAGCTAAAAATCTGATGGGGTGGGAGTCATTTTCTTCAAATTCATTACTCAAACACTAGTAAGCTTAAAAAAAAAAGTATGGTTTTGATTTAGGGTCCAATAAGCAAGTGCATAAGTCTCAGCAGGATCGGGATCTTTTGTTTTTAGGTTACAAAATCTTGCCACAAAAGAAATATGCATCATTGCAGAGCTTTATTAGATAAGGGGTTCCCCCACCTGCAACTTGGAAGTTTGTATTGCAGAGGCAATTGGGGTTGTGGGTATTGAGGGTACCTAGGAACAAGCAAAATCCATGGTAGGCTACAGTAAGTAAAATTTTGGGTCCAACACAGAGGTGCTTCCTCATGCTTGATTAAGGCAGTAAGCAATGGCAAGGCTTCTTGTCTTTTTAACCCCTGGTGGAATAAAAATCTGGAAGCAAGTATGGGAGGTGAGGGTAGTAGATGCTGAAAGGTGAAACTTTCTGGGCACTGTAGGAGGATTTAATTGTATTAGACCCAGAGATGTTAACGGGAGGGTGTCATGCAGGTAAATCCCCATGTAGCATCCAAGAACTTCACAGCATCAAGTGCATTTCAACTAAACATCCCAAACTGGAGACCAACTTAACATTCTGGCTAGTGGTCCAGAGAGTTTGTTGGGAGTGGGAACTTGGCTGATGTAGCTGAAATCTTGGAAGACTGCAAGATGCCTGTTGAAGGGAAAACAAGACGTCCTTGGCTAACAGTAGCAGAAAGATGTAATGATTTGTCCTTGGAAGTCTTGCATTGTGTTGATGCACAGATGAGGCTGTATCGGCTTTTCCTTCCCCTTTCACTGTACAGTTGCCATAATTAGTTCCCCCCGGCCCCCCCGCACACATGTGCGCTCTGTATCCTGCTCTGGAACACACCTAAGAGTTAAATCACTCTGGAAATCAGACTGCTCTGACCTATCCTCTTCCGAGCCAAAGGATCCTCCTACCGGTCGTTTGAAATCTGACTGGCCTCTATAGCTAGATCAGTCTCTGGCTTTTTCAGAGTGTGGAGAAAGCCACCAATGATAGCAAATAGTGCTGAATTACATGGTAGCTTACCTCAAATTTACTTCCCATCACTCAAGCTAGTCTATTAACTTTAAAATGTCTCCAGTAAGTACTGATTCTGGGAGACTGGCTTTTGGAGCAGCACCCCACAGATAACTGCAGTAAACTAATTACTCCGTGGAAACAGGTCCCCATGCTTATTTTAAAAAGCCCTCGTCAGTGTGCGGACTGAAATTTTGCCTGTTCAGTCTTCCCTGTTTGTTGCATCCTGTAATACGTTGTTAGTGTTGTGCTGAAGCGAGTTTAACAGGTGTCAGATCTCCTGGATCCCTTTGCAACAACTAGATGTTACTGGTTGTGGTTATCAGAGGCGGTGTGGCCCAGTGGATAGAACATTGGGCTGGTACTTGAGACCTAAGTTCTGTTCCTGGCTGTGCTGGGTGAGCGCTGGCAAGTCGCTCCCCCTCTGCGTCATTATAAAATGGGGATAAGGTCTCCTTTGTAAAGCACATTGAGACCTACTGATGGAAAGGAGCTAATTTCCAGAGATGAACCGGAGCTGCTCCTGCTGCAAACCAAGAGAATCTCCAGGTTAGTCAGTCCTCTTTAGAGGACTTAAAAGCTAAACCAAATGGTGCTACTCGGGACATGGTGCATGGTCCATCTGTTTCAGTGTGTTTGTCGCAGCAGAGAGATGTGCTGTAGCTATACCCCTGAGTAGAGTTTGTTAGTAGTCATTAGTCACCTTACATGGGTGGTGGTCACTTTTTCAATGTGTTTTGGAGGTCGTAATGATTTAAGGTGTCCAGATGCTGCAGTGCTGGTTAACATGTGCAATTGCAAAAATAAACAATGTGAGGGAAATTGGCACTAGGTGTGCACTGTTCAAGCCATTACTGCTGCATTGTATTGGAGACCAGATACACCCTACCCTCTAAAGTGAGCCTAATTTTGTGTTCAGGCCTGATTAAAAATCTGATAAAAAGCTGGGAGAAGGGGGAAACGTAGCTCTTGGCCTCCTGAGTCGGTTACCTTGCCCAGATAAGAAACTTGAGCCTACAGAAAAAGATGAAAAAACATGGGGCAGTCCCCCATCTAACCTGTGCTCCTCCCTGGTCTTCTGTGGCTGCATAAATTCCTTTGATACAAGAGCAGTGGTCCAGCTCTCTATTCTTGTAAATCACATGGCTGCTCCTTATCATGCATTTCAGAGGGGAATGGGAGAGAAGAGGTAAAGTCTTGTGGATGAACGGAGGTTGAACGGTTCAGAAATGTTAGAACATTGTTTAGTGGTGGTCCAGCAGTTGAGAGAACCTGGCAATGTTGTATGGTTTGCAACAGAGGCCTGAGTCTCTTTCCCCATCAGCCTCTCAAGCATCTTTGCATTAGAGCTGACCTTGACATGACTCAGAGTCCCTAAGAGAGGGAAGGGAGGGGAGCAGAGTTTCTGGGTGGGTCTAATCCCTCACCTTCTTTCCCTGGAGCCGTCAGATCTCAGAGGCATTCTGGAATTTTGTGCCAGCTGCTGCAGCTGCACTTACAAGGTGCTGCCCCATTCAGCACTAAATATTCTGGAGGCATATTTGGGATCTGAATGGTTCAAGCGCCATATGGCACAAAGGGATTAGTCGAGACTGGTTGTGTGTGGGGTGTCCTATGGAAAGGAATTCTCCAAGGACATGGGGAATAGGATATATATTTGTGCATTGTCCAGCGAGTGAGTTATGTTTGCATTACATCAAGTGCACATGGTCGTTTGCAGACTAGTAAGAAGACAAGGTCCAGTGACGTGGCAGGCACAAGTGTCCTGGAACAAATCTTACAGTGAGGGGCCCGTGGCATTCATCATCTTGTTTTCGGTTTCTCCATCTTGCAGGAATAGAGATTTAAAAGGCAACCTGTGTGATAAGAACCTTGAAAACTTTCAGGGTGGCACCAATGTCCCCGCACCACATGTAACATTTACAGTCCCATGTGTGGCTGTGTAGCTAGTAAATTCTGTTTCACTTGTAGCATTTAAAGATACTTGGTCTTAGGAGGATTTTTCGGGAAGCTTTTCAAGCTCACCTTTTTCATATAAAAAAGCCTACCCAAAAATACTTGACAAAGAATTTCATGGTAACGCCCCCGTGTGATTGTTGCGTGCTGTCCAGAGAGCTTCTCAAAGCCTAGACAGCAGTTGGTCCACTCTCAAAGAATACAACCACAAAGTCCATGTACCATTTCCAAGCCCTGCAGGGCCTTTGAAATGCCTTCAGGGTGGAAAAACTCTTAGGACTCACTGAGGGAGTCCTCTCATAAACCTTGTGGTTGGATTATAATGCACAGGACTGCCAAAGGAAAACCTCCCCTTTGTCAGGATAAAGCAGGCCCTTTTGGGCTTTGATTCACTGTAACACCTCTCAGCTGTGTTTCTTTTGTGGCTTACCCTTTCTAGCCAAGTGTTCCCTAACCCCACAAGCTGCCATCTGATACACCCCATGATTTAACCTCACTGCCGGCTCAGCGCTGACTTGAGGGATTTTGCTGTGACCTGGGCAGACTGGAAATGTTGGTCTGTGACAGCCGTTCAGCCGCAAAACGTTTGGTGGCCCCTAGTTCTACTGCCTTAAGTTACAGCCGGTTCTTCCCCATATGACGCAGCCAGACTGGCTTATCCCCCTCCTTCGGCAGTGGTGACCTGACAAACTCCTTGCAAGGATTCTGCACTGCAAGGTCTACGGCTCTCCTCTCATCCATCATCACCCAGCAGGCTTTTAGCAATCTCTTCCTCTCCTTCTCCCTTAGCGACAAGCTCTGGCCATTGCACTGGGCACTTATGAACAAAGCCCCATTGCTTCGGCAACCGGATCTAAGTGGTAGGACTGTTAGGCCCAAGTGGAGCCCATTTGACCTCAGTGGAACTTTGTGGGGCCTAAGGATCCTCTCACGTGGATCCGATTGCAGATTTGGGGCACAAGAGAGCATTGCGGATGCAGTCTCCCATTTTGATCAGCCAGGAGTGAGAATCCACTAGTAGCTCCCTGCTGCTGGGACTTCCTCCGGGAACTAAGAGTGTCACGCCTGGCTAGGTTGGGGACTGCCACTGGGCTGGACCATATCAACGTACGTCTGACACTACAACGAGAAAAGGATTCTGGTACCCTCCTCCCATTGCCAGCTTCTGTTTTATTCCTCCACGAAGAACCCTGAGAATACCTCCTTAATCTCCCCAGCGCTCCCATCCCATTGTGCTTCGCCTTACAGGTCCCCATGCCTCCAGCTAAGAAGGCCTAGATATGGGAGAAGCCCTCCCCTTAACGTAGCGCTGTCTACACTGGGGGTTAGGGCGGTGTAACTGTCACTGAGGGTTGTGGGATTTCCATGCCTCTGAGCGACGTAATTACACTGATATAGGTTGGTCGTGTAGACCAGGGCTGAGATTTGAGAGCGAAGGGGAGGCAGTGTTGAGCATCATTGGGTGTTCGCTCTTCTCTGGCTCAGAGCTCTGCATTTTCAGCCTTTGCTTGAATCTTGGGATCCCATGTGGCGATGGGGGGACGCTGAACTTTTCAAGGCAGTCTGTCTTGGCCCTGTGTGGGTTTACAGACGGGGATAGTCTCACATACTAGAGACCTATCCATCAGTAAATGATTCTGTAGCTTCAGTGTTCCTCTTGGCTTCCTGTAGTCTGCCACCACCCAAGCCTTTATATTCTTGTCCAGGGGTGCCCATGTGGCTTGGATCAATTCTAAATGACTGGTAGCTTCTTCCCAACTTGGTAGTCCAAGTACCCCGGCTGTCGGGGTGAGAGAGGGCATGTGATAGCATTTTCAGTAGTGATAATCTTCAAAAGCTGTCTGAGAAGGGACATGGATAGTAAATACCTGGGGATGATGGATAGTTAAGGCAGTCACCATCTTAGCCCTGTTCTCCTCAATTTAAGCCATTTCCTTCCTGCTCTGTTGGCGTATTTAATACTTATCACTAGCGTTCTGTAGAATAAATTATAAAGCCACTTGCTACAAATGGTAATTTTTTTGTTAACCTGCCACTTTCTTACACGGGGGGGGGGGGGGATTTTTTTTTTAAAAAAGGCTTTTGTGGAAAACTTACTCTTCACAGATCAGTAGGCAAGTCAATTACAGGCCTTTCTGAAAGCGTGCTCCTCTCCAGCCTGCCTGTGAGGGGCTTAAAACCTGGAGATGCTAGAGGAGAAGTGTTGCTGCTTCTGTAGGTACACAATGCCTATTTGAATATCTGTGGAGGGTTACAGCAGCATTTCGAAAGGCTTTCATATTATTGCACAAAGATGGTGGCCACATAGCTGTCAGCTTTTTGTCTAAGTGAAATGGGCATCTTGTCAGGGACGGGCAGATGGCGTTCACCTGCTCTGGAAGAACTCTCTCAGACTCGCCATTGGTGTTGTAGAATAATAACAGACAGCTGCTAGCAGTAAAATAGGCTTAAGCAAAAGCGATATTTTGGCATTCAGTTGCTTGGAAGTGCACAACAAGAATGGGAGAATGTCCATAGTATTTGCATTAATTTTTTCCCTCCTCTTAGAAGATAATATACAAAGTAGGAACATTTTCTACAGAATAATCAGTGTCTTGATTTGTGATCCCAGAATCTGGCCTCAGTTTCCCCCATATTCCTTTTTTTCAGAACTGACTCAATCCTGCAGTTCCCCTCAGTCGCCCCCTCTTATACCTGACTTGACCGTTCTCTTTGTAGCATTCACACCTTATAGTGAAGCCAGAGCTGATAAATTGCTAAATACCAAGTCAGAAAAGATTATATCAACGTGTGTATGCTTCTAGACCTAATGCAAGGTTTTCTTTCCCCTCCCGAAGGCATCTGACTTTCAGAACTAGGAGAGGGGGGATTGTTTCAGTGCAGACAAAATTGTTTCCTGCTAACCCTTGCCTAGGTTTATTGCGGCCGGGGGGGAGGGGGGAGACGGGGGGAAGGGAAGCATGTGAAGCTAATTGCTTTTATTTGGGTTTCTTGAAATTCAGAACCCTTTATCTCTTGTCAGCTCTTTTAAATGTAAAGTTAATGGCTTAGTTAACTTTGTATGATCAGTTGATGCTTGTTCAAGATACCCTTACAAATAGGACAGCTGTAATTTTATTGATAAGATCCATCCGTTTAAACAGGGGGCTGCACAGAGTACTTCCCATTGTGTGTCCCTTTTTGCTGTGGAGTAATAGCAACATCTTGGTTTTGCAGATTTTCAAAGTATCATGCAGCATTCTGTGTAGCTCGACATGAGTGGCAAAACCTTTATTCAGAACAGCACAATGTCTGTAAACGTTTTGGATAAATAGAGACTTCTTAAAAAATAACTCAGTAGTGTAAATATAGTTCAGTGCATGCTTTATCATGGATTTTTCTTTTCACTTAAGTTCAGTTTAAATCTAGCCCTCCTCCTCCTCCCCTTCCAAATGTCATTACCGTTTGAGCTGGCCAAATAAAAAGGCAGAGAAAGCAATAGTGAAAATCATTTGCACTAAGAAACAGCAGTCCCATCTCTTGAAGCCAACAGGCTTTTGACAAGGGATTTAGGGTTAAAGACGTATTATACCTGTTCACTTAATTATTAGTATTTACACAGTGTCATAACTGAATGGTTTTTAGCAAGCAAGACATGGTCACTGCCCTGAAGAGCTTATGATCTGAACATATCTATCTCAGTGGTTTTCATAGTAATCTGCTCCAAAGTTTTAATTTTCAAAGCTGTTTGGAAAACAATGGCTCTGTCTGCATGGTTGAAGGGGAAAATATTTTTTCAGACTTAACTTGCCCTAAAAATCACTAAACCTCTTAAATTGATTACCCAGTGACAGAGGAGCTGGGTGATACCACATTCCACTTTAGCCCCTTACCCAGAGGTGCAGCCCATTGGCTTGTGTATGTTTCCATGTAGTTAATTTTGTCTAGACACACACTGTACAAGTAATGTGTAACCCTCTTCCTTACTTCTGCTCTGTTATAGGCACTGCGTGAAGTGCCATTTCTCCCTGTTCTAGCAAGTAGGCGTGGTGTTAAACACAATATCACGCTCTGCCTTTCTTTTCAGTACCTTTGCACCCATACAAGAAAGGATGATATGCAGGCTAAGGGAAGAGCTGACCCATACCAACCCTAGTGATGTGATGTTGCCTTTGCTGCTTCACTAGATAGTTAATCCCTTAATTGCACTCAGGCAAGCTTTTTTTCCGAACTATCTATCTTAATTTTTTCTCTGTTTTGAAGCTGCTGCTACTTGTTCTGTGTCCACAATTGCTGTCCCTCCCCTCACCTGTCCCCCCGCTCCCCCGACTCCTCAGGTACTGGAAGGTGCTTAACTACCTTCTTCACCAGATGCACTGGGTGTCTGAACTTCACTGCCTCTTCTCACAGGTTGAACCTTCTGATCCCTTTATGAGTTGTCACCCTTCATATGCCCTTTCTGGATAGGTGTCCAGGAATCTGCCCTCCTACATATCTGGCCCCTATCATGCCAGCATCTGAGCATATCCCATTCATTACGGCGCCGATGAAGTGAGCTGTAGCTCACGAAAGCTTATGCTCAAATAAATTGGTTAGTCTCTAAGGTGCCACAAGTCCTCCTTTTCTTTTTGCGAATACAGACTAACACGGCTGCTACTCTGAAAGGCTGTTGTGAGGATAACTTCATTATGATATAGGGGTGGTGGTGGTCTCCCCGTTTTACAGATGGGTTCTGGGACATAGAGTAAGCGAGTTGCCTAGGGTACAGCTGGCAATTGAACCCTGATCTCCTGCATACCAGTCTAGAGCATTAGGCTCGGACCGTCCTTCCTGTCCAGTCACCTCTGATAACTCATTGAGCGTGAAGATGAGAGAACGGATTTTCAGGGAACAGGTAAAACCCAGGACTGGCTTATAAATAAACACTAGTGTGGGGTGGCAATAAAACCAGAATGCGTTTTGGTGCTCGTTGTGCTTTCCTTTGGTGAGCCACACTGGATGACAGGTGTCAATTGACCAGCAGAGTTAGTGTATTTTTTCACTATGCAGTGGAGAGCGCTGCTTACGACCTTAGCCACAGCAGTCTGAAGCGCCACAGCGCTCTTGCAATGCTGCCTCACGCATTGGGCATCACTGCTTACCCCCTTACAAGGGCTAATCTTTTGCTACCTGTGCTTCTGGAAAGCTAATTCACCCCTCCCCTGTGTGTGTGGTTAAGGTGATCACTTCCAGTTTCTGGAGGAGGTAAAGTTCTCCAAGTGCACTTCAGCACCACCTGTGGCCAGACAGTGGCATTGAGGCAGAAGCATGTGGGGTGTATTCAGGTGGAGTCCCTCACCTGCTCTCTCCACTGGGGATGTGGATGTTAGACTGCCTACGAAAAGGGAGAGCTTTCTGCTTTCCGTATGGGTAGTAGCAGGGCCAAGTCAACACATTGTCAGTTTGGGGTCAATTTAGGCTCTGCCAAGGAGATAGCACTGGGGACAGAGGAGCAAGCTTATCAATTAGTTTCTTTTAGAGGGAGGTATTTCTCTTCTAGTTCAGCCTTTTCAAAGGTAGCTAAATAAGAGAACTCAATTTGGAGAGCTCCATTGCTTAGCCTCATTCTAATGAGGCTTTTATTGTAAACATAAAAGAAGATGAAATGCAAGTACATGTGTGTGTCCAGAAGGGAAGTATGCTGATGAGCATGTGGCTGAGTGACCCTTCGTAATTACAACATGGTGGTAACAGCACATGAAGTGAGAAGCGATGCAAGGAGTAAACACCCATCTGCTTTAATGCTCACAACTTTGCAGAAACTCTGGCAAAATTGCCTCTCCTAGCAGCTTTGTTGTGTCACTTTTCTTTTGTTTCAGAACTCTGAAATTGAACTGTAAGCTTTCTCTAAATCTTGCATAGGTAGGAAAGAAGCAAGCCCAGAGGGAGCTTAGGTGGCCAGTATAGCCGTAAAAAAAGGAATTATGCCTCTTTGTTGTAGTAATGTGGAAACTATTTGCTGTGGGTTAGGGTGTCAAAGAGAAAAGTATAGTGGTGTTGATTGTCATGCTGCAATGAGGTCAATAAAACTGAAGAACACTTGGTAATAGATGAATGGTAGATTAATTGCCTTAAGCAATTGCATTATCTAATGAAAGTTTCATATAATTATTTTATATAACTTTTTTGGCAGGTGGGTCCTTAAATTGATAGTATTGATTGCTGGAAAAGAGCCTGGTGTTTCTGTTGCTGGAATTATTAGAGGAGAATTTATAGTAATTAATATCTGTGTATTTACATCATTTTTTTTTAAAGCTTGCTAATTGCGTGCTTCAGTGAAACCCATTTGAGCTTGTTTGGCAGCATTGGAAGTTCATAAACTTTTTTAAATGTTTAGGTTGGAAGTTGATTTTGCGCTGGAGGTTTGGCATTAAAATAAATCCTTGTAACCCTTCGATTGTCAGCGCTTTCCAAGCTGCCAGTGAAAGAAACGAGAGCACAGCGTGTTCACATTGGGAAGGCTGTAGTTCAGGTTGCAAAATTACTTCTGTCAGAACGCCATGAATTTACTCAGTACATTTCTGAAAACTTTCTTCTTTTTTGGGCTAAAGAGTCACCAAAGTTCAACTTTTGGGGAACTTCTGAAAATCTCTTCAGCTGCTGGTTAGCGGTATGTGTGTATATCAAGAGACTTTTTTTAGCTTTAAATATATATTTGCCGTTTTACAAAATGAATTACAGAGCCTGATTCTGAGTACACACCAGTGTAAGTGCTGTGGAGTTACTCTTGACTTCCAGCAGGGTAAATCCATTTAACATGCAGTCCCTAACTCTTCACATTTTTGAAGCCAATCCACAGTGAGTGATGATTACTGAGAGCTGAGTTAAAAACAAGTTACAAAATCACAGGAGTAAAATATGGCTATGCGTGCACAATAAAACACCTCCCTAAGTTGTGTAATTACATGCATCATTCTGGAACTGGGCAGCTGGGTAAGGGAATTGTGTAACTATCTAGTGCCGTAGCTAGTTACTCTGGGAGAAGAATTTTTTTTAAAATGTGAAAAAGGGAGTTAGGAAGAAAATCCCATTGAAAGTCAGTGGGACTAGTGCTGTTAAATCCTTTCAGCACTTGTGAAAATTTCCCCTTTTGTGGCAAGCGTGTTATACCTCAGGCAATGTGAGCCATTTATATTATTCTTGACACCTCAACTTTACGTTTCCAGACATGTTCTCAAACATGTAACAACATTGCGTTAGTATCGTTTTTATTATACTATGTTATAGCGATGCCTAGAATGTGCCATGTGCCGAACAAACGCATGGGAAGAGAGACCCTTGTTTGTCTATTTTTATAGTGCCTGTCTAATCTACAGTTTCCATAGCTAAAACTACCTGCCCTGATCGCTGGCAGTGTAGCCAAACAGGGGACTGCAGGTTTCAGGAGGATTTTCCCTGCCAGCTAGTCCGTAAGACAGGAAAGCTTGGAACTGCACCCACTTTCGTAAGTACTGTATTGTGCTTGGCTTCTTGTATGAGCCATGAAACTGCCACTGGGAAAGCATGTGTGCTCTGCACTCCCAGAGCTGAGGCAAAAACCAAAGTCCGTAGATCTAAAAACAAGAAGTTGCCGTGAAACTTATTGAGAATGAGGTTGAAAACACCCTTCTAGCACCTCTTTTATGGCATCTTAAAAATAAATTAATTAATTAGATCCAGAATTGCAAGGGGACCAGAGTAGCTTAACCCCCTTGAGTTGAATTTTCCAGTTGACCAGCTAACAGAATGATTGAGGATGCGTGCACGCAGCTGTCGCTTGCTTCAGTTTAGCATCGTATCCTTTTGAGTAACTTGTCAATTATATCTGTGTAAAGAAGCTTATTGGACAGTTACTCAGCAAGCATCACTTTAATAAAAAAAAAAAACACCCATTAATTGCCAGTAAATAATATTTGGCCTTATTTAACCTCTGTGTACGTGTGAGCCCACGGAGAATCTTGCTCATCTTCCTTTGTTTTCTTAGTCTATTGTCTTACAGCCTTCATTTTGATTTTCTCTCTCCTTTTTTTAAATTTGGTTGCTGTGAAATTTTGCAGCACTGCCAAGTTATTTCCTTAGGATATATTTAGATAAAGCAAGATCAGCAGAGAGTGATGTGTGTTTGCGTAAGGATGTTTGTAAATGTTAACAGTAACACTGTCAGGATTGTTGAGCAGATGTCCATGAGATGCTACCAAGATCCTTATTTACAAATTTGTAAATGGCTGAAGGGGTTTCCTTCCCAGGGATAAGGGGTCCACCGCCTTAAAAGATTAAAATCCTATTGTTTTGAGTCTGAAGCTACTCTGTTGTAGCTGCCGTCTCAGATTATCCATTACAAGGGAAAAAGCTCTGTATTAGCCTGGAACACCATTGAACCAGTGTTGCCTTTTTTAAAGCATTGGCTTTGTATGTGAAAACGTGGGGTTTGGTTTTGTTTGTGGGGGAGGATAGAAAAATACATGCTTGTTCCTGGTTGAAAAATAAACTGCTACTTTAAGGATTTCCTTGGTATGCAGCTATCTGAGATGGGGCATTATAAGTAATCATAAAAATCTGCTAATATTAGAAGCATAAGTAAAGTAAACTAGTCATCCATCAAAAAGTCTCCTTTGCAGTAAATACCCTTTTACCCTTCCCCCCCCTTCACCTTGAGGTCGTAGTATAGGTCAGAAGCCTGGCTCTCGGATACCATTCATAGAGTTAATGCATAGTTACGCCACAGCAATCCTTTGAGTCTTTTTTTCTTCCTCCCACTGTTAACCCAAATCTTCACTATAGCCTGTCTATTACATGATCTTAAAGTAAAACGCAGTTAATGTCCTATTCCAAAACCTCTAGTTCCTTTACTTACAGCAGAGAAAATGTTAGCCTCTTCTCTTTTGGGAACCTCTGCAAATTACCACAATCTCCTCTTTTTTGGAAAAAAGTGTGTGTGTGTGTGTGTGTATTCATCACTGAATATGTATTTGTGACACACCTGTTTTAAATGTTTGTGGGTCTGGCTAGATCGAGCAATGTACATCTGACCTTCGATGGAAAATTGCCATCAACCCCTCTCTGCACCATCTCCCTCATTCTTTTCAGGGCTTAAGAGCGCTTAAGTTTTGTCTTCAGTCTGGAATCTATTTGAATTGATGCGATACTGAAGCTTTTAAGAATGTGGAGGAAATGCATCTTCAGACTGTTCCAAGGTTTAAATTGAATTGTGTAGGACAGTAAGGCACTGTGACTCCTACGTATATGGTGAGCAGCTTCTCATGTAGTGAAGTTGCTAGTTTCATGCATTGCATCTTAATTGGGGAGAGAGGGAAAGAGAGAGTTAAATGTAAATTGTATGACCATTGCTCATACCTTATTCTGCCACTAGCTTTTAAATCTCTGGAATAGTGAGGCAGTCTATTTGAATTATTACAGTTACAGGCTATTAGCACGGTAAGAGAGAGAGTAAAGTGCTGTTACTGTTAATATGGAAACTATTCCCAAATACTTGGTACTACATTTCTGGCTTTTTCTTTTTTTCCCTCTTATCCCCCTCGGGGAGTTTTGGAAACAGCAGACAAAATGGTGGTGGGAAATATGGTGGAGAAAACACTTTGTATATAGTATTTTAATATGTTAAAGCTGTAAGCTGATGGACGTAGCAGTTGATCTTTAACTGCTGGAACCATTGCTTAAATTCCTCCTTCCCCGCATGCTGTCACTGTTTGCATAAAATTTTCAGAGTTATTAGCATGTTGCAGTTTTTTAATGTAACAAATTATGGCGTCTACAAAACAACAGTGTTACTCTGTCGTGTGGTGTAAACTCTAAAAAGGAGGTGGGGAGGATCATTTGATGCAATGCAGGCACTACTAGCCCAAAGAGACTAATGCAGGAAATCATCTGATGTTTAGATCTGTATGAAATGGTCAACATAGTGCCATACTCTGTTAATCAGGTTACTGTGAGGTGTGGTAGAGTTCTATTATTAAATTTAAAACCTCACTATATAAGATGAAGGCAGCTTTAATGAGATGAAAAGGCTTAACTGGAGTCCAATTAAATTGTCTTACCTGTTTATGCCGTCTGCTGAAGTCCTGACCGGTAAGTTAATTCTTTCCTTTATGCTCTCGAAGCCTATGCTGAGGGCGGCGAAGTAGATAGATACCAGATCACCCATCTGTCCCAGCCATCTCTGAAAGTCTGTACTGGGGATGTGAATTCATGTTGCGTACCTCCAGGGCAGATTTTAAACAAGGCACCATACAGAGTTGTTTTGTGAAGTAACTGCTGACTCACCTAATATTTAGTCACTGCTAATGTAAATTTTATTTCAATATATCCAGAAGCACCTGTCTGAGACTCTAGGGGTACATCCACGCTGTGATAAGAACCATAGCTGGCTTGGGTCAGCTGATTCAGGCTCGTAGGGCTCTGGCTGCAAGGTTATAAAATTTGCTAGCGGAGAGGGTTCCACTCTGAGCCTGAATGTCTACTCTGCAATTTTTAGCCCCACAGCCCTAGCCCGAGCCAGCTGACCTGGCCTCTGAGATTTGGTGCTAGGGGTTTTTATCACAGTGTAGATTTACCCTTAATGTTTAGGCCCACAACCACCGTGTCCAGTTACCTCCTGCTGTTCTGATTTGTGGTGATTGTGGTGTAGGCAGCAGGCAACACCCAGAGAACCTCAGATGAGAGGCCTGTAGGGTGCAAAGTACTCCACAAACATGAATCAAGCAGCCCCGTTAGGTAAATAATACTGCTCCTATTTTCCAGATGGGCAGACTGAGTGAGAGGGTAAATAACCCGGCCACAGTCACACAGGAAACCAGCAGCAGTTGAGAATGGAGTCCAGGAGCGCATCTCCTAAGCACCATGCACCACGCTCCCTAATGAAATGCATTACTTTAACTAAACTCCCTTCGTGGTCTGTGGAACTAGAAGGCTGGAGGGGAAGGGATGTGGCTGTGGCCTGTAAGTGCCCTTTCCAGTTGTATGAGGAAGAAATGCAGTGAGAGGGGAGAACCTCAAGTTTTCACCTCAGGCTAACAATTCTCTTTGCTTCACGGGTTTGATGTGGCTCAGGGCCCTGCTCTGTAAAGGGGTCCCAGTGTGCAGAACCTGTGTTATGATAGTGGAATGCACATGTCTGTCGGCCCTGGCCCTGCACAGAGCCTCTGAGGCCACTTTATGTGGGTGATTTGCTCTTTCCTCCTCTCCCCATGCCCTACTTTTAAGATGTATTGCCTGGAATAGCCCAGCTGTGAAAATCAGGACCCGGAGGAGTTGGAGGCAGGGGCGTGTGTGTGAGAGAGATCTTGTATGTTCTAGTCAAAACTATACATTCACTAAAGCTTTATTCCCCCACCCTCCTCTCCAGCATGCTGGCCGTATGAATATTGTCTGATGCTGAGGGCTTGGCTGAGCTCCCTTTGGACCTTAAAAATCCCTCTCCGTCATCAAGCAGGTGTTGCATTGATCGAGACAAAGCCCCCCATATCCTGCCCTCCCTGCTGGCTCGGGAAGTGAGACCCAAAGCCAGGAATTATGCCTGTGAATCAAGTGGGAAATATATACCCAAGTGTCTTGAGGTTAACTTCAATTTTCAACTGTGTGACCCGTTAAGCAGCTTTGCTTCGTGCCACTTGTGACATGGGAAAGAAATGATATGATGGCAGTGTGATTATCCTGACAAGGGGGAGAGAATGGAAGTGCTGTGTTTACTTGCAACAGCATTGTCTGAGGGCTGCCTTGTTAAATAGGGCACTCTCACGCTGGGGCCAAGCTGAAAGGCAGGCCGGGGAAGAGAATATCTTGAGCCTAATGCGCAAATGCTCAGCCATCAATTTTTTTGTCTTCTCTTTGCTTCCTGGCAGCAGTCTTGTCTCCCTCCCAACCCATCTGCTAGAGTCTGAAGTGCTATGTCTGATAGAACTGTTTGTACTTGTTTGACACCCTGTTACAGGGAAAGAAAGCCAGTCATAAGCAGGGCTGGCTGGCTTGGAGGGTTTACTGAGCCTCAGATCCTTTTGCCTCTAATGCTCATGTACTTTAAGTAGCTACCACCTAATGATGTTGTTTGTTTTAGTCCAATTTCTAACAAACTTGTGTCTATCTCATTAATATTATTACACCCTCTAGTACTAGCTAGCAACCTCAGCTGGAAGGTCAAGGGTTAAATTAGCATAGAGACAGAACTCCTTGAGTCCCTGGAGGATAGTCCTTTCAGAATAGATCAGGCATGGGGGGGTGGGGGAGAGGAGAAGCTTGTACTGCTGCCTGAGATGTGACTAATCTGTGGCTAGACTGGGGGCTTTGGTCTTCACTGCTGGCTTTCACTAGCATTGGAGGTTAAGAAAAATATATTTTCAGTGGAAAAACAGTGCCCTGTGTACCCTGGGATTATTTTTCAGCTCGCTGAATCATAGAATATCAGGGTTGGATGGGACCTCGGGAGGTCTAGTCCAACCCCCTTCTCAAAGCAGGACTAATCCCCAATTTTTGCCCCAAATCCCTAAACGGCCCCCTCAAGGATTGAACTCACAACCCTGGGTTTAGCAGGCCAGTGCTCAAACGACTGAACTGTCCCTCCCACCCAAGCGAGTGAGGTGCTTTGTAGGAGCAAATGAAGACCCAGTTTCTGCCACAAAGAGTATGAAAGCCAGACGTGACACAGCTAATGAGGTTCTTGCAGGTTGGGGGGTGGGGTGGGGAGGAAGGAGAAGGGTGACAGTGAGACGTCACTGAGGCATGTGCACGTGTTGATAGTTCCCTTAAGTTTAGTTCTTCTTTTGAGCTCTTGGGGGTATGGCAAAAGTGGGTTTGTAGAAGGGATTTGGAAGAGGGGGGACCAGGGCGTGGCTTGGCAAAGTGGCTTAAGGAGGGTGTTCCATACCTAGGTGGGCACTGCAGAAGATACGAACGTAGGACTTGGGAGAAGAAAAGAAAGGCCTTGACTTTGGCATCAATGGGGGGTGGAAATACAGGTCAGCACTGAGGGATGTGGGCCCTCAAAAGCCAGGGTTAAGAGCTGATGCATAGCACCATGGGGTGCCCGTAAGGGATTCAAAGGGGAGTGACAGTGAAAATGTCAGGCAGATGAGGGCTTTGGATGGGCAGGAGGATTGCAAAGAGAACATCTCCTGGACCAGATTAGAGGTGGTAAGTAGGCTGTGGACATGTGAATTAGCCCTTGGGATAGAAGGGAAGGGGTGGATTTGATGTGTGACTATAGAAGCAATGGGATTTGTTTACTGCCCAGGTGTGGGAAGGATTCTTGTTTTGCATATTTTCAATCCCAAACTCTTCAGCACACTGAACATGTAGAGGAAGAGTCAACTTGAGTTTAATAATGAAATAAATGATGACCGTGAGAATTATTCATTTTTCATTCAGTAGAAACCGTTTCTGAAGTAACTGAACTGGATGCATCATTTAGACTGAACGTAAACCAAAGATTCTTGTCACAGAACTTCAGTCCAACTTGCTGCAGAAATAACCATAGGGCATCGGGAACAGGATTGTGTAGAAAGATAGGGTGAAGTATTAAGTGTCCTTTATTGTTGAGCCAAAGTGGCTAGGTTGCATGCTCCATCAGGATCCTCGCTGCTCTGCTTGCAGCAGGGCCTGGTTTGAGAGCAGATGGCAGGAAGTCAGTTCTTTAGAAGAGAAATATAATGCCATGTAAATTAGAAAGGGGGAACTCTTGGGAAATAGGTCTTGTATGGAGACCTTCTTTTAGTATTTCATCAATTAGTGACCTACACCAGGCAGAACGATCATATAGACCAGTGGTTGTCAACCAGGGGTACGTGTACCCCTAGGGGTATGTAGAGGTCTTCTAGGGGGTACTCAACGTATCTAGATCCATGCTTCTCAGTCTGGGGTTTGCAGCCCTGAGTGTAGTCATGGGACAGGTTTAGGGGGTTGCATATGCAGTGCTGGCATTGGGAGGTGGCAAACAGGGCAGTTGCCTGGGGCCTCCCACAAAGCTAAGTTATGTGCAGGACTTTGGGCTCCAGCCCCGGACGGCAGGGTTTGGGCTTCAGACAAGGCTCACAAGTGAAAAACAGGCTCAGTATTGCAGTGAAATGTAAGTACAATACTTGTATTCCAGTAGATTTATTTTGCAATTATATGGTAAAAATGAGAAAGTCAGCAATTTTTCAGTAGTACTGTGCTTGTAAGCAAGCAGTTTTTAAGTGAGGTGAAACTGGGGATACTCAAGACAGATCAGACTCCTGAAAGGGGTACAGTCATCTAGAAAGGTTGAGAACCACTGATATAGACAGTCTTTGGGTAGAAAGAAATAATGAATGCTAAGAATCCAGTGGACAATGACTTACACATTTGAAGTACGCATTGGGAATGTCATAACTGATCAACTTTCAGAAGCTCAGATCACTCAATGGAGAGTCGGGAGGTGAATATTCATAGCCTTTATTTCTTGCCAGCTTGACCAATTACTGACTCTTAACAAAACCCAGAAATGTTGCGGCAGTTTGAGCTTTTATTATTTTTTTAATGGGGCTTTCCTTCATTACCTATCGCCATGGTATTCAAGCACCTCGAACGCTTGAATGGGGTTTATCCTTACAACTTTTTTCCTGAGAGGTAGGTAAGTATTAGCCCCATTTTACAGATGGGAACAGAGGCGCAGGGATGAAACAGCCTGCAGAATGTCAGCCAGGAAGCCTCTGGCAGAGGCAGGAATAGAATCTAGATTTCTTGAGTGCCAGTCAAATGCCTTAACCACACAACCGATCTTCCTCTTGCCTCTTCCTTACCTATCAGATGCTGCTGGGTTTCAATGGAGAGCAATTTGACAATGGAACCAGCTTATTTTACTGCTCTAAAAGGATACTTTGCTGCTATTCCCCTTTTCACTTCAGTCTGAGCCCTAAATGCACTGTGTCCCATGCCTCGGAGTTGTGTTCAGACTCCAGGATCTGCTTGAGTTACTTGGCTCCCTCACTTAAAACTAGTATTTCCCTTTGGATGTTGGGTCTGGTGGAAGTGAACATATTGTTGTTCGTGTAATTGTTAATCAACTGAGTGCCTCCACTAACTTTTATTATTTGTATTACTGTAGCACGGAGGGGCCCTAGTTATGTACAAACAGAATTAAAAGATGGGCCCTGCCCCGAGAGACTTACAGTCTAATTATACAAGATGTGTATAGACAGGCAGGAGAGTGTATTTTACTTAGCGTGCATGTGCTCTGAAAAGTGAGTCTGGAAAAATGCCACTGCGCTGCTCCACAGATCTGCCACTTGTGCATACGTGCTGGCTTCAGTGGCGAGAATAGGGTTTTCCTGCTTTTTACTCCTAATAGCCCTGCAGAGCCTCTGCAGCTAAGAAAGTGAGCAGGACTCTATTGCTTCTCTTGTTGTGTATCAACCGTTCCAATCAGCTACTCCTGAGCAAGCTTATTGAAGGCAGTGGAGGGGTTCTGTGTGTGTAACCAAGGGCAGAACTCAGCCTGTGGAAACTTTTATCCCGGTGGTGATGCTTGAGAAGGCAGACTGACTCATCGATCTTGGGTTGAGTCTACAAAGCTGGTAGTTAGGAGAAAATACCTTTTTACTTGTAAAGTGGGCACACCTGTGAAGGAGTCATAGCTAGGCAATAAACCTGGAGCCCTGGGATGCTGCCACTTTTACAGAGTCGCTTTTTATAGTATATAACCACCCTTTAAACTCTACCCCACGTTTTAAATAGGGCTCATTAGATGTTGTAACTGAGTGTGCCTAGCATGCTACAGGTTTTTTGATACCTTCTGGGTAGACTGTGTGGTTGTGGAATTTTAGAAAGAGGATCAGTTCAGCATAGGGCTTTTGATTTCCGGTCCTGGTCTGCTCCCGGTCTGTAGGAGCTGATAGTGCTGGTAAGGTGGCTGATAAAGGAGAGCAGGCTTCTGTTGTCTAGTCTCCTGTGAGCTATAATGTTTTGGTTTGGGGGTTTAATGTGTGGGAGGTGGGTGGTGCTGGTGGGCTGAGATATGCAGGGGGTCAGGCTAGATCTGGTGCTCGCTTCTTGCCTTAAATTCTGACTCATCAGTAACCCAGTGGTGCTGAAAAGCTCGCGTCCTGTCCAGGCCTCTAACTAGAAGGGTGGTGAAGTGGTGTCAAACAGGGTGTGCCCAGCAAAATGCCCTTTCGTCTTCCAAAGTCGCCTACCCCCCGCAACGTTGCTGGTACGAAACAACTCCTCGGTCCTCCATTACACAGGAGCATGAAGTAGTGAATTGTGGCATTCGAGCTCTGGTTTCCCCATATGCGGTTCAAGTACCACACTGAGCGTTTTCCAGCTGCAGCTAGAATGCAGCGTGCAGAAAGGCTCTGTCTCATTGAGAGGTTAGTCCTTGTGTGACAGCCCTCTTTACTGGACACTTTCCAGCACACAGGGCTTCCGCCTAAACAGAGGCAAATTGTTTTCATTGTTAATCTGGACTTGGAAAGTGAATTGCTGTTTGTCTTTCACGTCGTGGGCCCTGGGTCCTGTCTGCGGATGTGTAAATTGCACCACTAGTGAGGTGTGAGATACAAGAGCAGAATAACTATTCCTGTGGAGATTACTTCACTACCTTCTGCTGGCATGACATGCTCCAGATCCTTCACCAAAACACAGAGCCATGTGAGGATATTTCCCTTATGATTGTGACACATGCTGCAGAAGGCTTAGGTGAATAGTTACATGTATGGGTGTGTGTGTTTGGGTGTGTGTATATATGTATATATATAATATAAAATTTCCCCCTTGAATGCAGTTAACATGGGTGGGTAATGTGGATTTCATATTAAAGATTAGTTGAGGAAAACAGCCTTGTTTTTAATCTCTCCTTAAGTGCTACATACATTTTGACTTAAAACCATTATGCCCTTGGTCTTCAGACTTTTTTGCATTGCGTATGAATTTAATACATTGAGTATGATTATGCTCCACTACAGGAAAATCTTTCCCCTCTATGCTTCCTGTGTTACTGGACAAGATCTACACAGGCTGCCAGTTACACGCTGTAGACACACCCATACCCATATGGACTGCTTCTGGCATGTGTGCGAGGTGATGCCCAAACCTCCTACATGGATTCCTTTGGCTGCTAATGCACTCTGGACTTCAAATTTACAAGGGTCTGATTGTAGATGCAGGTCTACTTTGTGCATCTCAGCCAGGGAAAATTCTGCTCCATAGAGCATAATGGGTGGGGATGAGGGTCCTGTTTCCTATTGAAAGGGGATAGAGGCAGTTGATTTACAAGGAGCATGCTGAAATAATCTGCTGCTGCTCAGTCTCCACAACAAATTAGTGGACTGTGAAAGTGCTAGAGAAACGTACATCTCAAAGAGTGAGGGTTTTAAGGCTGCCGTTTCATTGAATAATTTCAGTCTGGCTGAAGCCCAATTTGGGTATCCTGTACCTCCAACACTTCAGTTATTGTCACATCCTTTCTGTTGTGTTTCTAGTTCTGCTGCCAGGTACAGGGGATTGCATTACAGGAGTGCATGATCATTAGCTTTTGGCAGTGGTGAGAGCCTGAATGGCTTCCTCGTGCACTGGAAGGCTGGTGTTTAGTACCACAGCTTCCCCCTGCTGATAGGCTGTTCCAGTTAGCAGGGCTTCTGGCAACACCGCCAAGCAGCACACAGTCTTTTTGTGTACCCTGGTGTCAGGGAGCCTGCATGAGTGCTCTCCTACAGATAATTCAAGTATCCAGCTCCTAGCTGTGGTGTTTTGTCCAATTTCTATTGCGTTCTGACCTACATCATTCTTTATTTGCAAAGCTATACTCGCAGGCAGCAGTAATAAATCAATTAATGACTCTGATGAATCGTTTAATGGCTGACAAAATAACACTAAAGCCAACAGCTTGGATCTCTACAGCAGTACCAGAAGACGCTGGTTGACTCAGGGTAGGGAGACGAAACAGAGACTGTTAGCTCAATTAGTGCAATTAGTGTGCGATTTAAAGGCTTAGACGGCATCTGCTGGAGTACCAACTTGGTGTGTTAACTGAATGTCTAGGTTTGGAAAGCAAAACTCAGAGACCCAGATTTTTGCTATCCTACTGGCTGCTTCTGTTTTTAAAAAATACAGATCTATTCAGAACTGTTCCACGAGTTGAGTTGTGTCCAGCCAAGAATAAACTTACCCTGTCTGAAATCATGCAGTACTCCAAGTGCACGGGGCAGGAGGTCAGTCATAGCTCAGGCCCCTGGAAGGAGGTAAATTACCTACTCCCTACTAAAGTTGAATGCCAGCAACAATACTAGGGGCACGGAAAGATGTGAACCATCCCAGGAATTGCTGAATGATTTGAGGAACTTGAGTTCATGAATTTTATAAAACTACCATTGCTTGGAATTGCTTGAAGCACTGTCAGTCTGGCCTGGACTCTGTCACCACCAGAAAGTTAGGGAAGACGAACAGACAGCTAATGGTGTACTCCACCCTTTCCATGCCTGGAATCCAGCTGGGATATTCCCTCCCACACATTTCATTTAGCAAGATGGGAAGAGAAGCTGGCCACAACCCACTTCTCCCTCCCACCCAGTGGTAGCCCCTTCTTGATAGGTTTAGAACAGGGGATTTTTTGGGTGGGGGGGAGGGGGGAAATGAGACCTTTCCCCTACTCCTGACTCAGACACTGTGTGTGCTTGGGCTAGTGAGTTTATCGCCAGGCTGTAGTCCCTGTTTGTAGGCTGTTAAGCTGCATTTGCAAAGAGTTTTGAGATCCTTGGGTGCAAGTGCTCTGAGTGTGCAAGTATGTTTGCTTCTAAAGTTACAGCTGCAGCAGTGGATGTGAATATCTTATGGCCAACAAGGTTTTACCACTCAGAAGCGACTGTCAATAGGCATGTAACAAGATGTGATTTGCCTAATACTGCGTGTTTATTGAGGTTGGCAAAGAGCCTTTAACATAACTAGACAAATAAAAACAGCATGTGTGTATAATCTGATAATGAACATGGCTGCACAAAAGACTTCCTAATCTTGTGCTGTATAAATAACACTGTTTACCTGCTGTACCCCCATCACAATCTGTGCCTTGCAAATATCCACAGTAGGAAGACCCGTCTCACATCCAGTTACAACAGATATGCCCTCATACAGTAAGGGGGACTTTACAGGGGTCTGTTTTACTAATTGTCCAAAATATCAAATGTGATGAGTCAATCATCAGAATCCCTTTCAGCAACAAATTTGAATACTGCCACCTTGCACAAGTCAGCTCCTCCCTGGCTTCATTTCTTTGCTACCCCCTCTTTGCTGTGCCCAAGCTATAGAAGTAACCGCTCCCATTCTCATCCGAGTCTTCCAGTCCTGCTCCCTACATTGAGGAAACCCTACCCGTTGCACCACTGCTCCATCCTCTTGCTTTACAATCTCTTCCCCCCCCCCCCTTCCCCCCAGACTTGTGTGTGTTGTCTGCTTAGGAGGAGCTCTCAGGCACTCTTGGCACTACAGAAATAATGTTGAACTTTGTTCCTTGATGTCACACCCAAATTGAAGCAACACGAGAGATACCGTAGCTCTTGGCGTCCTCAAAATGAAAACTTTCCCAGGCTCCTAAACACTTTCCCCATGCAGTCTGGTGTATTGAAAGTACTCCACGCCTGCAGCTTCCATTGAAGTCAGTAGGAATTGTGGCCTCTCAGCACCTCGGAAAATCAAGCCAATGCTATAGCTCTTAGTGTGACAAACTGGCTCAGTGGTAACGTGGGTCCCTCACATGTGAAGAATCCCTCTTTAGCCAGAAAATGGATCAAATGGAAAAAAAAAGGGGGGGGGTCATCTAGTCAGTGCCTCCTAGGGTGACCAGATGTCCTGATTTTATAGGGTGAGTCCTGATATTTGGGGCTATTTCTTATATAGGCACCTATTACCCCCCACTTCCTGTCCCAATTTTTCATATCTGCTATCTGGTCACTCTAGTGCCTCCAGCCATTCAAGGATTTTCCCCTTGGAGAAAATCTAGAGGAGAGCAACAGAAATGATTAAAGGTCTAGAAAATATGACCTGTGAAGCAAGATTGGAAAAAAATTGGGTTGGTTTTAGTCTGGAGAAGAAAAGACGGGGGGGGGGGGGACATAAGTTTTCAAGTATGTAAAAGGTTGTTACAAGGAGGACGGTGAAAAATGATTTTTGTTAACCTTTGAGGATAGGACAAGAAGTAATAGATTTAAATTGCAGCAAGGGAAGTTTAGGTTGGACAATGGGAAAAACTTCCTGATTGTCTGTGTAGTTAGGCACTGGAATAAATTGTCTAGGGAGGTTGTGGAATCTCCATCACTGGAGGATTTTAAGAACAGGTTTAGATAAACACCTGTCAGGAGTGGGCCAGTTATTACATAGTCCTGCCTTGAGTGCAGGTAACTGGACTCTACCACTCCAGGTCCCGTCCAGTCCTATACTTCTCTGATTCTATAATCTCTAGTGCCTTGCCCGGTCTAATGTTAAGTGTCTCCATCAAGGGGTACCTTTCCCTTTGAAAAGCGCTCTGCTAGACCTCTTGGGTAGAATACCTTTTCTGGATCTTCTGCCTAAATTTTCAGTTGTTCCAAATTGTTCCTAGTTTCTTATCACCCCACAGTTCTTATCAGTTCTCCCTTCTGAACTATGATTTGTATTCCTGGAGTACCTAAATGTCCCAGTCAAGGTCGTACAAGCCCATAGTAAGAAAGAGACCCCGCCCTGGAGAGTTTATAATCCAAATAGACATGACAATGGGTGGGGGAGAAGTAGTAGTAGCCCTATTTTTCTAGTGGGGGACTTGGGCACAGAGAGATTAAATGACTTGCCCAATATCACAGGAAGCATATGATAAAGCTGGGAGCCAAACTCAGATCGCCCATCTAGTGCCTTAACCACAAGACCATCCTCCCTTTTTTCTTGGTGTGTGTGCACCCTTCAGGTAGTTGTGGGGATGAAGTGTAGCAGGAGAGGAGCCTAACCTGGTTTAGAAACTCTTGGTTGATACCAGGCAACGCAAGGGGCTGGTAGTGAATTCAGAGGTGGATGCTTTCACCCACTCACCACTTTAAAAGACACCCATTTAATGTAGAGCGTGTTAGTGTGGCATCTGATGGCATTGTAGTGACTCTTTACTGGAGCCACTGCCAGTTCATTCATGCCATGTGTTCTTGCAGAGCTGGTCCAAGTGCCCATGCATTTGGGGATATACTGTTTCTCTAAGGTCATAGGTAGGCTGTTATATAGAGGGACCTTCGTGTTTAACTTAGTGTTACTGGAGAACAGATTTGTTGGGGAGGAGAATTAAAAAATAAAATTTCACTTTGCAGTCTTTTAAATCATTCATCAAGAACTGGCCAGTCTGGCTCCAATCCTGCAATGTGCTCGGGCACTTGTGGGTGTTTAATTATTAAATTCTGCCAAGTGCCACATGTGCATGGAACTGTACATATAAACTGAGTGTGGGGGTATAGATCATGGAAAAACAATTCTGGGATTTCATGGAAAATGGGCACAGGCTTGAAAACATTTGCATTGTGCCCTGTTTACTCTGCTCCTTAGCTCTTGCCTAGAGAATGCAACACAACATTCTCTTTCAACCAGGAAAATGTAATAACTAAATTAGATGGTGGGGGAGGGTTCTGTTTACGCTAGCAAAACGTATTTTGTGGTGCATAATTCTCTGCCATTGCTTAGGGCAGCCATGATGACTTTATTGCCAGCACGTGCCGAACAGAGTACGGTAGCCTTGATAAATGAGTATTTTAGCTGAGGTTGACCTAGGTCCCCCTACATGGTGTTAAACCCATGTGTTCTTTGCCCGTTGGCAGTAACCAGTCAGATCACAACACCTCTGCTTTCTATGGCACATAGTTCGTATCTGGTATAGATGGGCCCTGAAGTGCCCAGGTATGTGAACTGTATTATTCTAAAATGCTTTGGGATCTGTTTAGCTTTGGGAGGTTTCCCACCAAGGGATTATGGTGTGCTGGAAATCTCTTGAACCCATAAAATACTGCCTGGCAGCTTTATTGCAATGCTGCCTTCTTCGGAGAGAAGCATTTTGTATGATAGAGGGCTTTATAAAGGAAATGTTAAGTGGATTTGCTGCAGTTTGGCGCTGGGTCTTGTATATTTTCTCATTAAAAGCATTCATCTGCCTTGCAGAGAACCTGCAATGTGTTCAGTGGGCTTGAATTAAGATTTCATGTCACTTCTAAAGTCTGACCTGCAAAGGGGAGAGAAATTGGGCTTGTGCCCCTTTTTGCTGCTCTGTATTGTATAAAGACAGCCTGAAATGGGTGGGTTTGTTTTTCCTGCTAGTTATTTTTAATACCAGGAATGTCAGATCTGGTTCTTCCCTGTTTTATCTGGAGGATTCTGCTTCTGATGCACAGTTGCATTCTCAGCCCTTAATTTGGGCTGAAGGGGTGTTGAATCCCCAAGGGAAAGAAAGAATGTTTTCTCCCAAGTGCTTTACTTAGATAAGTGGTGTAACAAATCTAGGCTTTAAACAGCCTGGATAAACATCACTTTCCCGTCATTCAGCTTTTGCTTCCTTGTACTTGTGATGTCATCCACAGTATTCCAAGGTCCAGCCCTGGTTCTTTCCCCCTCTCCAGTGTCAGGTCACATTTAAACACAGGCTTGCATGGATGGGGCCATGTGTATGTTGAAGGCAGCCTGGTTGAAGCACACCAGTGGCTTTGAACAGTGCTGAATTCAACAGAGGCTTATTTTTGGGGACAGCAGTGATGGGTTGCGTGGCTCTTGATTGCCTTAGAGCCATTTGCAAGAGATATGACACACTTGCAGGCTGGCTTAACTTCTACAAATGGGTGGGGGCAGAGGAGTGGTGAAGGGAGGACGTGGGTAAGTGAGAAACTTAGTCAACATAGTAGAGACAAAAAGTGTTAGGCTGAGTTTTGGGGGTTTGTTTTTTTTCACTTGGGCAGCAGTAGATTCGCTACACCAGTGCACACCCTGTGTTGCACTGGGGCAGCATTGTCGTCTTATAGAAGTGTAGGACTGGAAGGGACCTGAATAGGCCATCTAGTCAGCCCTGCCTTGAGTGCAGGGGAATGAAGTCATAAATGAGGGGTTTGTTCTTGTGTGTGTTACATATGGTTTTTATTTTGGTAGTTCCTCGAGGTCCTAATAGAGATCAGAACCCTATTGTGTTTAGGCACTGTGTGCATACGTGAGAGTCCCTGCCTCAGTGAGTTCACTGCCTACATAGACAAGATGGACAATATGAATGGGATGGAAAACAAAGGCACAGAGAGGTGAAGTGACTTTTCGCAGATTACTCAGCAGGCTTCTTGACTCCCATTCCAGAGATCTCAGTTAGACCACACACTGCCTCCGATATAAACTTCCCTCATCTAGGGACACCCTATACTATTCACTGAAATAATTTAAATAAAAATAAGCTTTCCACCTGCCTGTGCTTTTGTGAGAGCCAGTTATGACCATCAGAGTTGGTGGAGGTGGGGTGAGACGAGGCCTGCTTCGTTGTGTACAGGAATGGGACTTGGGTATTTGACAGAATCACTGCTGGCTCCTTAAATGTATGATCCACCAAAAAGGATGCTCAGATGTTGTAACCAGTACTACAGAGATTGGTCTAGGTAGCACCTCCTGAGAGTTGACAGTTGCTATTAAACCTGGAATTTTAGGGTTCATAATCTAGTTCTGTAAATTGACAAAATGGATTAATTTACATCAAACAATTTAAATCACTGACTTCAATCATGATATAAATCAGCAAGTAAATCACCTATTTTAATCGTGTTTTACATTTGTACTTTTTTAGTTCTTTTCCTAAAGGACTGGTTCTCATTAGTTTGTAACTATTAAAACGTGTTGATTTGCAACTAAATATAGCCTTTGCACTGTTTTTGTTACTACTTTTTGCTAAGCAGGAAGGGTTTGTGTGTACACACTTATTTAAGCAGTTAAACTATGTAAGTTACATTTGTTCAGATTCTTAATCTTTACATTTTTTACTATGTCAGAAAATGGCAAATGCATTCCTTATTTACCAGATTAATTTTTTACTTGTGATTTTTTTTTGTCAAGTTCTACTTGAATGGTAATTTAAATTCAATTAAAATGCACATGTAAACTTTTTACATTAAGTAAAACTACCTAAGTGCTCGATACTCTTTAAAAAAAAAAATCGAACGTTTTGCATTTAAAGCTAATTGATTTATGAAACACTGAAAATGTTATCTGTAGCTAACCGATTGAACTGATTGTTTCTGGGTCATCATGGTCTTCAAGATTTTTAGAACTAGTAGAGCTCATCCTCTTACACCTAGTTTTTATTTAGATTGGATGAGGTAAACAAGCTCTCCTGCCTTTTCAGCTCCCAATTGGTTTCTTAACTTTGAATGAACTGAGCTAGTTCAATAAACTGAATTGAAGAGAATGTTCTCTCTGCACCTGCAGAAGAGGCTAAGGCTGTCCAAAAGCTGGTTTAATACTTCTATAAACTCTGGTTCTAGGTGCTTAGCCAATGACTTCCATCGGTTCAGTGGTTTGCCTTCCTTTAAAACTTGGCAACAAACATGGACTGCTTAAAATTATTTGTTGTATTTAATTTAAATGACTTTACTAGATAAGAAGTTTAGGGCCTTAGTTCATTTGGAAATGTAATTGTAAGTAGGCTTGGTTTTTTTTAATTAATTTAAATAAAATCTGATTTAAATTTTCAAAATTAAATTTGACTTTTTTTAATCCACCTGTAAATTGCCTTTGGTCCAAATAAGCTTTGCAAAGGTGAAAGCAGTGGCTTATGATGTTTGCTGTGGATGGCTTTGTGGGGAGAGATTGTTGCCATGTTCTGGCTAAAAGATATTTTAGAAGCAGCCCGTCTATTTCAGATCCTTATTGTTTGTAATGTTTAATAAAAATGCTTTAAACTGATTTGGCTATAAAATATAATGCAGGTAGTGGGGCGAACTACAAACCCATACAATCTAAAGCAGCACTTGCCCCTTGCTTCCCCCCTGACTAGCCAGCGCCCAGAACCATTCTGGAGCAAGTAATAGCTGTGACTTCACAGCTCATTGCATGCGGCTGGTGGCGCAGGAGCTGGCTGCCTGCAAAGGCAGAGAAACCTAAACCAAAAGTCAGGAGCGCGAAAGTTCCTTCTGAACTAATTTGCGCAGAAACCGTCCTGTGCCCTGGCTAAAAGGGGCATTCCCCACAACCAGGCCGTTATTTTTTCCTTCAAAAAACACTTGCAGAATAATGATCCCATGCATACGAGGGGCTTTATTTATGCTCAATAGGTTATTTCTCAGTCTTTCTGCTTAGTATTGTTGTGTTGGGTTTTGTACTTTGCATTGGTAACACAGCCTTTTCTCACAGCAAGGTGTAAATAGCTTGACAGTTTCAAATTACACTGAACTGAAACCCAGGCATACAGGTTGTTAGCCTCGAGGCAAATTTTCTACCCAAAACTGAAACTGGCTTAATAATTTAAAAGCGCTATTAAACTGGCTTCCCTCCCCTCCCTGTTTAAATACATACAACCAACGACGCGCTTGGAGTGAAGGAGAGACGAGAGAGGCTATGGAAGAGAGATGAATTCAGTTGGGTGATATGCTAACTGTCATATGGGGCTTTCTGAACCCAAACTCGCTGCCTGGACTCTGAATCTGAGGGCTTTTGTTGGCTGAAATTGGGTGAAATATTGTGGTGTTTTTCAGCTGGTTCCTGACTTGTCATAAGGCTTACCTTGCCCATTCGACTGTCTTCCGAGTTTCTTGTTTTGTTGAAATTGCCATCGCATAAATTACAATAAACACTTGAAGAGATGCCATTTACCTTTTTAAAATGGACTCTCCAGTGTTCCTCTCTCTAAAGAAGTTTTGGTGGGAAAGGGAGATTTGTAGGTATGGGACTTAAACCAAGAAGAAAGAGGATCTTACTGTGTTTTGATATCTTGTGGGTTTTCCTTTGTGAATGCAATTTAAATGATTGGAGGAAAAGAGCAATAGTTCTGTTACGTAACATCAGGTACACAAGTTTATCGTAAAAATTCAAAGGAAAGTCATCACTGATTGCATTAAACTCGGTCACATTGGTTTTCAAATTACTATGATCTTTAAAACGGCACTGGAAGTATTGGCTCTCTCGTCTACAGATAAGTGAGCAAACAGCAAAATGATTATTGCTGTCCTAGAAGGGACATTTCTGTCAGCTGTGATGTTGAGGGAAGAAATTTTTCTTTTCCTTCTGAGTAGCAGCAGCCTTACATAATGCTGCTCCTTTTTTCAAGCAGAAACTGCCACTTACATTAAGTAGCAGGCCAGTTCAGTGTGTACAGCTATTCTTTTGACACAAGCAGAATCTGCCAAATTTAAATTAAGATCCTTCCGTTCGTTTCCACAGGTGAAAGGCCAAAGCGGAGTGATTGGTTCATAAACTGAAAGTGAATACTCAGTTTAGTCTTGCAGCTGTTTGTCTTTACGTACTGTCGTTATAAAAATGGCCAGTCCATTCAGCAAAACCCAGAAGGTGTTCTCTGTTTCACGGCCCACTACGGGTTTGATATGCACGCCAGAGAACTCCCCTTTGCCCCACAATGTATATAATATAGAGGGAGGAAATATGAATACGGTTGCTAAATGGGAACAAGTGTTATCCAAGTAACCTGCACTCTGTGCTGTACACAAGGGTGAACAAAACCAAATCATTTGTCTACCAAAACAAAGGCTTTCGGCAGAGCCACTTGCAGTTTAGGTATGCAGTCCAAGCAACTAAAATGTAAGGAAATGCACAGGCTTTGTGAGGGACCTGGACGGAAGGGGCTGTATGTAGAGCTGAAGCATTTGTGGTTATTACAAGACACTTACTGGAAAATAAATAATAAAAAGGTGCAAGGTGGGGGATGCATCTTCTTGGAGGACAGAGCAAAACAGTGTGGCAAATCTGGAAAAATAAAGCAAGGACTTGTTAAGTTTATTTTTTTAAATAGTTCCAAATTTGACACATTAGAATCCAAAATCAGATTCTCCAGTGGATTAATGATACTAAATATCTTGGTTATTTTTAAAAAAAAAAAAAAAAAGCCTCAGTTTTTGCAGGGCCATGAACAGGGTGCAACGTGAGCTCTTCCTCTTGGTTGTTAATGGATAATGTAAACTCCGTTCCCAGAAGCATGCTGACCTGAGAGAGAGAGAGAACAGTGGTGCAGGAACAAGGAAGTAAATAAATGGGAAGGGGTAGGGGACAGGGTGTTAAGTCAATTGGAAGCCCTGACCAGTGGGTTCAGAGTCCTCACTGGTGATCTGTGAAGAGAAAATCAGTAGGGAAAGAGACATAGGTTCTTTTGTTCCAAACAACCTTGAAAGGGTTTTTTTTGGTTGTTTTTTTAACTCAAGTTGATGATGCCTTACCTGAGGGCATCTTTGCTTATTTCTTTTGCCATGAATGCTGCTGTTGGATTTCTAAATACGTACTTACCATAATTAAATGGATGGTGTGGAGAAGTTGTTTCAAAAGTCACTTTAGGGTCAATCCCTGCCCTCAGTTGCACCCAGGCATAGATAGAGGTGACCTGAGCAATATTTGGTCCCAAGATATTAAACGTAAAGACCATCATCGGCTTCCATTTTGGCTGAATGCTTAAGCATAGTGTTCTGAAAATGGGCATAGAGGGTGCAGGTTGATTTCATACCCCTTTGATGCTATCAGTGATTAGTTGTGGGTTAATTGGTATAGTGGGGTATGGCAGCAGAGGTTGCCTTTTAAATCTGACATGAAATCAATTTGTCCATCTTTCTGTTTCCTGCAGAGCGCAGCTGCAGCCCCAAGTCCAGTACTAGGAAACATTCCTCCTAATGATGGAATGCCAGGCGGTCCCATCCCTCCAGGTTTCTTTCAGGTAGGTTTTGAACTTCCTGATTCTTTTTGGTGGTGTTGGTGCATGTGTCTCCTTGGCTTCTTAATGTCAGCATTGCAGTTTCCAAGAGGATCCCAGAAAATAGTGTTCTGGCATTTTTCATTAAAAAAAATTAATCAAGAGTAGCCAATCAATTGTAACATTCTGCTGCTGTTCCACGTTGCTTTTTGTAAGCACAGCAAATTACTCTCACTGATTCTTTTTTTACAATTGATATTTTTCCAAAATGGCTTTTTTTGGGGAGGAAGGGGGGGTAGAGATTTTATTTATTCTTCGGTCATAACGGGCTTGTGCATAATTCAAAACATGCTGGATTTTGGTTCTTGGAACCTTTTCCCTCTGGTTAACCACTTGATTTTTTCCAACTGCAATCACTGAACGTATTTAACAAACACTAGCTTAAATTGTAGCCACAGGCAGAAGCAGATTCAATATGGGTCAAAAATCATTGCGTGTCAAGGAGACACCTTGTAAGAATTTGCTGTAAGTGTCCTCTCCATTTCCATGGTTCATTTTACTTATGCCCTGATTCAAGACTTGGCAATATAATCTATGCGTGATCCTAATGGGAAAGACTTTAAAGAGCATTTGGAATGGAAGCTTTAAGATTTATTACTTGTAAGATGTTTTTAATTTCTCTGGAACCTCTTTGTATGCCATGTATATGTGCTGATTGCTACAATGTGAAATCTTGGGTGCGTTATGATCTTATTTCTTAAGGAATAAGTGCTTGTTCATGTAACAAATGAGCTGGCTGTCGGTGGGCAATATTTGTTCTGACCAGTTGCTATTGTTATCTGGGTTCATGATTTGCATACAGGAGAAGTTCTTGGGCAATAGACAGCTTTACTTGATAAACTGATCATGATTTGTTATGGCAGTATTGCAGTTGATGTGCATGCATGGAGAGATGGGATCTTTTTGTTTAAACAATTCCCCATTTCCTGAACACGCTCATGTCAAAATAAGAAAATTTGAATATTGATTTGGCCTGTTGCAGGGTTTACCAGAGCGCCTCTGTTATCGGAGGAGACAAAGAGAAAAGAGGTGATGCCTCACAGATTGTAGCTGCTGCCAGCAACTTGAGTTCTGTTCCCTGTACATAACAAATGTGTTTCCAGGGTTTTAATTTTCATTCTGCTGAGTGAGAAGTTGGTCCATACCTGTCCCGCCCCAGCCTGCAACCTCACACCTCTGCGGGGTTCCAAATTTCAAAAAAGTTGGAGCAGATCCAGAAGTGACACATTTTATTTAACCAAAGTGGGTGTGGGGTAGGAGTGACTGAGGGAATTTAAGCTTTTTTTCCTTCCTCTGGTTTATAATGGCCCACAGCTCTAGTAGCCGTGGTGTCCATTGGTGGGCTACAGGGCTCCCTCCACATGATTCACTTGTCACAAGCAGTGCTTCCCTAAAAACTGCTTCCCACCCCAAATTCTACCGCACACATTTCCTTCCCTAAATGCCAGCCCCAACTGCCGTCTCCCTCACCCCTGGAAAGGAGGCCACGTTTTAGCGGTGTCTGAACTTTGTACCAAAACCACTGTAATATTTTGGGTTTTTTTAGGTGTTCAGATCGTTTCCACTTTTGGATATGCTGGAGACTGCAAGTTCTGCCTGCCTCGGCAGTCTTGATAGCGGGTTTCTGTGTTGGGCTGTTAGCTGCTTTTTAGTTAATTTTCTTATCTTCATAGGAGAACAGAGCACTGAGTTGGAGAGGGCAATGCCTGAAGGGACACAGGAAATGCAAAGGATTGAAGCAGCTAGGATTTCCCTCCCTGACCCTAATGTGTCAGCCTGGGCAACAGACTGACTAGTCCACTAGCTGATGGAGGCAAGGAATGGCACCAGAATGTAGTAAAGGCGTAATGTGGAGTCCGATCACTGCAGACCATTGACTTGGTGTAATACAGGGGGTGCTCTAATTGTTTTCCAGACTTGACCCACTACACTGGATTTTGTCTGTTAGTGGTTAGTATGGATTCCAGTAACTTCAGAACAAAAATTCTGTTACAGGGTAGCATTAATCGGCACCTCAGAATCAGATATGGCCCCTTCCCCCAGTGAGCTTAACACCAGATACAGGATAATTCAGGAAGGGAAGGTCTGGGGATTACTGAGGATACCAAAGGAGGAGGGATTGCCTTTCAAAGCTAGTTTTTAGCAGGGTTAGAGGAGGAAGAGGCCTGGCATATGAAGCCAAAGAACTAGTTCCAGCCGTCAAGGGAAGCATGGTAGGAGGTGCAAGGCCAAGAATGGGAAAAGGAGAGAAGGGTCATGGGGGACAATAAGATCAGCCCTGTCTGTCTCTAAGGCCTGTAGAGTTGTCAATGAAGATTACAGGGGAAAATAAGGTGGTCAGTTTGGGGGGTGATTAGTTTAGAGGTGATCATGGACCTATCCAGAGCCAAAAGCCTGAAGAGTAGGAGAGCCTGGAGATAAGGAGGCAGGTTTTGGGTGTATTGGAATAGAGGTGGTGGTTGAAGCCATAGGGTCACTGGGACTGAGGAGATCTGAATAGAGCGCGCACAGCTCTGCGCTCAACAGGCTCTCACATTGTAATGCTGGGTACGAGGTTCTCTAGGGCTGATGAGGTTTGTAAAAACTCTTTGTGAAGCTATTTACACTATAGCCTGTGGGCTAAATGCGTGGCCGGCAGAGTTCCGAAATCTAGCTGTATCCAAGATGATGGTGGCCCTGGGAGACTACTGGTCCCAGCATGCAATGCCCCAGCTGCAGGCCACAATTTTGTGTTCGAGTTTGTGGTGGAGAATGCATACAGTCTATTCCATTTTATAAAAATTAGCTGCAACCTTTCATCTTGTGGCAAATGGTAAATGCAGCCTTCAGTTGTGCAAAGCTTGGACCCACTTTGATGGTAAAGCATTGTCATAAGGTGCCCGGCAGCAACGGGGATCTAGCCAGAAATGAAACGCTGTATTTAACAAGTGCTGTGTACACATATATGGGTTCAGAATGTTAATGAACTAGTGGCAGGAAACTCTGATATGTTTATCATGTGACTGTACTGTGGTCACATGGATGGTTACCTGCTAAAATTCCCTTCTCCTCCTAATAGTGACCTTTTGTACAAAAACATTTTTTCGCTTCACTCACCATCAAAAAGATCAGGGAAGCTCTTCCCATTCTAGTTGGAAAGCTAAATTTATGCCTAATGTCAACAGCGGTAGCATAGACCTCTCCTGTTCCTAGTAGTGGACAAAAGGGGTACCATTCAAGAGCTACCAGCAAAAGTTTAAGGCCTTGTTAGTGATGAGTAAATGCCGCGTGCGTGCGTGTGTGTACATGAATGTGCACACATGTATGCATATATAATAATCATGAGAGACGCTCTGGTTATATATTTTCTCCAAAGTTTGAACTCTGTATGTAGCGCTGTAACACACTCTGATGAAATGGAAAGTTGAACATAAATCAATGTCGGTTGCTGTGTTAGCTATGCATCAGCAGTTAGTGTGAGAGGTGCACCATAACAAAGCACTAGCTAGTCAGTGTTCCTGTACTGCCCCCTAATGCTTAGAGATCTTGGGAGCTGTGAAAGACGGTGGGATTTCTGAGTTGGTTTTTCATTCGCCTCCTCAGCGTTCATTACCCAGTATAAATGCATTTGTTTACTAGCTTGTAAGCCTGTTGGTAAAACAACAATGAGACTACTGGAGGGGAAACTGAGGTACTGTATGTAACTCATGATCCCCCTAGGTGAAGCTTTCAGGCTCCCAAGCCTTTTCTGGTATCACATCAGATGTCTCTCATTAATATTTCTAAAGCCTTGATTATTACACTTCCAAGTAGCTCTTATTGAATTGTGGGAGTGCTTCTGTGTTACTTATTTCTCTTGTGCTGGAAAAACTGGAGATCCTTGTCGTTTCATTTATTTTCTTCTTGGGCTTCCGGCATAAACGCATCACTCCCGATTGTGTAGTAAAGCTCAGCATATGCCTTAGCTTGCTAATAAACCAGTGGCAGTCTGTTTTCTCTCTAAAAATACGGGGTGGGAACTGATTGGTTTAAAAAAAACCAAAACCTCCTAGTAGTGTAGACACCAGATTGCTGCTTAGCTAGTTAATAGGGATAGACCAAAAGAGGGTGTAAGCCTGACTCTGCAGTTCTAGGCTCCCCGGATCAGAATCGCTGGGCTGCTGCTGCCCCACCAATGCGCCTCACAGGCTACGTGAAGAGTCCTGATCCAGAGCTTGAGGGCCAGAACGTTGCATCTCTCTTGCCACAGTTCCAACATTCCTCCCCCAGGTAGTCTCGTGCCTTGGGGAAAGGACAGCTGTAGCACAGAGCAGACCTATTTGCACTTATTAAGTACATGTGTAGCCAGCCAACCCCGGGTCTTCCACTGGGCCAGAGAATGAAGCCACCATTAGTCCACCTTGGTGGGGTTAGTGTGCCACTCTTACAGCCCTGTCACTGCTGGTTTTGTAGGAGTGGGAGCCTCAGGCCATCAGGAGAGGATGGCTTTAGAGGATGGCTTCATTGCTGGCAGGGCCGTTCACATATAATATGAAGTTAAGGGGAAACGGAAGGGATTTTCCTTACTCTGCTACCATGTCAGGAACCACCATTTTTCACAAGTTAGCGTGGTTACATGGGCTTTTCTACTGGAATGTAAGCAATTTCTGACACCGATTTCTTACCCTGTCACTACTCTGTGGACCCCTTAGAATAACGAAGTGTTGGCAACAGCCACAGAACTTGCCTCTCCTTAACCCACCACCTCTATGAATCTGTCTCTGTGAGATAGCATGAGAAGGGCAAAACATCCTGTCGCCTGCTCCCAGGCAAGGTGAATGTCATGAGATTCCTAGGAAGCAGCAAGAAAATACAAGGGGTGATCCTGTTTTTTCTGCGTGTGGAAAATACTCTCCAATGGGCTTCTCAGACCTAGCCCCCAGGAGGGCCCACACAGATCAAATCTCTAATAGTTCCCCATGGGGATACCTCGATTCAAAACTCTCTATTAAGCAGTATGATACTGTCTAGCCGGGGTTCAACATGCTTCCTGGACATTGCTCCCCGTAGTGGATTTGCATTTTCCACCAGCAGCTTCTACATCTTCCCTCCCAATTGAGGATGACATCTTCCCAAGAGAGCATGGGACTAAAGATTAGTAGTGGTATTAGTCTTCCAGCTGCTCACAGCAGAGGATGGCTTTGTCTGGCTGACCATTACATCTGGAAATGATGTTCAGCCCAGCTGGTGGAACAGGGTTTTCAGTCTTATAAGAAACCTGCAATTTAGAGTTTGCAACAAATGCTGCCCCCTTTCCTGTGAGACAAGGGCTGATCCTTACAGTGCTCTTCGTTTTCTCTTGATGCATTGCCCCAACTTCAAGCCTCCATTCCAGGCTTCTCCTCCTCCTCCTCCTAAAACAAAGAGCTCTCTTCCTAGAAGCTCAGGGCACTTGAATAACTTCACCTTCAGCAGTCCTCTTTGCTTTTATAGGGAGTAGAAAGCTGTGGCATTATGCGTAGAGCTCAATTATGGGATTCCGCATGGCTTCTTTTGACAACCAAAGCCCATTTTTCCAGCTCTCCAGCACATCCAGTGCCTCAGACAGTTTGTGAGAGATGGCCAAAAGCTTAGCATGTAAAGGTATTAGCAACAAGAGTGGTCTGGAGAGCTCCAAGACAATCTTCTGCAACAGTAGGTTGTCATGGCAAACTCAACCCCACAATACAGGTGCCAACAGACAAACCCAGGGGAACGAGGGTCTAGTTGTTGTGGAGAGAGAGGAGTTGCTTTCTACCGAACTGGGCAGGAAGTCATTACCTCACGGTCGGCACAAGTAATCTAGCAGGAGATTATTTGAGCAGGCAGAAAGTTTTTCCCAGGGAGTGGTGTGTGCATGCGGAAGCATTCACAATGGGTGTATCAACATTGCCCTAGTATTTGGATTGGTGAGAACTTGCCAGATCTGTTCCACAAGGGACTCATTCTCATACTTGGAACTGGTTACTATGTTTTCCTGTGCCTTCCCCTGCATATGATGGGATTTCCAATAGATTCTCTCCTTGGTGGTTCCTTGCAGAGGAAGTGGGCTTTGTTGGCCTCCTCTGGCATTTTGGTTAGTTTCCAGGAGAAGTCACATGTTGGTTGGCTTTGATACCTCTTAAAATGAAAGCTCCTGACCTCGCAAAGCCATCAGATGGGGAAAAAGAGGCTTTTCTGGCAGGATCTCTCCTCCTGATGGTAGTATTAATTTGAACCAGCTTAAAGAATTATTGTCCTGTTTTGTCCTTTGTTTCTTTGCATTGCAACTTCATTGTCCTTTAAGCACCTTCTGCCATCTGTCTTTCTAAACAGTGTTGTCTGCCTTGGAGAGTTCCCAAGCTGGCAGCCCGGGCATGCAGAGAGCTGTATTTGGGTTCTTACAGGGAAAGGGTGGGCTTTCCTTTCATTATTTATGCCAAAGGGTCACATGCTCCTTTCGTTTGAATTGGGATGCAAGACTCCTCCCTCAAACTATTGTCCTAACCTAATCACACTTGGACTGTAGGTGGTGGTGGGGGCTGCTGGATATTCTAAAAGGGCACTAAAATGTTCTCATGAGGACACGAGAGATGGAAATCTTTTGATAATCTTGGTAGTGTGGGAGGGAATGTAAGCCTTTGATATTCAAACTCGTAAGCTAAAGGACCAGGAAGTGTATAGGAGAAGACAGTTCTAGAAAGAATTCCCTGCACCCAGGAAAGTAGAGCTCATGAGACATGAATTGTAGCCAGAGCCTTGGCAAAGAAGAGGTTTGCAGAGTGGTCCCTTCTGGCATTCACAAAGGGTTGCAGGTTTAGACTCCTCTCCCCTAGGTGCAGCCATAAATTGTAGAGCTCTTCAGACAGTAAGTACCTGTTTCTTATTCTGTCACTAAATCCTTGTGTATTGGGTGTATTTTTAAAGAGCGTTGTTGTAAAGACAATCTCAGACAATGAGGATTCTTACCTGTCAGTAAACTTAATTTCTGATTTGCTTTGCCAGTTCTGAGGGCCCCCTCCCTCCCAAGTCACTTCATAGCTGGGTGACTCTTTTGGGGAGTGAGGATATGGAGAGGGAGATGAGGAGTTATTGAAAGTCTTGTCTTTTATAACTTTTTTCTTTTCAAAGCTCATCTGGTCTGTAACTTATCGCTGCTGGAGTTTGATTTGCGGGACAGAACAATTGGTTAAAAGAACAAATAAGTAATGTTGAGCGAAGGAGATGCTTGAAGCGTTTGATGCCAGGAAGGAGTCTAAGTAAAGTTTATACTAGGAGTGGTGGGATGAAATGTAGAGAGAAATGTAAACTGGCTCTCAGGATAAGCTTTCAAAAGTACCATAGTGATTTAGGAACTAAAGTTCTGTTTTTCATAAGTGACTTAGCAGTAGGTGAGAGAATGTTAGTCATCAGGCCTCGCTTGCTATCCAGAGAATTAATGCTCTGTCACACTCAAACCATACACATGTAATAGTCAGGAATACAGCCCCATAAAGTAAGGGAGAAATTATATCTACCCCTAGCACCATCTTAAATAATTCCTCTTAAAATCTGAACTCACATCTATCTACCCAGTCCATCTACACGTTTTCAAAAGTGACTTAAGAGCCTTTGTCCCATTGAAAGTCAGGCACTTATGGACTATTAATATTAATATTAAAATATTTTTTCCAAAACGGCATTACAGAAGTGACACCCCAGCCAAACGAGCGGTAAAACTGCAGCAGTGTAAACATTTCTGAGCATGGTCAGCTTTGCAGTTGGGAATGCAGCCTCTAGCCCCGTGGCAGTGTCTCCCACGGGCAGTGAGGGATGCGCTCATTATTTGAAACATTTAAATTCACTGCACAAAGCCCACAGTAAATGTAAGGAACTCTGGAGAATAATCGTGAACTGTCAGGAGGATGGACTCTGTGACCTATAGCTGGTCTCTTCCTTCTCTTAATTGATATGATTCTGGAATATCACAGCTATGGGGAAGGATGGGTGTTTGACAGGGTTCCAAAGCAGGATTGGTCCTGCTTGACTGTCACTTACCCTGAGCAGGGAGAATAACCAAGCTGTTCAGCAATGTGTGGGACACTAAATCCAAACTTGCAGGTAAGAGTCGTCATTTCAGATGCCCATAGGTCAGGCAGCCATTTGAGTCTCCTAGTAACTGAGGTATGGCTTGCTAAACACTGTGAATTTTGCGCAGCTGCTGCCAGAGCCCTGTATCCTGAACCTGAGTACATGATGAATCATGCTGCTGCTGCAGGACAGGGTTTCTTTTTGGGTTTTTTTTTTTAAGTTTCCTGTCGTTTGGGCTGTAAAATGCGGTTGCATTCCTGACTATTGCATATATGGCTTGAGTTAAAGTAGAGCATTAATCCTTTGGATAGCAAGTCAGGCCTCATGCCTTTAATATGCATCTCACCTACTGCTAATGTTGTCGTGATTAACTGTGGAGTTCTAAGGTAGCGGGGAATGATGGTGTCTGCTGCTATGGAAAATGCCTCTTTAATCTCTGCAGTGTTTTCTGATAGACTGGTTGAAGGTTCTTTGATACATTCCTGCACTTATTTTGAAGGATTCCAGAGTTTCTCTAATAAAGAATTTTAGTGATTTAATTTTCCCAGTTGGCATCTTAGAGTTCTATCTTTTAAAAGGGGGGCTAGGTTCTATTTTTCTACCCAATAAAATATACAATTTCAGAACTCTCTCTAATGATGGCAAATCACATTTTGGGTACCCTCTTTTATGTTGGAATGTGTATCTAGAGAAATATCATTTAAAATGTGGGATGCCTTCCTTTAGCGAAGTATAAATTGTAGATAACTTGTTGTGTTGATACTTTACCTTGTTATACTATTCATTATTCTCCCCACCCCAAGAGGTACTTAAAAATGTTTTTAAAAATAAAAAAAACCCATTATCTGAAAGTATGCATCTCATAAAACATGATCCATTTGTGCTAAATTACTCCTGAAACATAAATTGACACACACATGCAACTGTGATCGCTTGTGCAATTTTCCATGTTTAATATTTTACAAGAAGGTTGAGAAGTTGAGCTCATGAAAGATAGAGTGGAAATAATCTCATCAGCAACAACAAAACACTTCTATTATCTATTGGTATAGATTTGTCTCTTAAAAATATATTTCTCATAGTCTATCTAGTTAAGGCCACGGTAATGAGCCGTGCTGACAGAAATGGACTAGAACACCTACAGGTACCTGTAATTGTCTTCCCAGACCACTGTGATAAGTCTTTCAGAAGTACCTGAGAGAAGATAAAGCAACTTGTGTCAAGCAATGAGTTAAACCATTGTTTCCCAAAGTGTGGGGGGAGACTGGGCAGGTTGTTTCCTGAAGTCTCCTCTTTCATTTAAAAAAGTTTCTAGCTGTTACGATTGTGAAGAAAACTTTCAAAAAGTGAATTGAGCATAAGCGATGTAGACTCAAGCAGATCTCTATCGAGAACTTGAAATGATGTCTGAGTTGCAGACCGCCCCATTCGTTCCATTGGGTGCTAAGTCAGATGCCGATATGTCAAATGTCAGCATAATTAACTATTCACTGCTCATCAACGTATGTAAGAAAGAATAGGAATTATGTTCAGAACATTTACCCCAGCCCATCTCAAAGTGGGGATGACCCAAAGAACTAGCCAGAGTAGGGCTGCTGGAAGGGGAAATGAGTTTAATTTTTCTGAAAAGGGGCACAGCTGTCACAAGTTTGGGAAATAGTGGGCTAAACCGTCTAAAAGAGATATTGAAATAATCACAAAGTTCAGCTCTCACTTGCTCAGAAGCACTTGTTTTTCCCTCTTAATACGGAGTGAAATCCCTGATAATTAGTCTTGTACCTGAACAAGCATTTTTAAAAAAATCAGGATTTTTTTTGTGGGGGTCTGGCCCCATCCTATTAGACAGGTTTAGGTAATGTATGTTGAACATCCCAATAGAAGCGTTGGCTCCCCTGATTGGAGCCAGTTCATCGTCTCATTAAAGCATTCCATATTGCTGAACCCTTGTGATCAGTCAGATGAGTTCACTGATAGATTTATAACCAAAAGAACAATTGTCTTGTTTTTTTTTTTTTTAAACTAGGAAAATAAAGACCCAACAGGCACTCTTGGTTGAAATGCAATTCTCCTTGGTTGTAGAACATCTGCAAATATTTAGAGAGAACATCCAGACGTTCTGGTTTTTTTTGAATAAGAGGTACGAAATGAATCTTAAGCGGTGCTGTAAAAGCTGGAAGGGATTGGGATGTAGGAGAGCAGAAGAAAATAGAATGGAAGGCTGCAGTTTAATTTGAGCACAATGGATTTAGTGGCCTCAGGGTAGCAGACAGGAAGTAGCTAACATTTTCAGATGCTTGTTGTTGTTGCCGTTTGAAAACATCCAGCTCCTCCCATGCTGCATAACAAGTTGAAAGAGCATGCAGCGTTTGCCGAGATGTTTGCATAAACTGTACATCTGCAGTTATATTATCCAGAAGTAGCTGTCATGAGCATTACTATTGAACAATAATGCGGCCATGAGGATTTGATTTACTGCCATGTGCTGCTTGCCAACAAAATGTTTCACAAAGTCTTGAATTTCCTGGGAGTATGTTACAATTTCTCGCGTGCTTGCAGCTTGCACAGGGCCATTACAGTCTGTCTGTCTATTGTGGAGCGGATGGGGGAGAGGGGGCGAAGAGTTGGAGCTTCTTGGAAAGGACTCAGTTAACCGCTGCTGTTCTTTATGCTGAGCTGTATTTTGGCAAATTGTGAACTTTTTGGAGATTAAGCAAGCTGTACCAGAAAAAAGGACTGTCTGTTTGGAAGCGTGCAGACAGATCCCAGTCCAAGACCAGCTTTTCTTCAGAGGAATTCAGAAATGTGCTGTCGTGAATTGCAGTGATCTTCTTGCTGATCAGTCTTACTTAAGGGCAGAGATTGATCTCTCCCCTTTTAATTAACACCGGCAGGTAGGGCAGAACCATTCTAATGCTTTTCCATGTAATTTGGGTGGGAGGTGACACACGTGTCAGACTGCGCGCTTGCTTCATGCATGCAAGTGTCGCTTTTAACCTCTGCTGCTTTGTCCCAGGTGGCTGTTCTCATGTAACACTTCAGCAGGGGAAAAGCCCAGGCTAGTTGAGCGTGAGTGGAATATACCTTCACGCAGCTGTGCCATTAGGAACGGAAGGGTCAAAAGATGAAAGCCCCAAGCAATGGCCAATTCCAAATTGAGGCATGGGTGTTTTCAAATATCTGAGTGTCGAACTCCTTTTCCAAGTGGCTTAAACGGTACCTGAAACTGTTCTCAAACACAACTGTAAGCAGTCTGTGCCCTCATCTAACTCCTTCTAACCATATGACAAGGCTTGTTAGAAGAAGGTAGACAGCATCTTAAGGGGAAAAGCACCCAGTCCACAGTTGATGCATTTCAGTCACAAAAAATCCCAAGATGCACTTCCAATTTGAAGGCGGGGTGGGGTATCCATTCTCTGTCAAATTGCTGATGTTTTACGCTGAAACACTTATTCTGTGGAATAGATTTCCTGGTCTTAAAGCTTTAATCATAGCTCCAAAATTTCAGTCTGCTTTACAACAGTGTCCTAAATGTATGTTAACCACACCTACTTGCACGCTGGTATATGGAAAACTCTTCTTCAGCAGAAGCTGAGTCACGGCTGCATTGTGGGTGCTTAACTCTGCTGTGACGAAAGTGCAGCTTTATTTGTCAGGGCAATTTAATGATGGGTGTGTTTTGAAACTCTTGCTGTGCATTACTGTTCTCTGCACAGCTTCAGCAGTGCTGTTCTCCTGTGCCACTTCCAGTCCTTCTCCACGCTGTCGTTGAACCCAGGCTGAAATGTTCTTGCCGATAACAGCTTTAGCCACAGACGGGGTGTCACAGATTCTATTGAAATCAGTGTTCAGGCAGGACATTGACTATTCTCAATTCTTCTCTGAGATCTTTCCATTTTTGGAGGGATGTAACTGACCATTTGGGCATGTGTGTTCACTGGCTAGAAGTTTCTTGAAAGTTGTTAATGGCTACCTTGATTTTTCCAAAAAGAGGTACTCACATTTTGGGGAAGCCACTGGATTTCCTGTAGCAGTTCCCTAACCATGCTTTTAGGAGTGATAATGATCTTTTTACTACTTTTTTTATCCCTCTGATGCCTTGTGCAATTAACAGTAGACCATTCCGCTCTGAAACTGAAGTCCGTTTAAGATAAAGGCAGAAGGTGTTACTGAGATGCGTGGCAAAATGAGAAATCCATCTTTTAGCCTTATTTTTAAAAAGCAGCTTAACTGTAATGGTTAATGACTTTCATTGGTCTCTCCCCGGACATAGGTAGAAGAAGCTAGGGTGACCAGATGTCCCGATTTTATAGGGACAGTCCCAGTTTTTGGGTCTTTTTCTTATATAGGCTCCTATGATGACCCCCCCCCCCCCCCCGACTCCCTGTCCTGATTTTTCACACTTGCTGTCTGGTCACCTTAGAAGAAACAGTACCTCCTGGTGGTAGGGAAACTGTCATATGTCGTCATAGTCTTCTTACTCCATTCCCATCAGAGCAGCAGTATACCTGGTGTACTCTGAAACCATTCTTAGGGTATGTCTACGCTACAAAATTAGGTCAAATTTATAGAAGTCGGTTTTTTAGAAATCTGTTTTATATATTCGAGTGTGTGTCCCCACAGAAAATGCTCTAAGTGCATTAACTCGGCGGAGTGCTTCCACAGTACCGAGGCTAGAGTCAACTTCCGGAGCGTTGCACTGTGGGTAGCTATCCCACAGTTCCCGCAGTCTCCGCTGCCCATTGGAATTCTGGGTTGAGATCCCAATGCCTGATGGGGCTAAAACATTGTCGCGGGTGGTTCTGGATACATATCGTCAGGCCCCCGTTCCCTCCCTCCCTCCGTGAAAGCAAGGGCAGACAATTGTTTCGCGCCTTTTTTCCTGAGTTACCTGTGCAGACTCCATACCACGGCAAGCATGGAGCCTGCTCAGCTCACTGTCACCGTATGTCTCCTGGGTGCTGGCAGATGCGGTACGGCATTGCTACACAGCAGCAGCAGCAACCCATTGCCTTGTGGCAGCAGACGGTGCAATAGGACTGGTAGCCGTCATCGTCATGTCCGAGATGCTCCTGGCCACGTTGGCCAGGAGCGCCTGGGCAGACATGGGCGCAGGGACTAAATTTGGAGTGACTTGATCAAGTCACTCTCTTTAGTCCTGCAGTCAGTCCTATTGAACCATCTTATGGTGAGCAGGCAGGCGATACAGATTGCATCATCTTCTGCCGGGCAGGCAAGAGATGAGGATGGCTAGCAGGCCTATTGTACCATCTTCTGCCGAGCAGCCATGAGATGTGGATGGCATGCAGTCCTTCTGCACCGTCTGCTGCCAGCCAAAGATGGAAAAGATAGATGGAGTGTATCAAAACAAGAAATAGACCAGATTTGTGTTGTACTCATTTGCTTCCCCCCCCTCCCCCGTCTAGGGGACTCATTCCTCTAGGTCACACTGCAGTCACTCAGAGAAGGTGCAGCGAGGTAAATCTAGCCATGTATCAATCAGAGGCCAGACTAACCTCCTTGTTCCAATAAGGACAATAACTTAGGTGCACCATTTCTTATTGGAACCCTCCGTGAAGTCCTGCCTGAAATACTCCTTGATGTAAAGCCACCCCATTTGTTGATTTTAGCTCCCTGAAGCCAACCCTGTAAGCTGTGTCGTCAGCCGCCCCCCCCTCTGTCAGAGCAACGGCAGACAATCGTTCCGCGCCTTTTTTCTGTGCGGACGCCATACCAAGGCAAGCATGGAGGCCGCTCAGCTCACTTTGGCAATTAGGAGCACATTAAACACCACACGCATTATCCAGCAGTATATGCAGCACCAGAACCTGGCACAGCGATACCGGGCGAGGAGGCGACACCAGCGCGGTCGCGTGAGTGATCAGGACGTGGACACAGATTTCTCTGAAAGCATGGGCCCTGCCAATGCATGCATCATGGTGCTAATGGGGCATGTTCATGCTGTGGAACGCCGATTCTGGGCTCGGGAAACAAGCACAGACTGGTGGGACCGCATAGTGTTGCAGATCTGGGACGATTCCCAGTGGCTGTGAAACTTTCGCATGCGTAAGGGCACTTTCATGGAACTTTGTGACTTGCTTTCCCCTGCTCTGAAGCGCATGAATACCAAGATGAGAGCAGCCCTCACAGGTGAGAAGCGAGTGGCGATAGCCCTGTGGAAGCTTGCAGCGCCAGACAGCTACCGGTCAGTTGGGAATCAATTTGGAGTGGGCAAATCTACTGTGGGGGCTGCTGTGATGCAGGTAGCCCACGCAATCAAAGATCTGCTGATATCAAGGGTAGTGACCCTGGGAAATGTGCAGGTCATAGTGGATGGCTTTGCTGCAATGGGATTCCCTAACTGTGGTGGGGCCATAGACGGAACCCATATCCCTATCTTGGCACCGGAGCACCAAGCCGGCGAGTACATAAACCGCAAGGGGTACTTTTCAATAGTGCTGCAAGCTCTGGTGGATCACAAGGGATGTTTCACCAACATCAACGTGGGATGGCCGGGAAAGGTACATGACGCTCACATCTTCAGGAACTCTGGTCTGTTTCAAAAGCTGCAGGAAGGGACTTTATTCCCAGACCAGAAAATAACTGTTGGGGATGTTGAAATGCCTATAGTTATCCTTGGGGACCCAGCCTACCCCTTAATGCCATGGCTCATGAAGCCGTACACGGGCAGCCTGGACAGTAGTCAGGAGCTGTTCAACTACAGGCTGAGCAAGTGCAGAATGGTGGTAGAATGTGCATTTGGACGTTTAAAGGCGCGCTGGCGCAGTTTACTGACTCGCTTAGACCTCAGCGAAACCAATATTCCCACTTATTACTGCTTGCTGTGCGCTCCACAATATCTGTGAGAGTAAGGGGGAGACGTTTATGGCGGGGTGGGAGGTTGAGGCAAATCGCCTGGCTGCTGGTTACGCGCAGCCAGACACCAGGGCAGTTAGAAGAGCACAGGAGGGTGCGGTACACATCAGAGAAGCTTTGAAAACCAGTTTCATGACTGGCCAGGCTACGGTGTGAAAGTTTTCTTTGTTTCTCCTTGATGAAACCCCCCGCCCCTTGGTTCACTCTACTTCCCTGTAAGCTAACCACCCCTCCCCTCCTCCCTTCGATCACCGCTTGGAGAGGCAATAAAGTCCTTGTTGCTTCACATTCATGCATTCTTTATTCATTCATCACACAAATAGGGGGATGACTACCAAGGTAGCCCAGGAGGGGTGGTGGAGGAGGGAAGGAAAATGCCACACAGCACTTTAAAAGTTTACAACTTTAAAATTTATTGAATGCCAACCTTCTTTTTTTTGGGCAATCCTCTGTGGCGGAGTGGCTGGTTGGCCGGTGGCCCCCCCACCGCGTTCTTGGGCGTCTGGGTGTGGAGACTATGGAACTTGGGGAGGAGGGCGGTTGGTTACACAGGGGCTGTAGTGGCAGTTTGTGCTCCAGGCTGCCTTTGCTGCAGCTCAACCATACACTAGAGCATACTGGTTTGATCCTCCAGCAGCCTCAGCATTGAATCCTGCCTCCTCTCATCACGCTGCCGCCACATTTGAGCTTCTGCCCTCTCTTCAGCCCACCACCTCTCCTCCTGGTCATTTTGTGCTTTCCTGCACTCTGACATTATTTGCCTCCACGCATTCGTCTGTGCTCTGTCAGTGTGGGAGGACAGCATGAGCTCAGAGAACATTTCATCACGAGTGTGTTTTTTTTTTTTTCTTTCTAATCTTCACTAGCCTCTGGGAAGGAGAAGATCCTGTGATCATTGAAACACATGCAGCTGGTGGAGGAAAAAAAAAGGGACAGCGGTATTTAAAACGACACATTTTATAAAACAGTGGCTACACTCTTTCAGGGTAAACCTTGCTGTTAACATTACATACATAGCACATGTGCTTTCATTACAAAGTCGCATTTTGCCTCCCCCCACTGTGTGGCTACCCCCTCAACCCTCCCCCCTCCCCATGGCTAACAGCGGGGAACATTTCTGTTCAGTCACAGGCAAACAGCCCAGCAGGAACGGGCTCCTCTGAGTGTCCCCTGAAGAAAAGCACCCTATTTCAACCAGGTGACCATGAATGATATCTCACTTTCCTGAGGATAACACAGAGAGATAAAGAACGGATGTTGTTTGAACGCCAGCAAACATACACTGCAATGCTTTGTTGTACAGTGATTCCCGAGTACGTGTTACTGGCCTGGAGTGGTAAAGTGTCCTACCATGAAGGACGCAATAAGGCTGCCCTCCCCAGAAACCTTTTGCAAAGGTTTGGGAGTACATCCAGGAGAGCCGCGAATGCCAGGGCAAATTAATCCTTTCACATGCTTGCTTTTAAACCATGTATAGTATTTTAAAAGGTACACTTACCGGAGGTCCCTTCTCTGCCTGCCGGGTCCAGGAAGCAGCCTTGGGTGGGTTCGGGGGGTACTGGCTCCGGGTCCAGGGTGAGAAACAGTTCCTGGCTGTCGGGAAAACCGGTTTCTCCGCTTGCTTGCTGTGAGCTATCTACAACCTCATCTTCTTCGTCCCCAAAACCTGCTTCCGTGTTGCCTCCATCTCCATTGAAGGAGTCAAACAACACGGCTGAGGTAGTGGTGGCTGAACCCCCTAAAATGGCATGCAGCTCATCATAGAAGCGGCCTGTTTGGGGCTCTGACCCGGAGCGGCCGTTCACCCCTCTGGTTTTCTGGTAGGCTTGCCTCAGCTCCTTAAGTTTCACGCGGCACTGCTTCGGGTCCCTGTTATGGCCTCTGTCCTTCATGCCCTGGGAGGTTTTGACAAAGGTTTTGGCATTTCGAAAACTGGAACGGAGTTCTGATAGCACGGATTCCTCTCCCCATACAGCGATCAGATCCCGTTCCTCCCGTTCAGTCCATGCTGGAGCTCTTTTGCGATTTTGGGATTCCATCATGGTCACCTCTGCTGATGAGCTCTGCATGGTCACCTGCAGCTTGCCACGCTGGCCAAACAGGAAATGAGATTCAAAAGTTCGCAGTTCTTTTCCTGTCTACCTGGCCAGTGCATCCGAGTTGAGAGTGCTGTCCAGAGCGGTCACAATGGAGCACTCTGGGATAGCTCCCGGAGGCCAATACTGTCTAATTGTGTCCACAGTACCCCAAATTCGACCCGGCAAGGCCGATTTAAGCGCTAATCCACTTGTCAGGGATGGAGTAAGGAAATCGATTTTAAGAGCCCTTTAAGTTGAAATAAAGGGCTTCATCGTGTGGACAGGTGCAGGTTTACATCGATTTAACGCTGCTAAATTCGACCTAAAGTCCTAGTGTAGACCAGGGCTTACTAAGGTTCCCCTCCAGGTCATGCCAGGTTTATATTGCCTTTTCCTTATGCGACAACCTGCCATACCCCAGAGGTGAAAGCCCGTAGATATGCAGCCAACCCAGACGATTAGGTTGACACAGACACTTGCCATAGCTAGGTTAAGCACCAATGCAAAGGAATCGTATCTGCTCAGTTTGGTAATTCTCCAGGGTGTGTCAGCTAGTGGGAGAGGGTGGTTTAGCAGTGCTGTTTCTGAAGCTATGTGGCTCTTGGGATAAGCCCTCTGCTCTCAAGTAATCCCCCCCCCCCCCCCCCCCCCCCCCCCCCCGGGAAACAAGGTTCCTGTTGGTTTTTTTCCCCTGTCAATTCCTGCGACCCAGCTTGGCTTCTTGGAATGAAGAGAATCTTCATGGAAGGACTTTAAGGAAGACTAGTGACCCCTCCACCCCCAGCCTTTCCTGGCGTGTTCGGCGCAGGGCTCTTAATTTGGAGTGCAGTGCTTGTGAGCACCGAAGGATTCCCCAAGCACTTACCGCCCCATTGGCACACCACCAGGTCTGCACTGCCTCCTGGTGTGCTGGACAGCAAGGCAGTCTTCACACTGGGTGCTGGCCTGTTTCCCCTTCAGTAATGGCGTTTCCTGCAAGCCAGCCTCTCTCTCTCCCCCCTTCCTCCCCCCTTTTGCTGACAGATGGGTTGGAACTCTCTTGGGGACTGCAGCAAAACAGTGCCTGTCTGCTCCCCCTGCAGAGTCTGAATCCAGCCACAGAGCCTGCAGGCATGTTCCAGTACAGGGCAGAGACTCCCTCGCAGGGAGTCCAGCATCAAACCATGTGCTCTTCTGGATAGAGCAAGCCCGGGTTATATCGTGATTCCTTGATGCTTCCTGATCTCAGCTCCTGCTGCCGCCTTGGACTTACTGAGTCCCATACAGATTCTGGCATCCGCGACGCCCCAACAGACACTGCCTCTCCTTTTCCCCAGGAGTTACCTTAGGATCCCCCTAAAGAAAGCCTTTTGCACAAGGTCCGAGAAGGTGCTCACTGAGGTTAGTCTCATCACTGTGCCACGCTTCCTCCCCTGCTGAAGTCATTGGTTGCATCCTGATATCTCTCACTATGTGTAGCTGTAGCTGCCAGTTGCCTCCTGATTAGGTCACCCGGGGAGCCAGAATCTCTTTAAGTGGTGCCACTGGCCCTTACTAATGCTCCTTTCAAACAGCCATCCTTGGTGTCTGTTTCCTGACTCGCCAGATCCTTTCACCTGCCTTGCAGCTTGGCCAGAGGGTTAAGCGAGCTGGGTTCCTTTTTATTGCATTTTTGTAGACCTGTAGTTACAACTCTCTCTGGCTGGGCAGGTTTGCATGACAGCCCCAGACTGTGCCTGGCTTAGAACACTGAGCTCCTCCTAAAGCAGTCAACAGGAAAAGGAACTATCCGTCATGAGCCTTTATGCCACTTAGAAATGCACTTTCATTCTCAGGAAGCGGTCTGGTTAATAATTTCTATCTGAACCATTCTCATCTGTGGAAGAAGGTGTAATGCCTTGCTCATGGCGTTGGGCAGTCTCATGAAAGCGGCTACATTCTCTCGCTTCGCCACAGCGAACAAACGATCCCATTCCCCAGGTAGATGAATCAGCACACCAGGAAATGCTGTAGAGATTGGGGTTCATTCTGCCAAAGATGCAAGGTATTGGATGGAGAAACATCAGCCCTCTTAGCAGTCTTATAGGTTTCTTCCCAACTTGTGGTCAATTCCTTCTTTCCCAGAGTGTTACAAAATTGAGTTGGTCTTTTCTCTTTGGATACAGTATTTGGGCAACAGGCCCATCTTTCCGTTCTGCGTATGTTTTTCAGGATGAAGAGGGAGTGGTGTGTAATCTATAAATAGAGAGAATATTTCTTGTGGGAAACGGCCATTTTTGAGCTCAAAGCTACCTGAATGTACATCATAAAGGATCTTTTTAATCTTGAGGCAGTTTTAACTAGCAAGGGTTTCTCTGTGGTGTCTTTCATTTGACCCACAATCACCTTTTTATTTTATTTGTAGTGACTGTTGTTTTACTTACTCACTAAGCTCCAGTCCTGCAATTTGCAGCATGTTGAGTGGACTTCATAGACTCCAGTGGAGTTCTTCACAGGCTCAACAGTCCATCTGCATGTTGTCAATTGCAGGGTCCGGGGCCAAATTTACTTTCTTCACATGGTTGGTGGGTGGTGATCACACTGGCAGCTTCCCTGGAGGTCTGACTTCTGTCTAGCATAGTGGATCCATCAGAGAAGAAAGGCAAAATGAGATTTATTTATTTTTTTTGCATGTGACTGATTTCTCCTAGTGAGATCCACTACTCTGGACAGACTCCATTCCCTGTGCTTGTCTAGTAGGTATTCAGTAGATAGTTGGTTTATTATGGGATTTTTCTCCTCTTTCAGTTCAGGAAGGGAACGTTTAAAAGGGCCTGAAATGTCCCAGTGAAATAAACAAAATGATTGGGGTTCAGATTGCGATGATTCTAGCTTTGTCTCCTCTGCTTTGGAAGGATTTCTTCGGGGAGGGGGTGACATCAGTTCTGCAAACATGCCAGCGGGGGAAATATTCAGAGGGTTTTTTTGAAGTGGTGGTGGGGCATGGTGGGGTGTTGCAACTCTGAGTTAATACTTCTGCCAAGAATAGTGAATCTAGGAGAGGTAAGAGAACTATTCTTGCCTTACTGTACTAGTTATAAATTACAAGGTAGTACTAGTTATGTATGTCCTCTTAATGCAACAGATTCATTTATATGAGCATATAAACTAAACATGGAAGATTGACAGAGGGCTGTTCTGTTTTAATCTTTGTGGCTGTGTCTTTCTGTGTAACACTTAAAAAAAAATTCCTCTTACTTTATTTAGGTTGCACTCAAGTTTCTGTAGTACAAAAGATTTGCAGGTGCAAATGTCCTGCCTTCATTAACTTCCCCTCCCTTTTTAATTTATGTGATTTCAATTTTCCTTCCCTGTACTGTTAATTAGGGGACCCCTCTAATCAGTACCATTATCACAGTGGTATTCATGTTTAGGAAAGCTGCTAAACAAATGCTTGCAAAATTGCTAAATGGCTAATTAATGTCTGTTAATTAAGAAAATTGCTCATGGTAACAAACCATGCCATTGCTGGCAGCAGCTAGAAGGCGAACACTTGTTGAAATTAGTAATGTGGCAGGTATAGAACATCTGCTGCTGTGCTTTTCCTGAAGTGTGTGGCTGCTTCACATAACATACTTACAAGGCTTATTTGCTTTCTGTACCAATTACAAGTTCTTGGACTTGAATTTTTTTTTTTTTTTTTTTTTAACATTAACATGCATCAGTGTATTCTTGCTCAGAGCTCACATTTTCCAAGCAAACTTTCTTTTCATGCTTTAAAGGTGGGGGGGAGATTGGTGTTCAACCCCAAAATGTCAAACTGCTGTCTTGTGGTGTTAAAAGCTACATGAACTAATCTTTCTTTTTTCCCCCAGACATGTTTAGTATCGCTTTACTCAAAAGAAACTTTACTTGCATCATTTAGGTGATTCGTCTTGGGGAAGGATATTGCATCTTTAAGGGTAACAACACAGCCCTGCATGTAGAAATGGGTTGGAGTTCTGCCATCCATTTATTGGAGCTAAACTAGGCTTCAACTTAAATATCTGGCACAAACATGGGATGTGCTTCTAAGCAAGATCTTTGCCTCGACACTATTTTTAATACCTTGTATTAACCATTTGACCCACAAATCAAAAGGAAGCCCTTTAAGGTGTTCCTTACCTTCAGGAAGGTGTGGGAGGGTAGTGGAGAAGACTTCTTTTTCTCTCCATATACACACTTTTTTAAAGCATATCCAAATGTATTTGTCATTGCAGACTGGTTGAATTCTAAACCATTACTGTAAGGTTGCTGGTGTGCTTTGACAGATGTTCTATTTTTTTTAATTAATTTTTTTTGCATATATCATTATTCGTTGTTCTTCCATTACAAATGAATAGAAACTCAGCTAAAACGAGATTGGCCTCCCTACAAACAGATCCACCAGTAAATCCTTTTTAGCTCTTTCTGCGCTTTCATGTGCTAATCTATAACCTCCTTCTACTGTCTGACCTCACAGGGACCACCTGGTTCTCAGCCCTCGCCACACGCACAGCCTCCACCTCACAATCCTAACAGCATGATGGGACCCCACAGTCAGGTAAAGACACTAGAAATATGTAGGCCACTGATAACGGGGCTTGCGTTCTATTTTGCTCTTTAAGCTTGTTGGGTCTGATTGTCAGCTGATGTGAATCAGCATAGCTCCTTTGATCCTCATGGAGCTTCGCTGATTTACGCCAGCTGGGGATCTGATCCTCAAATTTATTCTTCCAACATCATGCCAGCGCCAATATGAAATGTTTGTTTCCTTTTGATTTTGTATGTTCAGTTGACAATGGATTAGAAAGTCCATTCGTAAGTTTCAACTATACATAGCTGTGATAGTGTGAGAATTTTGTTAATTTGTGTTGTATTTTTTTTTAAATTGCATTCATAGCACTGATATGAATATATGGTTTAAGTGCTTGGCTTTTGGTTCTTGGCATTGGGTTTTTTTGCTTCATTTACCAATTTTCTTTTTCACTTGGAAAGTGTCTAATGGTCAGGGTCTCCCATGCACTAATTTTAGCAGCCTTATATAGTACTGTCCAAGTATGTTAAACCATCTCTCCAACAAAAATAAATCTGTGAAAAATACAAAAATGGAGTGTGAAGATCTGTTTTTACCAACTCGTTTTTAAAAAAGAGATTTCTCCAGAAAAATGTGTAGATTGTAACCAGAGTCTGTATGGAATGTAGTAATTCTCTTTATCTCCATGCTGTGAGTGCATCCTGTCATTGAACTAATTTCATGTAATTACAGCCTTTTATGTCACCGCGATATGCAGGAGGTCCCCGGCCCCCCATCAGAATGGGAAACCAGGTATTGTATTTCCTTCCTCTGTTACCTGAGTTAAATTGGGGATTTTAAACTGAAACTTTTTTGGCAGTGGGGGGAAAACCAGACTTCCGCAGAGCTGAAGGTTTCTTATATTCTTAGACAACTTTGTGGTATCTGTCATTCAAATAACATTAACTCACTGATTAACAAATTCCATCACAACATTTTCTCCGCTTTCCATGAGGGTTTGTAATGCACTGAATCTCAAGAAACCATTTGCTGGTAGAAACTCATCACATAAATGTAAATATCAGGACCTGGCATAGGAAGTGTGTTCTCTCCACTGCCAACAGCTTCTTCTCTATCAAGAGAGGTTCCATGTAATATGCAGTTCTGAGTTCTCCTTTATAATCGCACAACTTCTTGGTTTTCCCTGACTGTCTCCCGTGATTTCAGCTGATATAAACAAAGTTGTGCTATGCGACTGATGATGGTTTACAACAAAGCTAGCTTAAAATGTGAATTTTCCCTGGAATCTTTAAAAATGAAAGTGATGCATATAATCCTGCTGTTAGAGAAATGATCCACCAGAACACTTCGATCAGCTGCAGGGTTAAATTTTAGTTGTGCTTGTCCTTTTCCTTATGGCAGCTTAAAAGAAAATGGGGTTTTGTTCATATAATTATGAACATAGCCTGTTTATGTGCAGGAGTTTTAAGATTGTGGCATTTCGCTGTAATTTATCCTGCTGAAGCATATGCTAAGAATTTAACCAATTACTTTCCTTCAGTTTCTTTTTAGCAAAAGGTGTAGCAAAAAGTACATCAGAAAAATAGTTACCTACTTAGTTTCTATTCCAATAAGATGTCACTTTACTGTTAACAAAAGAAGACATTTTAAAATAAACCTTGTTAGTGCATTACGCTGTCTGTTAAACAAAACACTGTTTTATGAATATGATTTAGAAAACGCCATTTAATTTTTAATACTTTGCTATGACTTTTTTCCCCCAGTAGTAAGTGGCTCTTGTTACTTTCGGTCACCAGAAGTCACTCACAAATGGTGCACATGCATTCTTTCTTTTTGAAACATTTAGGCATCCATTTTTTCCCTGTATCTCTGTTTAGCTGTCTGATTGGAAGAAAAACTTGTGAAAGAGAAATCCGTCTTACAGCCAACAAGCTTGTCAGTTACAAGAGACCGATTTGGTACCCAAAGTGTTGGGTTGGTAGAGATAAACATCGATTATCTTACCAAGTACTCAATAAGATGAAACTTCTTATAATGCACGGAAACCAGTAAAAACTCTTAACTCCAGCTTTTCCCTGTGCTGTGAGGAATCTTTAAAAATAAAAACAAAAAAGCCTGTCGTGGACAGTGTGTGTTTCTTTTGGGGTTATAGGGAGCGAATGGAGAGGATTTGAGGAAGGAAGGTCCACCTGGCTTTACACAACTCCTTCACCTTCTCTGAATTCTCATCCTCATTAGTGCTGGTGAAATCTCACAGCCCTGCAATGAGAAACCTGCACATGGAAAATGATACTGATTAGGCAGCTCCATGTAACTTTTTTTTGGAGTGCTTTACAATGGAGGACCTCCCCCTAGTTAAGACCTTAATCTCTTGCTCTCTGGTGCCTGGCACAGGGGGTTCAGAGAAGAGGACTGAAGTCAAGTGGCTAAGCACATCTTTCACCTAAAGATGGAAGACCAGAGGATGAGATCAGCTGCTTGACACCCTGCTAGGACTATTGATGATGTCCCACCAGTTGAGAATGGCTACACGACAATTTTCTCACATGTGCATGCATAAGAGTGCACAGGTGTGTTCAGATTTTCCTTAGCTAGAGGTTCTAGGCTCCAGCTAGAGGTTCTAGCTTCTGCCTAGTGCAGGAAAACAGGAAAGTGAAACTGATTAGGAGCAGAAGTTAAACAGACAAGTCAATCTGTGCTGTCCAGGCCTGGTGAAATGCAGAAAGACAACTCTCTTTTGTAAAGGGCAGTTTTACAATGTCCCTTTAAATCAGGCTTGCAAGAAGTCCCAAGCTCTTGCTGCTGAAATATGGACAGCACAAGGAAAATGCTGAACTATCTGTAAGTGCTCTGGATATTAGTCTTGTGCAAATTACATGTTGTAGAACGCTATTTTGATTTTTGTCTAATAGCGTCAAGGTGGAGTCGTGGTTCCTTTCGGTCTCAAGTTGCAATGATGTACCGGAAATGTTTGTGAACGGGCATTGTGAGGGATATATTTGTAATGTTGCAACTTCAGAATCTCGGTGTTCTGTGCTTTTTGTTTTTATACACTTGATAATTTAAGTTAATGAGGAGGATAAAACTAATTTGACTTGAAAATAAAAAACCAAAAAAAAAAAAACACCCCCCCCCCCCCCCCCCCCCAAACCTGCTGCATTGAGAAATACTCTCACAGCTTAGCTAGGTTACTGGCTAGATCCAGAGGTGCAAAAACATTACAGCAGGGCCAAATAAACAAGAAATGAGGCAGTAACGATTAGGTGAGAAACACATTAATAGCAATGCGAACCATATATGAAAAGTGTGTTTATTATTTTCCTACTTCTGTCTCCCAAGCTGTAAATCTATAAAGATTTGGAATGAAAACCTTCCCTCTATTCATGGCATTGATGTGTTGCCTGGCCTGCCTAAACTGACATCCTTCCTTATTGGAGAGTATCTAAATTTTTACAGCATTATCTATTTCATGTTGGTATTCAAATAAAAGAAAAGCAACAGTGTTTGAAAATTGTTTACAGTTTGTTTCCCCAAGGCGTATGGTATCTGTGTTTTTTCTCCCTCTGTATCTGCACTGAGCTGTACGTGGAAGTCCTCTTTTGAACTTTAGATTTGTTGTCCAAGTGGAGTATGACTTTGAAAAAAGAAATACAGTGTTCGGGATACTAGGAAATGAGTAAATATACATTTTTAGTAGTCCTGAGGCCATCTTCATAAGCTATTCAGTAATAATTTTTAAAATCATCTTTGCAGATGAAATGTCTCTTCACTGGCAAATAAATAACTTTAATATATTTACATAGCATATTTGCCAAGTGTATACCTTGAAATTACATTGGCATCAGTATCATTGCACTGAAGTGCTTTGATCAGACATTCTCTCATCCTGACAGCCATGTGGGTCCCCTCCTTCTATTTACTTACAACTAGAAGCTTGGAATTTGACCTTTAGTACAGTAGTGTGAAGTATTAGAAGAGAACTGGGGGTGTTTTTTTTTTAAAGGCTGTGAAACAAAAGTAGGAGGGTTATGAAAGCGAAGTTGGGCAAATTACAGGGATTTAGAGAAACACGTCATGGGAGATGGCTCCACAGATGTATACAGGTAGGAGCTGTGTGTAAGCAGAGGAAGTTACGACAAGTCCCTCGTTTCCCAGAAAATAGACCACGTCACCAGAATTCTTTGTGTTTAAAGCCTTGAATTTAAACTACATATTTTGGTTACATATCTGAGAGCTTATTTTTTTTCTCCCCCCCACCTCCTTTTCTTTTTCCCCCCCCAATTTTTCTAGCCTCCAGGGGCTGTTCCTGGTACACAGCCACTGCTGCCCAATTCAATGGACCCTACACGACAACAAGGTAAACATGCTCAAGGATGCCTGAAGGTGTCTCTCTGTTGGCTTTGGGCCAAACACTGTTACTCTGCTATAATGACTTCATTGATTCTACTCCCAACAGGGCACCCTAACATGGGAGGACCAATGCAAAGGATGAATCCTCCACGAGGGATGGGCCCCATGGGTCCTGGTCCGCAGGTAAACTTAAACTTCTGTCCAGTGCCAAATAACATCTTACGACTTCATAAAGTTTATAAGCAAAACATCATCCAAACAATCTCTAGGGGTTTAAAGAGCTGGGAGTTCTTCTCACATACTCTCCATTAGCACGAATGCATTTTACATTCGCGCATTGCAGCTGGAAAGCCCGCGTTCCAACAGTAGTATCTTCAGAGCTCAGCATCCTCATTAGCGATATTGCAGAAGCCCCTCTTGCTCATTAGTTGGAGGCAGTGCTGTTTAGCTGTGACCACGTAGTGATGGTGAATGCATTATCCAACTTGCCTTGATAACACTTCAGAAAGGGAGTGCCCACATAAAAAAGTAAGCGATTTATAACGGGAACATAAAGCTTCCTTCTCCTGTACTCTGTTTTTCCCTATCCTATTCTATAGACTATTTCACTTCTCTGGCATTTAAGCCATTCTTTGTTTCCTGGATAAATCTAATGCTTGCCTCTTTCCCGTCTCCCAATTTTACCTTTTAAACTTCAGATTGGGGATTTTCGATGAGGGAAAAATTTGCTGATGAGGTTTAGGGATTTTCCCCCAAAGTGGGATATGCTGAGTGATCTTCTCTTGAGCTACAGAAAAATTCGACACCTTTTTTTTCCTGTAACTTTTTTCCAAGTATATTTCAGAAGCTCTTGTCCTTTCCCAGGCGATTCAACAAACTTGTTAGTTTCCTTTATGGTAGGAGCTAAACATCAGCGTTACTGAAGAATCCTCAGTTTGTTTGTTTTTTTAGCGTTAGCAGAATATCATTCTCCTCTGAATTTTCACTAGCATGAGTAGTAGCTCGACATCCAACAAAATCTTCCGATTCCTGAATGATGCCAAATCCCTCTTTGGTTGCATACATATCAGGGAGTGGGGGAACCAGTCCAATTATGAGTAAATTTTAAATGAAGTAGATCTGGGTTAATCTATTCTGTCTTTTGTGTTGATTCCTTTTAACAAGTGAATTTGCATGCTACTATGTTGACTCACTCCTGTTTGTTTGTTGTGATAGACTTTAAACAACGTACTACCATATCTCGGACGTAGGTTTATCCTCCCTGACTTCTTGTTTCCTGTGTTGTCTTCAGAGCTGTGTAACCCTGGAATAAATGAATATGCGTTGCACAGGTTTCCCAGGAGGCTGTTGAGCTAAAGGGGTCTTGTGTGAAGAGAGTTAAGAAATTATTTAACTCATGAAAAACTATTGAATACTGACAAGAAGGGAGAAAAGCTGATTGAATAAAAATGTACATCCCTCTCCTTGGGCATGGGTGTGAAACTCGGCTAGATTCCCCACACCTCAGAAAAAATCCCAAGCATTCTTTGCAGGCAAGCTTAGATTCCAATAGCTTGGTTATACATTTTAATGGTCTGGCATTGTCAGGAACTGGTACAACAAAGCTCTTAATAGTCCCACATGTATGATTACAAAAGTCTGCGTCTGTTGCACTTGCATCAGCCAAGCAAAAAATGCCATGAAAGTTCTCGGTGCTCTCAGCAGTTTGGACAAACCAAGGTGATTGCCATGGAACTTGAAAGCTGTTGTATTTTAATCAAGCACCGTATAGGTTTTCCCCAGTCCCAGGTGGTATTGAAAGTTGTGAGTGTTAGGGCTTGCTTTCTTCTGCTGGGACTATTAGAGCATGTACGTTAGAGAGAGTGCCTTGTTTAATGTTCCTTTAAACAAGTGCACGCCTGTGAAAATGGACGTGCAGTCTCATCAGCCAATTGGCATGTTTCTGAGTCTTCCCAAAATGCTCAAGAAGCAGATGCCCAGAAGCTTTAGTGCGTGCATGAAATAATCAAAAATATTGAACAAGTCACCCTTTTTGTTGTGTGTAATAAATCACTGTGTACACGCTGCACACCCACTACCTTCCCGAAGTGTTTTTTCAAGACCTTCTAAAATATTACTTAATAAGCATTCGTATGGAATACATTTTTATCCAACCAACGGTAACCTGCAGGCATGTACCAGCCACCTGACATTAACTGAAAACCAGTCATCTTTTACAATCTAGCATCATGTTTTAAACTCTTGACTTCCGATCTCTTTTTTTTCATGATTGTAGCGTTAATTCTGTGAACAGTATAAAGGCATTTGTTGGTGCTGCTGAGGTTAGATGTCAGTCCTTTTATTAAATACGGGCTTCCAAGGGTTTATAACTTCCCCGTTGTTTTAATTCACATTTTGCTGAAGCTTGACACCCAGCTTCTCAGCACAAAGGCACCTTTTCCCCTTTCTCTAACACCTTTAAAACACTTTGGCCTGTTTGGCTGTTTCTTTCAGCACCAATTAGAAGTACTAAGTTTTAACATGGGGTTTTATGTAGCAGTTCAGCATAGAAACTGAGATTTGATCAATTAAGATTTGCTAGTGATTTCTTCGGATAATCCTTTTCATCCTCCTAAAAGTATGCATGTAGATAAGATAATGGGCCCTAATTCAGCAAAGCATGTCAACGTGGGCTTAAATCCAAAGAGTTCAATGGGACTTCAGTACATGCTTAAAGTTAAGGAGATGCTTAAGTGCTTTGCTGAATTGGGACCATAATGAAATATTAGGTTTCAGAGTAACAGCCGTGTTAGTCTGTATTCGTAAAAAGAAAAGGAGTACTTGTGGCACCTTAGAGACTAACCAGTTTATTTGAGCATGAGCTTTCGTGAGCTACAGCTCACTTCATCGGATGCATAGCATATCGTGGAAACTGCAGAAGACATTATATACACACAGAGACCATGAAACAAACAGTTGTATATAATGTCTTCTGCAGTTTCCACGATATGCTATGCATCCGATGAAGTGAGCTGTAGCTCACGAAAGCTCATGCTCAAATAAACTGGTTAGTCTCTAAGGTGCCACAAGTACTCCTTTTCTTTTTAATGAAATATTAGTACTCCTACAACACCATTCTGTTGACCTAGCTGTTGTGCTTTGAGTTACAAATAAAGGTATGGTGGCAGGGGAACCAAAAAAACAAACAAATCCCAAAATGCTCCATCTTATAAGAAACCAAATTTCCCAAATAAGCCAACCCCAAATTCACTGGTGCAAATCAAAAATATTGGTGGAGTACTACACTGCCAAGCATTAGGTACAGCTCCAGTCCTAGGAATGAACACGGAGTTTGCTGGAGACCCCATTTATCCCCTCATTCGTGGTGAGAAGAGAGCCTCTTAGCCGCTGACTCAGTCTACACTGCATGCCTCTTGGGAGGGCGTGTAGGATACATGGAGCTACATGCCACTGCGAAAGGCAGGCTGTGTCCACACGGCGATGCGTAGCGACACATGTCGGGGAAAGGCTCTGGCAGGGGGAGGCAGCAGGAAGCTGCCAGAGCCTTGGGGTCTTTCCCTGCTTTGGGGAAAGACTTCAGCAGTGGGACACCTGGCTTGGGGAGTAGATTATGTACCCAGAGGGTTCAGGAGTGCGTCTTACTCTGTTTGCCTAAGCAGCACCTCGTGGTCTCCATTGCTGTTATACCCATGCTAGGGGAACTAGCCGTGTGCGGCGTAAGTGTATCTCAAGAGCTCTTTGGGGACAAATAGAAGTTGTCCCATTCCAGTCCCAGAGGGACAGCTGTCCGGATACAGAGCCTCAGGAATACGCACAGTCAAGTTAAAGTGGGGGAGGGGGACAGTTCTCTAGGCTCTCTCAAAGAGATGGGGGAAACCCGTTGAGTGAGTAGAAGTTTGCAGGGGGAAAATGGGAGTCTGTGTCTGTGAAACCCGGGAGCCACACAGGTTTTGTTCCTCTCCTTGAATGGAAAACCCCCCTGCGTTTTCTGAAATGGTTGGTCTAAGCAACTTGCACTGCCATGCTCGCAAACACAGGGAGCGCAGAGCAAGTCTGAGGGAGAACCCTTTTGATCAGGCACTTCATCAAGTGACTGCACTGTTTTTCCCAGTCGCTGGCTGTCAACATCCTCCTCCTCTTTATCCCTTTTACAGTCGTGGTTTGCTGGGATGGGTGCTTAGCTCCGTGTGTGGGAGTGGTGGTTTCCTAGATAAACCGGCCTTGCAAAACTGCTGAGGAAATAAACTGGTCCAGGCACAGAAGAAACGAATGCTATTTTACCTTGAATGAATGGACAAGAAGAATTTAGCAAGGCTGATGCACACTGCGAAAGGCATGCCCAGATCCGTTGGTGATGGGCAACTGACTTGGAGAGAGGCAGAGAGATTCAGCATGAGGATTCCTGCTCCTGGAGCCACAGCATTCTCTGGCTTGGCATTACAATAGATATGTTCTTATAAGATCAGGTACACTGATCGGAGACTCCTGCGATAGGCAAAGCCAGGGGGTGACATAAGAAAGGAGAGCAGGTGCCTGAGTTGTTTACAGCATTTCTGTGTTGCATGTCACCTTCCACCCCACCCCCTGTGCATGCATTTGGGTTTTACTTGCTGACGCAGCATCAGATTTGACTATGAAGAGGTGCGAGTCAGTGACTTGGTCAATCTGAACAGTTCTGTAGGAAAACTGAAGTCCCGTCCCTTCCCTTGCAACTCTGCGGGCCATGAATGTGTGTGTGTGTGTGTGTGTGTGTGTGTGCGCGTGCGCGTGCGTGCGTGTGCGTGTCTGAAATGCACACTGTTCTGTAGTGACTTTAAGACCAATCTTTTTTTCTTTTTTTTTAAGCTTGAGATGTAACCCTAGGAGGACAGGTTGCTTTTCCGTATTTAGAAGGCTACTGCAAACGTTCATGCTGTTGGCATCTCTTCTGTGCATCCCATTGCTTGCTCATTACACTGTAGCAATGATCTTTCAAGCAGATACTTTCTTTTTCTCTGTTCATCCACCCCCAAACAAAAGAAAGGAGGGGGGGGGGAGAGAAAAACCACAGGCCAGAAACTGATATGCCTGCTGGAGCTGGGAGGGAATTTCCCTCACTCCATAATAATTGTATTGCACGGTTGGCCGAGGCATTCTCTTTCCGCTGAAGTGGGCCACTCCCAGAGGGCAGGTCCAGGCTTAGGATAACCCAGTACTGTGCTCCAGTCTGCAATAGGGAAGCCATAATGCAAAATCTGTCTGGCTTCTGTCTAAACCTTTAACAGCCCGTGATGTCTTGTGGAGAGTCAATGGAAAGATACCATAGTCCTGTTTATTTTAAAGTTTTTAATTGCTTGTATGTTCATCATCTAATTTTTTATTAAAGTTCATTTTCACAAACTAACCCTCTTGTTTTTGTTTGTTTGTTTTTTTCCCTTCTCTTTTCTTCTCCGGTTTCCCTTCTCGTTATGGTAGACTGATCCTTGGTTATCATTGCAGAACTATGGCGGCGGAATGAGACCTCCACCCAACTCTTTAGGCCCCGGCATGCCTGGAATTAACATGTAAGGCAAAACCCATGATGCTTTAACTCTGGTGTCTGACAGCAGCTTTGACCCTTGATTTGAAATTACTTTGGAATCCCAGTTCTACATTGCTGTTGAGCTGTATCCTGATGTGCCATGTATAAAAAGCTTTTCTTTTTCATTTAAACTCTAGGGGCCCGGGAGCTGGTAGACCATGGCCTAATCCCAGCAGTGCTAATTCAGTAAGTGTCTGTCTGTCTGTCTTTTTATCGGTATTAGACTAGAGCAAAAGTTTGTACATGAGCATCTCTTCAAATATGACTTCCTTCTCGCGTCTTTTGTTACTTCTGACTAAAGCCTCGTCTTTCGAGCCAGCCAGTGTACAGGTATTACGTGGACATGCCTGAGTATCAGGACAGGAGAGTAGTGTTATACCCATTTAATGTGGACAAACCCCCAGGCAAACATTCACCATCCTCCATACTGTAGAGTGCTTCCCAGCGAGCACCCAGCTAAGTAGAGAAGATTATGTTGCACAGTGTTGCGTTAATTTGGTTACTGCCTTGGTGTGTCTAAAAGTTACAGCTGTGTTTCTTTGTTCTAATCTGTTCCTTAGCCAGTTTTCTGTCCATTTTCTTTGTGATTCAGGGAAAAGGTGTGATACTGTGTGCACCCAAAAAAAAAAAAAAAAAAAATGTAGGGGGAAGGAAGGAGACAGGATCTTCCAGCAGCAGCCTGCTCATTCGGTGACCACAGATGTGTCTGATGTAGTGCAGAACACCCACAACCTTGCTCTGGAACCATTTAATTTTTCTTGCCTTTTTATATCCTGCCAGTAGTAGGGTTTTGGGGACGGGGTAAGTGAAATATTGTGTGCCAGCATATTCAGTGCATGGTGGGCATTTATAACACGTCAGAGGCCACTACTGTAATTCAACCGAATTTCCGCTTCAGTTTGACAAAGCAGAATGTGCGCACCCGAGTTAAATGTGTAAATCGGGATATTACTGATGAAATGCTGCATTTCAGATAGGTGACTCTCTCCTATGATCTGTTTATAGATTCCATATTCTTCTTCATCGCCTGGTACATACGTGGTAAGTTCTTGGGCCGAGTTCTTATTTCTAGCCAGATGTGTGGTCAGATTTCAAGTATATACATTACAGGTCATTGACTCTTTGTACACACACGTGTATGTAGATATAACTTATTCGGACTTATAAATAGATTCTCGGAGTGAGTTAAACGTATATAGCGTAGCCATGTCCCTCTATCCTGAGTTGGTACGGAAGTCTGGGTAGAGGCAGAAATTCTAAAATGTAAGAATGTTTGTTTCTAGAAATCCGCGTGTCTTCTGAGTACCCAGAACAGCCTCCCTTTCCTGTAAATCTAAAAAATGTTTTAGAAGGGGTCCCGTGGACACTGCAAATGATTTCCACTCTCTCCCATATACACCTCTCAGATACTTTTTTTTTTTTAAATTCTGATTTTGCTCGAGGCTTAAACAAAGCATTGTACTTTGGCTAGGAGAGTGCATCAAAGATTTTAGCAGGAGATTAATGCTTGGCTGAATACCAAGGTGAGACATTGTTGCTGACAGCAGCAGGATCGTGCTGACCTATTGCAGTATATGTTATCACAGTGGTTTTTGACGTGTGTTTAATCTTGTCTACAGGGGCCCCCTGGTGGTGGAGGTCCTCCAGGAACACCGATAATGCCTAGTCCTGCAGGTAAAATTCAACAGCCAACGAATTCAGCACTAAAAAACCCAAATTTCCTGATTGTTTTCAGTGATAGCCTCCTAACTCCTCAGCTCACGCTCAGCTGCCATTCCATTGGATTCCTGATCACGTGGAATCGTATTGAAAGAAGCTTTTGGGGTGGTTAGGATGGGGCTTTGTATTCACTTCTCCGCCCAGGATTGAGTTTCAAGAGGATGAAAATTCACGGTGCGGGGGGGAAGGGGAACTCTGAGAGCACGTGTGAGCACATATGAAGTAGGGAAGAGGAGGGAGCTCTTCTCAGTATCCGGATTTGTTTCCCTGAGAAGCAGCAGTCACTTCACGTTTAATCTCTGTGTTACTAAAGTGAACCAGCCTTGTTTACATGCCTCACTAGAAATGTGCAAAACGCTGCTTGTTCTTTGACAAAACGTCCTTATAAAAAATTGACTCTATTTATTTGTCTTTCCTTTCAGGCTGGTTAGCAAACAAAAAGCAAGGGAGTCATTTTGTACTGTTTAGGGGCTGACATCCCAGCTACCGCTTGCTCTTTAATAAAATAAAATACAGTTGTTAACCTTGGCTTTGTTTATTGGCTACAGAAAAAAAATCCAATCTCTATTTATTACAAATGTTTCCTGTGCCCCTTCTTCCCCCACACACATTAACTCTGATGCCTTCTCCCTCAAAAAGACCAAGTCAGGCTGTGGAGGCTGCCATTGTGGTGGTCAGATTTATAATGTGGACTTGCAGGCGCTTTTGAAAACAGCTTTGCAAAATTCTTCTTGTCACAGGGAGGCTAATTCCCTCGCCCCCAAATTTCTTGTTTTTTGGATGGGTCACTAAAATTTCCCACATTGATTTTTCTCCTCCTTCCCCACATAAAGGTGGGCATGTAGATTCTGCATCAGGACTGGTAAATTTCTCTGGCAGTTTTGCAAGGCTGATTTTGTAATTGTTGTAGTGATCAATCGGAGGGGATGGCGGGTGGGTGGGCTCCAGGGAAGTAGCCTTGCTCTGTAACTGTGGTATTTCACAGCTGCAGGGGTGGAGCTAAAATGTAATATTACGACTGTCTTTCTGCTTCTGCATTTTTATGAGAACTCTGACCTACATTTCAGACTAGGTCATAATAAAACAATCCATATGTCAATGGGTGCTGCTAGTCACTGCCCCAGTATTCTGTCTCTGCAGCACACTTGTAATTCGTGCATTTATGTATTGTGACGTGATTAAAATGGTTTGTCTGTTACCATGTGCACTATAAAGACCCAGGTTCCTTTTCCATACTGGTTCGGGGATTTGTTTTTAATACTGGTATTGTAATAATCTTGGATAATGTTTGGATAATTTTGAGGTGTTAAGTGATACATAGAAGCAAATTATTTTTCTACGCTGCCTCTGACGAGCAAGCCCTGTGATTCTCAGTAGTTGAATTATTTTCACAGTTGAATTTCTGTGATTAAAAACTTTGTGAATCTTCATTAAATACAAATTAGCCAGAAAATGGTGGTACTTACAGGGAATTTTAGGTGATAAAATACAAAAGAATGAGTTCAAGTGGCATGAGTTTGTTTTAATTAAGAAATGAATTAATCACTCTGACTTACTGGGCTTCACTGTTCTACAGATTCAACCAATTCAAGTGACAACATCTACACAATGATTAATCCAGTACCGCCTGGAGGCAGTCGATCGAATGTAAGTCTGCTTTCTAATAATTTACATATCAGATACCATAACAAATCATAATTAACTTCATCAGTTGAGGGTAGAGCAGTTTAATTGATTTCAGCCATTGGTTACAAAATAGAAATAAAACAAACCATCAGAAAGTGATTAACTCTTCATCAACTTTGTTAATTTTTTATGCTTATTAAAATGGGGCTGTTCATGCTGCTCTGGCCAAGATCATGTCAGTAATGCATCCAGTTAGCAGTCGCATTTAAAGGGATACAGTCGTCTTATAAACTACTCGTTTTCAAAAACTGGTTCCAAGCGTTGGCTGTTTCTGAGATCCCTCTGCCAGCGTGGGTGGGTTTTTGTGATCATTTGAGAGATTTTTTTTTCTCTCTCTCCCCCCTGGGAGGGTGAGTATATAATAACAAAAGCTCGTGCCAAAGGGGAAGCTGACTCTTCAGGGGAGAACAGCAAAACTGACTAGACCCAAAGGTAGGGATTTTCAAAGGATGAACTGAATTTCAGTGGGATTTGGGCTCCTCTGACAATCACAGCCCAAATCAATGAACTGGATAAGGGGAAGTGCAGGGAAGAGGGCCATGTTCATTGTGACGTTGATGGGTGTTGCAGGTGAAAAAGATCAGACCAGATTGACTTTTTTTGACTTTAAGGGTATGTCTGTCCTGGAATAAAAGACCTGTGGCACAGCCGTGGCTGGGCCTGGCTTAGCTGACTCGGGCTCATGGCGCTTGGGCTGTGGGGCTAAAAACGGTTGTGTTTGGGCTCTTTGCAGGGTCCTGAACATCTACACAGCAATTTTACAGCCCTGTGAGCCTGAGTCAGCTGACCCGGGCCAGCTGTGGGTGTTGGCTGCATAGATGTCCCTTAAGGGGCTTTATAACTGGGCCCTGAAGCTTCATTCTGTGCTGCAGCTTGGCACATAAAACAGTAAGATGTCAAACCCATTATTGACGGGTTTGGGGGTGTTTTTGTGCCCATGTTGGCTGCGTGTCTGTACAGATATTTGCTGGTTTTGACTCTGTTTTGTCTTCAGCTTACGTAGGTAAAGTGACTCGAGTGGGAACTCCCTTGGCCATTTCCAGTAATGTGATCTTTGCAGATCTAGGGACAGGGAAACAAAATGAGGGAGGTGATGAGGATAAACAAAAACCTTCCCCCGCTTCTTTACAGTAGTGCCCACTCTGTGCTCGGTGCTTTCCAGTCTCCCAACGAGGGTGGGCCCTGCTGCAAGGAGGTGACGCGTTATTGCATCTGCCTGCCCCTGTTCAGTGTGTAGCATGGGAGTGTGGCACCCATAAGTGGCTGCGTTGGCTGGATCAGCTGTGAGGATCCATCACTCCTGTCTGTGTGCTGAGGAGGAATGGTGTGGGGGTGGGAAGACAGCGCACCCATCCACTTAGAAAAAGAAATGGTGGTGCCAGAAGGTGGGTGTGTCAGAGCATGACGGTTCCACCTGAAGTCTGTTTTGGTTCGGTGCTCGGCAAGGGAGGAGCTGACGGCATTGGCTTGGAGGAGCTGTACAGCAGTGAGGAGAGTGCTCCTCCATCCGGCCCGTTAGCAGGCCTGGTACTCTGGGTCTCTAGGCCTTGCCTGAGCAGAGGCTGCCAGTTGGCCTGAATCCTGGAGTGCTCTTCGGCTTGGTATGGAGAGTGCAGGCTGCTAGGTAGCTTTGATGGCTTTATTCACCAGGAAAGTGGCAGAGCCGGGTTCAATTCGCACCCCTGTTCTCGTGGGTCAGGAGCCTGGCAGATGTGAGGCACTTGACGCCCAGGCTTCAGATTGCTCAAGAGCAAACCCCATTGTCTGACTTGAGGAGCTGCATGGGTAGGCCCCAAAGAGAGGCTCATCCGTTCCCCCTGCAGCCAGATGGACGACGTTCACAGCACAGGGGGCTGAAGGGTGGATCTAGCTAAGGTGATCGTGTTGAAGCCTCACTGATCCCTGGGAATGAGCAGCACTGGGGGAAGGAAGATGGACGGTGGTGTAAGGAAATATGGCTGGCTCCCTCAGCCGGCCATTGAAATGTGCTGGCAGGAGATCTTTGGCCTGGATTTGCAATGGTAGGTCAGGTTGCGCACTCTTCAGGCGGGAGGTGGTTTTGCCATGCAGTGATCTTGGAACACCCCCTCATGGCCAGAGAAGGATGTCACAAGCACAGTGGAGCGAAATGGGGGGAGCCAGTCTTCGTAGGGCACAGCATGTTGACCCCCTCGTTGGGTTATAGTGGCTGGTTCGCTTGGGGATATGCTGGTGGGGAGAATGTGCCCTTTAGACATCGCTTCCTGGCTTCAAGGAAGTGTAACTGTTCGGGCTGCCCGTGCCCACGGGGGGGAAAGTAGCTGCAGAACCATTGTGCTGCTGCGTGTGTGCCTGAGAGCGCACTGAGTGCTGCTGACAAGGCAGCTGGGGGTCACCCCCCACATGTGTGCATGTCCCTGCCCTCCCTGCTGTTCTTATTGGGGCAGACCGTCTGTTGATGGCGGGGCAGGAGGGGCGAAAGGGTCACATGCATGTGTCTGAGCACAGGTTTCACTGCTGTGTGCTTGTGACTGTGTTTCTGTAAGAGGGGTTTGAACCCTCGCTCCCCATAGCACCTTAGAGCATTAAACCAGGTGGGAGAAAGGAAGCCCTCCCTATCGCGCCTGACACCCGTCATATTACCCGCTCGCCTCATTGGGTGTCTTGGCTGACTTGATAGTCCTGTGATTCAGCTCCTATCAGCCTGCCACAGTGAGTTATTTCCAGAACGGTGGGGGGCCCTGTCCGCTGCGGGTGTATGGTCCCAAAGGAGGGATATTAGTTTCTCTGTAAACACTGTTCATGGTGGAGGTCGCAGAGGGTGAAACCAGAGCCCTGCTATTCTGTGTAGCTATAGAGTCGGGGGTAATTGAGTCGAAGGCCAGAGGGGACCACCAAAGTGTCTGAGACCTCCTGTATGTCGCAGGCCACACCACCATCCGCACACTAAATCCAACAGCCAGAACTGGACCAAAGTATTACCGCCTGCACCCCCTAGTGATGTAGCCACGCCAGTAAAACCCCCAGGTAGACGCAATGGTGCTGACAGAAGAGTGCTTCATCTGTGGACATGGTGTTCCTACCCTGTCAGAAAAACTCCTTCTCTCCACATACTCTGTCTACACTGGAGGCTGTGTAGGCATAGCTGTGCCAATGTGGGCTCTGTAGTGTAGACGTAGCCTTAGTGACCAAGACTGTAACTTTCCTGAGGTGGATAAGTTTTCAAGGGATATTGCTTCCCAACCCAACGGGAGCCAGGTCACCTTTCCGTGTCTGGGCAAAACTTGGATCGTAGAACATTCTGCTCTGTTTTGAGGCCATCCTTGCCAGTGGAAGGGCTGGTCTGCTTGATGCTGATAGGAGTACGGGTCTCTTATTTTGGGGTTACATTTTCTGCTGTTTCCTTTCTCAGTTCCCAATGGGGCCCGGTTCTGATGGCCCAATGGGAGGCATGGGCGGTATGGAACCACATCACATGAATGGATCGTTAGGTAAGCTCAAGGTTGGCTGAGCAGGAAGCGCACTAGAGCTGACCCTTAACAAGCTGTTTAATGCTGATTAGAGCTCTGTGAGGGAGATACTATTGTCCGGTGGCTTTTCCTGCCTTACTCCTGGTGTACTAGTCAGTGATTTTTGGAGGCACATGAGTACTGTGAGCTTTCAGAGGTCTGAGAATCCCCTATTTCCTCCGGCCCATACCCCACACAGCCCTCTTTTGCCTTGACCTACCTGCCGGCTGCCTGTCCGCCCACATGGCTGGATACTCTTCTGTTGTAGCATGGAGCACTACCACAGTCTCACTGGAGCAGCGTTGATAGATTCAGTCAGAAAAGGAGCTTAAACGCAAAACCAGTGTTGGTGTTTAATTGAAAGCAGTAGAAAGGCCACCATTAACCTAGAGTCTGTCTCCTGTGTTGTCCAGCTATAGGAGCTATGCTATAGCTTGATCAGTGTCCGAGTGCCACAGGGAGAGCCAAGGCCCCTGCAGCTAACCTGCCATTTGTCTAGTGCCATTCAGTAAGAGTGCCCGGCGCTTTGCAGTCAGGTGAGCCGTCCTCCACTCCCTGGAGGTCAGCATACAAAGGAAAGGCAGCTGAGGCCCCCCACCGTTCCCTTTTACCAGAGGCAAATGTTAAGAGGTGTGGGATTAACACAGCTGCGACCTGTATTGCCTGCTGCTAGCAATGCCCTGGAGTAGCTGCATGTAGCAACCGCCTCCTGTTTCTGGATGGCATTCTAGGCACCCGCCCAGCGCCTGCTCGAGCACTGAATGGGCTAGCCAAGGAGAGCTGCATTAACTCTGAGCAAGGAATGTCACTAACCTGCAAATAAAAGTTCTCTTTCTTCCCCTCTCTCGATAGGGTCAGGCGACATAGATGGACTTCCAAAAGTAAGTGTGCACTGTGGTGACCGTAAAGGTGAATCATTTTCCTTTCAACTGTAGTCCGTCCTTCCCTCATAAAGCATCAGCAGTGAGAAAATTGTGTGTGTGGTTGGAGAGGCCCCAATGTAGGGGGAGCAATAGAGGGACACCAGGGGCTTTCCCCCATCCTGTAGCCCTTTCCCATGAGACGTTTGCTTCGGCGCGAACAGAAGGTTGTATAAAACGCAGCCGTTCTCTCCTGCTTTCCCACCGGCTGGTCACAGTCGTTAGCGAGGGATTTTGCCAGTCTGTGCTCAGTGACGTATTTGAGGCATACTCCCCTTCTCCTTCTTTTGTCTCCTTAGAATTCTCCAAACAACATAAGTGGCATTAGCAACCCCCCGGGCACTCCGAGAGATGATGGTGAACTGGGAGGTAACTTCCTCCATTCCTTCCAAAATGACAATGTGAGTTGCTCAGACACCCAGTCTCTAAGCCCCCTCTCTTTTGGGGTCACAAAATTTATAAGGCTCTGTCTCTGCTTCCTGGTGGGGCCTGAGGTCTGGAGGGGCAGAGGTGATCGTGCTTTCTTTGATGATAGTAGAGAAAGCATGTTGTCATTTAATACAGATCTAGCTGTGGTCCAGGGGACTCAGCACAGGGCTGGGAGCGGAGAAGCCCTGGTTCCTAATCCTGATTCTGCCACTGCCTTTCTGTTTGACCCAGGGAATGTTGCTTAAGCTCTGTGCTTTGGAGACCCCTATCCAAGCGAAAAACAAAGTAGCGATAATAAATCTTCCCTGCCATTTGCGCTGCATTTTGAGATCTATTTCTGAACAAGGTATTGAACCAAAAAGCACGTAGGCTAGACAAGATGGCAACCGCATGTAACAAATGAGGCTGAAGGGGGGAGAAAAAACATGACAGCAGTAGGGTCACGTGCTTGTGTAACCCAGCTCTGTGCCCAATTGGTAGGGTTTTTTAATAAAGGTGTAAATAAACCTTGCTGGCCCCCTTTCTAGCCATCGTGTGCGTGAAATTGACTCTGGTGAAAGTGAGCTATCGTGGTGAGCTAGAGACAAACATCTTTGCTCTGTGAAAACCTCCGTATACAGCTGTGCTGCAGTTTGGAACAGCAGGGAAGCTGCAGGTCTAATCTTGGGACCCCCTATTGATGCTTGAGAGCAGTTTTGCTCAGGCTTGCAACACCCCCTGCTGTTTCCAAGCTGCCCCTGAGCAGACACCGCTAACCATGCTCGCTTTCAGCTGCCAACAAATGTGCACGCATCTTTGAGATCTGCAGAGTATTTTCACGATGGATTTCAAGCTCTACAGATGCAAGAGGCTCCCCCTCTTTTTTTCTCACTGTATTTAGCATTATATACATGCATGCATTTAAATTGCCTCCTACCCCATACTGTTTTGCTTATTTTCTCCCTGGAAAGACCATTATGCAGCGGATTATGTGCTGATAAATTAAGAGTCTCTAGCATATTCTATCTTTCTGATTTATTACATCCAATTATGTTGCTTTATAGTTTTCATAAGCCCAAGTCTTACTTTCATATCCCCTTTTCCCTGGCCTTGGCCACGTTTAGTATTTCAGTCCTGTTTGCCCAGTACTCATTCTGTGCTTGTCTCTCTTTCAGTATTCCCCCAGCATGACGATGAGTGTGTGATTTCCCTCCCCCTTCCTCTTCTCCAGGATAAAGAGAGTCAGCTGCCATTTGGAGGATCTAAAAGAAATTATGCAAGAAGAAGCTAGGTGTATTGGCAGAGAGACGCGAGGGGGCCAAACCCCAGTTTTAGTTTCATGCAATAAAAAGGCTGAACTTTTTATTCCATAAAACATGAAGGACAAAACTTAAAATATTTCAAGACGTGACAAGATCCTTCTTGTGCGGAAGGATTTATATATGTACATGACACTTTTTTTTTTTTTTTTTGGGAAACAAATGGAAGCCTCCAGTACCCAACTCCAACCTCTTTGCTTTGTTCTTTTAAACCTGTTGTATGTTTGTGCTGTGCTACACCAGGAAGCTAGTCTAGATATGAAATCTCATGTTGTCTCTGTTGTAGTCCTATTTTTTTGAAAATAAACTGGACAGTTTACAATTGGCGGTTTTTGTTCGGAAGGCGTGTTTTTGTTTTTGTTTTTCTTGTTTGCAGCACAACGCCGCCTCCTCCAGAAGAGACTCCTCCACCTCATAGAAAGTTGTTAATGCAGTTGGCCCCTCATAGGATCACATCCTCAAGAATTAATTGTGATCTTACTATCTGTGACCGTGGCATGCACTGTATTAGTCTTTTTTTCCCCCTCTTGGAATACAAGGAGAGTTCAATACTTCCCCCTGCGAGAATCCTTGAGCTATATTTCCCCCCCACCACTACCACCAAAAAAAGAGAAAGAAAGGGTTAATCTGACCTGGGATTTTGTAACTGTGATCTCAAGCTAACATCTTTGTTGATTTTTGGTTTTGTATTTTTTAAAAAAAAAGATGTGATCTTATCAGGGTTTCGCTGTATGTGTTTTGGAACTGGATGGAGATATTTTAAAGTAATTGTTCAAATGTATACTTGCTATTCTGTAGGCTCACTCTGTAACAAAAAATAAAAAATAAAAACAAAAATGAAAAAATTACCTTTCTTCTCTTGGTAGAGGTGACTACAGAAAAGTAACCAACCAACCATGTTAAAGTGACACTCGCCAGAGTCTGGGATCTATGTACATTACACTACCCTGTAGTTGGTCTTTGTTTTATAAATCTCCACTTCTGATCCATGTATATCACATTATGTAAAATATTATCTCCCTGGATTTCCCTTTGTGCCGATTATTGAGAACATTGTATCTTGTTTCAGTGTTTTTTCTTACCTTGTAGTCTGGTTCTAAAATAAGAGAGGGAAAAAAAGTAATTATTATACATTGTAGTTTGTGTACGATATTTGTTGATAATGTTTTATTAAAGGGATGTCTTTTTTTCTGCACCCCTTCATTGAGATGTTTTTTGGGAACATTGGCTGGTTTTTATTATTCTGACTGCAAGACATGAGATGACAAACTTTTTTTAGTGTGTCATATGAATTTTTTTAAATGTTTGCCTTCTTTTTCCTAGGCATTTTAATTGTGCTTTACCTGTAGAAGGTCGTGGGGGCGGGGGGCGTGAGGGGGAGGGCTGGGGGGTGGGAAAAGGGTGTCAGTCTCATAGTTACAGTCAGGTTAATATTTAAAAATAAAAAAAAAAATCAAATGAAGATTTGTTGTATTGCTGATACATCCGTGGTCTCCAGAATGGATCATCTTTTTTTGTTTTGTTTTTGTTTTTTGAAGTGAGAAATGACAGACCGGTTTTAATGTATTTTAAAATGGATAGCTAAATTATTGTCTTCATTGGTATGGGATGGTTTTTGAATGAAACGGTTCTTTTTTCCCCCTCCATGCTGTAATAAATATAAACATAAACATTTGAGTTCAGGTCTCTGCTGTTTGTTACTGGGATTTGCTATGAGAAAGCTGGGCACTTTTTTTTTTCTTCTAATGACTCAAACGCTTTCTGTACAGTTTGGGGGGGTGGGCGAGTGTATCTACTGAGGATGGGCCGTTTTAACCCCTCCCCCACAAGGAACTTGTATTGAGACATTAGGTTCCAGAGAGAGCGGTAGGGTTTAGAAGGGGTGGCAGATCCTAGCCCCAGCTTTTATCCGCTGCTTTGGCAGTCGTAGAGATGCCGCTCAGGGGCTGGTGGAGAATTCCTTCAGCCCAGAGCAACGGAAGACTGAGGAAAGCAGCTCTGTGCTCTTTTCCCTGCCCCACGGGGCCCTAGTGTAGAGGTGTGCCCGTAGCAATGGGTTCTGGGCTACACCGCCGCCTTGGAGAGGCGGCTATAAATTAGAAGAACCCCTTATGCCAGTGGCCATTTCAGCCCACGGAGTGGCCCAGAATCTGGGCTGCACCGAGGTGATATAAAGTCAAGCTGCACCTTCTGAGCTAGGCCTCTCAGGAGGTGCCGCATAGAACCTGGGCCCCCGGGGCAGGGGCAGTGGGATGAGTGAATGCCGTGGTATGGATAGTTTCTTCAGGCTATGCCTGCTAAGGACTCTGATCTGTGGGAATATCTCTGGAAGCTTGTCTCCAGCCATGCTGGGATTGGAAGCTTTAACAGTAATGTCGGGGGGAGGGGGGTCGAAGTCAGCGTTTCTTCATCTTAAAACTGAAATGTTGATGGACGGCATGTGTCTTATCCATTGGAAGAATGTTACAATTCCCCATCCTGTGAGCGTGCTCGCTGGGAGAGAACTGATGGGGCCTGGGGACCCTTCTGTTAAAAGTGGATGTCAGTATTTTAAAAGCACCTTTAGGAGCCTCATTGGGAAAGTGAGATTCCCTACATGGGGGAGGCTCTCCACACTGCAGAAGGCCCCGTGACTGTGGGGTGAAAAGGTCCTCCTGCCCCCCATATATTTGCTGGGGAAGTTGAGCCCATTAGCAGCCAGTGCAGATGGAAGTGTGGGGCACCCATTATATCTGCACGAGGAGTCGTGCTGGAGCGCCACCGCCTGCTCTGCAGGTGGGAGCAAGATGAGCAGAGTCCATTTAGTCCGTCTACATGGCAATCAGAGGTGTGATTGCAGCTCAGACATACCCACGCTAGCTTTAGTCTAGCCAGCCTGGCTAAAACTAGCCATGAAGATGTGGTGGCACAGGACCCCAGCGCTGGCTAGCGATGCAAGTATGTACCCAGTGTTACGGGTGGGCTTGCATAGCCAGCACTGAGGCCCACGCTGCGACAGCTTCACTGTGATTTTTAGCCGTTTGAGCTAGATTAAAGCTCTAATGCGAGCGTGCCTAACTGGGCTGCAGCCATTTCTGATTGTAGGCTAGACAGCCCAGAGTCTGGCTTCATGCTGGCTTGTGGGCTGAGAGAGAATTTCACCCTAGGAAAATTGTGTTAAGTGTATGCCAGGTATCCATCTTCTTAAAAAAAACAAACAAAAAAAACCCAAAAAGGTAAGTTGAAAATTCCGCCATTTCCCTTTCAGGGGTCTCATCTTCATGCAATTGTTGATTGTTTGCCATTTGTAGAGCAGGGAGTGCTTTATACACAAATATAGACAAGGTCAATTACAATGTAGCTCCCAGGTGACATCAAACTGTGTAGTGCTGGTGCTAGGCGTCAGCAGACTAAGCAGTTGCTGAGGGCCCCAAACAGCTCAAGGGGGCCCCCTATTCTCTTTTTATAAGAGCTTGTCTGTTTTAGAATTGGGAAGCCTAAAATATTCCTACTTAGGGCCCCCAATGGGCTAGCACCGGCTCTGCAAACGCTCAAAACAAAGTGGAGAATGTAGGGAAAGGAGCTGGATTTTATTTGTGGCCAGCATCTGTTGCAGGAGATGCACAAAATCCTGATTTAAGGTGAGGAAAGGATATTGCAGTGTTAAGTTTACAGCTTTGTTTTTAACAAATCATAAACATCCAGTCAGCACGTGCTGTTCTCACATACATCATGTGGAGGTGCTGGTGTAACTCCAACGGGAAGGTTCCTTTTTTTACCCTCCCCCCCACACACACACAATATGAAAAGACCCAATCTGCAGCACCGAGCACAATGGGTTCCATAATTCCCAGGTGATATTGCAATACAAGTTAATCTTTAATGTAGCTATTCTGAAGAAAACACTCCGACAGCTCTTCTCTCCGATTTTGATGTGACTGTTCTGGTTCTGAGCTAAGGCTGTTATGAACTGTAACTACAGAAAACCCCCAGTGTGGAGTTTGAAGGACTGGCTCCTGTCAGAGCTCTTTTTGGAGTTGGGGTGATTTCTGGTAAGCTTATTAGCATGCATGCAGGGGTTTGTTTTTAATGTTTTTTTTCCTCTGAAATGCCTTTTACCTTAAGAATAAATGTGCTTGCATAGAAAGAGCTGTTTGGTAACTTGTGACTGCTGACAATGCCAGCTGTTCATAGTGTTCCGAGAGAGAGTAAAGTGCGGATGCTGGCCTGTTTAGGCAGTCTGGCTTGCTGGGGATATCGGTATAAGCAGGGAACTTTGAAGCCTGGAAAAACCCTGGTCAGGCAGAGGAGAGATGTGGGCCTCTACAGAAGAGGGGTGATGGCTGTGGAGCTGGGAGCCTAGAGCCCAAAATACAGGTGCAATTACCCTGAACAGTGACAAGGTGCATAAATGTTTTTCTGCATGACCTTCTGACCTTACGGTGGAACAATCTATTACCAGGTCTCGGATTCGTCTTTTTTGTGAAGAGAAAAAACTTTACCGAGGTTCTGCACTTCAGAACTTGTCTGAAATGTTTTGATGTCTCAATCTTTAGATAACTGAGGGATTGTATGCTGGATAACTGCTAATCATTTGTTGTGAACTGTTTGACACTTGTCCTTTCCATTTTTCATAACTGATTTGGCATGGGGAAGGTAAGTTTTGACTTGAATTTTCCTGCTTTTTTCCTTTTGCTTGTGGGAAGCTTTAATATGGTTTGAACTAGCCTTTCTAATAAATGGTCTGGAAATGTCTCTCTTAAACAGAGTGATGCAGCTTTAATGCTGCTCTCTGGAGAGCTTTTCTTCAGGGGGAACATATTTTGTATCTTGTACCATGTAAGAATGGTATACTGTGGCTGTGCAAAACAAGCCCTGAACCGGGAACCAGTCGCAACACTCTGAATGTTCTAGCTGGGTGGGTGGGTGGGGGATGTTTTTGCAGGAGACGGTTTAATCAGTTTTAGACCCATCTCTGCTCACTGCACCCCATGATTTGCTTCTCAAAATGTCTTTGCATCCCCAGGAAGGGTTTCATTGCTGATGACCCACAGACCACTCAGTGCAAGATGAGCTGTGTGACACGGTTGAATTGTTGCATTGAAACTCCTGTGTGGTTTAGAAAACACCAAGAAAAATCCCCCTGTCACTTAGTCCATTAGCATAAGGGTCGACTGGCAGGGTAGGTTACCCTTGTGAAAACCAGAAAGTATTTGTGTTTCTAACAACCCTTTGATTTGCGCATTTAGATTTGTTTCCCATCTCACCCAATGCTGCAGATTGTCTTAAATTGAGACTGCAAACACCAGACTTTTTGTTCAGTGTAAAGTTACTCTTCTTTGAGTGCTTGCTCATGTCGATTCCATCCTGGGTGCGCACATGCCCACGTGTGTGGTCATCTGAGATTTTTGCCTTAGTCGTATCCGTAGGGTGGGCAGTGGTGCCCCCTTGAGTGCCGCATTCATGCGCCGGTATATCGGGTGCCGCCAGCCCTATGCCCTCTCAGTTCCTTCGTACCGCCCAGGGTGGTTAGTTGAAGCAACTTTCCTTGCATAGCAAGGGCTAGCAGTTTTTTGTATTTCTCACTTTGAGCTTTAGGGCCTTGTAAGTAGTTGTTTGTAGTAGTTAGTGTTAAGTGTAGTTAGATGTTAGAGTCCCAGTGGGGACTTCGCCCTAGGCAGGGCATGCCCCAGTCTCTCAGCTTTAAGCCCTGTGTGGACAGTAACAGGCCTATGCCGGTAAGTGACCCCCACAGCAGCTGCCTCAAGTGCTTGGGGGAACCACACATGAGGGATAAATGCCATATTTGTAAAAACCTTCGGCCCGGACTCAGAACAGGACATTCGTTTTACGGGCACTCCTCATGGAGTCAGCCCTTCGTCTGGCTTCCGAGCCACCCTACCAGGACTCACTGGGTGCCTCAGTGCGCCCCCATCGCCAGTGCCCAAAAAGAAGTGAGAAAGCACGGCTCCCTGGGCAAGAAGGGCCATGGGTCACTGGGCAAGGAACCCACTTCGGGCCACCCAGCCACTCTGGAGCTGTGCATTCGTGCCTCCCAGGTCAGGGCCCTTAGCCCCTTAGAAGGTCCTCTACCGACTCCCAGGAGCAGTATGGGAGCTAAACTGCTGACTGCACCGACGCCTTCCCAAGCTCCCCTGGTGCAGATAGCAGAAGCTTCCGCCCATGCCGCTGATGCAGCATGTGCCACAGGAATCAGCGAAGGCTCCCCACAGGGGCAAGCCAGCCTCTAAGACCCCTCAGAGGGCAGTGGAGCGCCGCTGATCCCCTGAGACAAAGCAGCGCTCTCCACTTCCGTGCTGCAGATCGCCGGAGTCACGGCCCAGATCCTCTACAGCTCGCCCTCGGTCACGGGCACCACAATCGCGGTCCCCGCCGTCTCGATGCACGTCACCTGGAGGAAGATGCCTGTCTTTGTACTACCAGCACCGTTCGCACTCTTGCTGGTTGTCCTCTCAGCGCAGATCCTGCTCGCGTGTCCTGTGGCAGCATTTTCAGTCACATCTCCGGTCCCCCCGGCGCTGGCACCAGTCTGCTCGATACTGGCACCGATCCCCTTGCTCCAGGCGACGATCAGCAGGCAGAGTCAGGCATCAACAGCCCCACCATGGTCACCAGAAGGGGATTCCTCCAGCACAGAAGGGCAGTTCAGCCTCTCGCCTAGACCCCACCAGCACAAATGGGCACCCAAGGCTGCATCTACATTGGAACCACGTTGGCAGCACAGCCAGGGGCCAGCGCAGTGGCCTTATTGGGGCGCATGGGAAATGCCAGCCATGGCAATGCCCCCTTCACAGTGCTCATCGGCGGCCACCGCCTCAGAGCAACAGCTGGCGGCACCAGGCTCGGTGCATGAGACCTGCTTGGAGATCAAGGCAGAGAAGACTGCACCCACCTCCAAGCCTCTCCCGCTCTTCCCCCCCCATGGTGGAAGATGCCCCGGGGCCTCCCCCGGTGGTACAGTAGTCATCCTCATCCCCAGATGAAGCAGTTGTGGGACCCTCAAGGGCCAGCCCGCCGGACGATTTTAAAGAATACCAGGCCCTGCTTCAATGGGTGGCCGAGAACTTGGGCCTGGAGGTGGACGAGATGGCTGAGCAGACAGACACCTTGTTTAACACCTCCTCTCAGCCTCTACCCTGGCCCATGTCACACTACCAGTGCATGACGGAGTCCTTAAAATTGTCAAGATGCTCTGGCAAACTCCTTCATCCATCCCTCCCACTTGGGGCAGAATAGTAGGTCCCTTGGGACATGATTAGACATGATTCTAATCCTGAAAGCAAAAGGGGGCTTAAGACCCATTCTGGACCTGCAACGCCTCAAAACAAGTCTCTCAGGAAGTTGGAATTTCACATGGTCTCCCTGGATCCAGGAGACTGGTACGCCGCCCTCGACTTGAAGGATGCCCGTTTCCATGTTCTGAGGTCAGACATTTCCTCCATTTCATATGGGAGGATGCCATTTCCAATTCACGGTGCTGTCCTTTGGCCTCTCATTGGCCCCAAGGGTCTTCAGAAAATGTATGGCGCCAGTGGCCACTTACCTGAGACATTGAGGAGTCCAGGTCTTCCCGTATCTCGATGACCAGCTCATCAAGGGCAGGTCTCAGGAACAAGTGCAGAGGAGCCTCGATCTGATGCATTGCACCTGCCGCAACCTGGACCTGTTGATAAACGAGCAAAAATCCATATTAAGGCCAGTCATAGATTCATATATACTAAGGTCAGAAGGGACCATTATGATCTAGTCTGACCTCCTGCACAACGCAGGCCACAGAATTTCACCCACCCACTCCTGCGAAAAACCTCTCACCTATGTCTGAGCTATTGAAGTCCTCAAATCGTGGTTTAAAGACTTCAAGGAGCAGAGAATCCTCCAGCAAGCGACCCATGCCCCATGCTACAGAGGTAGGCGAAAAACCTCCAGGGCCTCTTCCAATCTGCCCTGAAGGAAAATTCCTTTCTGACCCCAAATATGGCGATCAGCTAAACCCTGAGCATATGGGCAAGATTCACCAGTCCAACAAATAGAGTTCATCGGGGGGTTCTCAACTCCACGCGAGCCAGAGCCTTCATTTCAGTGGCTCATTTTCAGGCCAGGTCAGACCTGATTTCCCATGTGAAGAACCACCCACTCACCACAACTCACATCTGCCTGATGTTTCTGGGCCACATGGCCGCCTGTACATATGTGGTGCGCCATGCCCGGCTCCATCTACGACCTCTGCAGGCGTGGCTGGCGTCGGTTTACATCCCCAACAGACACGACCTAGACCAGGTAGTCAGGATGTCAGATCACATCCTGTCATCCCCGGAGTGGTGGTTGAATCCTGGGTTGATGTTGGAGGGAGATCCCTTCGTGGCCCCGGGCCTATCGCTGACCCTGGTCTCAGATGCTTTGGACCGGGGCTGGGGAGCCCACCTGGGCGAGCTCAGTGCTCAAGACCAGTGGCTATGGGACGATCTGGCCCTTCATATCGATGTCGGAGCTAAAAGCAGTTCACGTGGCCTGCCAGGCTTTCCTGCCCCACCTAAAGGGCAAGGTGGTACAGGTCCTCATGGACAATACTGCCATGATGTATTACATCAGGCAGGCAGGGCGGAGCCAGGTTGTTGGCCCTCTGCCAAGTTCTCTGCCTTTGGGACTTCTGTGTGCGTCATGCCATTCATCTGGTAGCCACAGGGCTTACACCTGGTAGACCGGGACGTGCTCTGCCTGGGGCACTCTGGGATTCTGTCTAACTACACTTAACTACTTAACGCTAACTACTATAAACAACTACTTACAAGGCCCTAAGGCTCAAAGTTTGCCCAGGACCAGGAATGTGTTAGCAGATTATCTCAGCAGGACCTTCTTGTCTCGCCATGAGTGGTCACTCCAGCCGGAGACAGCCAATATGATCTTCCAAAAGTTGGGAACTCCCTAGGTGGACGTGTTCTGTTCACTCCAGGGGATGGACGGGTTCCCTGTCAGATGCTTTCCTGCTCCCATGGTCAGGGGCCCTGATGTATGCCTTCCCACCAGTGCCACTGATCCACAGAGTCCTTGTGAAGATCAAACCGGACAGGGCAAAGGTTATCCTGGTAGCCGCCCTGCCGTGACTACCTCTCTGGCCAGATCTGCTGTCTCAGGACTACAGCAGTATTCTGCATCCGAACCTGGAGGTGTTACTTGTCGGCATGGCTACTGCATGGCTGAATGCGGAAGAGTGGGAATGCTTGGCCCATGTTCAGCAGGTCTTGCTGGGTAGCAGAAAGCCCTCCACTGGAGCGACTTACCTGGCCAAGTGGAAAAGGTTCACGTGCTGGGCTTCAGAACAACGTATCCAAGATTATCTTCTGCACCTCAAACTTCAGGGCTTGTCCCTGACATGGTTCAGGGTCCACCTAGCCACTATTTCAGCTTTCCACCCTCTGTTCCAAGGCAGGTCAGTCTTCACTCACAACATGACTGCCCGGTTCTTGAAAGGTCTGGAGCATCTCTACCCTCACGTCCAGGACCCTGTCCCTCCCTGGGATTTGAATCTTGTGCTGTCAAGGCTCATGGGGCCTCCCTTCGAACCTCTGGCTTCCTGCTTCTCTCCTGGAAGGTTTCATTCCTGGTTGCGATAACTTCTACCCTAAGGGTGTCTGATCAGGGCTCTTCAGAACCAGCCTGTGTGGTATTCTATAAAGATAAGGTCCAGTTGCAGCCTCACCTGGCATTCCTGCCCAAGGCTGTTTCCCAGTTTCATACCAGCCAGGACATATACTTACCAGTCTTCTTCCCAAAGCCCCATAAATCCAAAGAGGAACGCAGGTTGCACACCCTGGATATCAGGAGGGCGCTGGCCTTTATATTGACAGGACAAACCTGTTTTGCAAGTCAATGCAGCTGTTCGTTGCAGATGCAGACAGGATGAAAGGTCACCTGGTGTCTGCTCAAAGGATTTGGTCCTGGATCACAGCTTGCATCTGATGCTGCTATGAGCTGGCTAAAGTGCTTCCACCTGCAATAGTCAAGGAACACTCAACTAGAGCGCAAGCATCATCAGCGGCCTTCCTGGCTCGGGTGCCGATCCAAGAGCTCTGTAGAGCTGCTACCTTGTCGTCTGTTCCACATGTTTACGTCCCATAATGCGCTTAGCCAGCAGGACTGGGACAAGACTGGCTTTGGCAGAGCAGTGCTGCACGCTGCAAGACTGTGAACTCTGAGCCCACCTCTACTGATACTGCTTGAGTCACCTAGAATGGAACTGACATGAGCAAGCACTCAAAGAAGAAATGGTTACCTACCTTTCATAACTGTTCTTGGAGATGTGTTGCTCATGTCCATTCCATTACCCGTTCTCCTGCCCCTCTGTCGGAGTTGCCAGCAACGAGGAACTTAGAGGGCATAGGGCCGGCGGTGCCTGATATATCAACGCATGAGCGCGGCACTCAAGGGGGCACCACTGCCAACCCTATGGATACCTCTAAGACAAAAATTTCCAACAACCGCGCACATGGGCATGCACACACCTAGAATGGAATGGACATGAACAACGGAACAGTTACGAAAATATAGATAACAGTTTTTTCCTCCTTATGTGCTCATCACTCTGTAGAAAATATGCATATTCCTTACCTTGAGCAACACAGGTTATCCTGTGTGAATATCAGTAATAGCTGATAACACAGCAGGAGGGAATGGGGGTATGGAAACTTCGGTTCTATTCCCAACTCTGACCATTGTTCAGTCTGACTTTGGGCAAGTTACTTCTTGGTACTGCAGTTCCCCCATCTGCAAAATGGGGGTGATATATCCCCTTTGTAAATGGCTTTGAAATCCTCTGGTGCAAGGAGTTTGTAAGGGCAAGGTGTGATCATGCCAATTATTTAAAATGTAAGGAAGGATTGTGGTATTTTCATGTTAGAACAGATGATACCTGATGGGGGGTATGCAGAGGTCAAGCATGGCAAAGTTACTGCTTTTTCCAAGCACTTTCAATGCAATATAACTTTAGATAGTTTTTATCAGTTACTGATGAGAAATGAAATCCTTCTCCATCTGACTCTTAGGGCTTGTCTTCATGTGAAAATTAACCCGGAATAAGGGATGGTGTGAATTTAAAGCAGATTAACTATTCCCAATTAACTCCATGTGTGGACATTCCTTTTCCAGAGTAAGATTGCCATATTCCAAATTAGCTCAATCCACTTTCTGATTCTGAATAAGGCATTTCTACCCTAATTCCTGAATGAGCATGTCCACTCATGGAGCTTATTCCAGAATACCTCCCCATGTAGTGAAGCCCTATCATTCAAAGACAGGAGTTGGAAAACCAATAGCTATCTCTTGGGCTGGGATGAAAACAGCACAGAAGTACCAAACCTACTCACAAATAAGCTTAGCATTGTAAATTTGATTTTTAAAAGTGTATTTTAACATCACTGACCTGTATCTGTGCCGCATGAGCTCCTATGCAGGCATATACAGTAGGGAGGAGTTGCTGGGTTGCTTACTGAGTAGATAACATGCATTTCCTGCTACCCAGCAACCCATCTGCACCTACAGAGAGCAGAAGCTGTTGCTATCCTGGACCTAGTTTATCCTTTGACTTGGGTATAAAGTGACCTCTGAAAGCTGTTTGCTAAACTTGATGTCCTGTGGGGTGTGGGAGAGAGTGGGGATTAATTTGGAATCTTCTGATGCTCTCATGTTCTCCATCTCTACTTGGCCCAAGAGCTGAGAATCAAAAACCCTTCCAGCAATTAGAGGAAAAAGCAAAGTTGTCTGTGTGAACATACAAAGATTTCACTCTCGGTGCACATGCAAATGAGTTCAGATTCTTTTCAATACTAAAGCCCACTGGGGCCCCGCCTGTGCCCCGAGTGCCCCCTCACAACCCATAGTCTATGGCCTAAAGGGCAGGGCTGTTTCAACCCCCTCAGTTCCTTACTACCACACAGAGCTTTGAGATTGAACTCTATAGCTTCCACTTTCTCTACTCCCTAGCGAGCAGTTCTCTCCTGTTGGGAAAGGATGGTTAAGTTTCGTGGTGTTGGGCTTTCTTTGCTAATTAGCTTAAGATACCTAATTTTAGAATGCAAAAAGAAAAGGAGGAACTTGTGGCACCTTAGAGACTAACCAATTTATTTGAGCATAAGCTTTCGTGAGCTACCGCTCACTTCATTGCCATCCCTGACAAGGGATCTCTCCCTAGTACAGACCCTCTGTACATTAGCCTAAAATGGCTGGGTTTAAGCTCTGCCCCACCTGCACTGCTGCTATGCCAGTGAATAATAGGCACTTGCGATGCATGCTCTCGTGTGCTGCTCAGTCTGCAAGTCCTTCACCAAAAGAACCTGGAAGGTAAGAGACATGAAGCACCACTCCAGAGCTGGAAGGGGATGGGGAGTTAACCATAGGAAGAGCTCTCCCCTTTCCATTTCACCACTATGTATGGTATAAGGGGTGAACTCATTCACACCAGAAACCCGCTGTTCCTTAAGCCCTTTAGACTGCTTTTCTGTTCTTTAAGGGACGCTGTTCCTATGGCTGAAGTTCTCCGAGCTTCCAAAGTGGACTGACAATATTGTCAGGGATGACTGAAAACCAGCCCAGCCCCCAAAGACCCCATGAGATAAGAGTGAGAAGGCTCATGAGTGTTCTGACTTTCCGGTACTTGCCTTTCGACCAGGCCATCCCTTCCCTCCTCCTGTATAACCGTTGCCATGACTGTGCTCAGAGAGACCGTAAAGAGCATTGGTCTGACTCTTCCCAGAGTGGCTGCAGTGGATGTCAGGGCTGTCTCAGTTTATTACTGTGTGGCTATGGACAAGTTACTAAGTTCAAAGCAGTTCTGTTCACTCCTCACTGAGGAGAAAGAGCCTTCCCAAGAATGACAGGGAGTCCAGTGGCACCTTAAAGACTAACAGATTTATTTGGGCATAATCTTTTGTGGGTAAAAAAGAAGTGGGTTTTTTACCCATGAAAGCTTTTATGCCCAAATAAATCTTAGTCTTTAAGGTGCCACCGGACTCCTTGTTGTTTTCGGGGATACAGACTAACACGGCTACCCCCGATACTTGTTCCCAAGAATGGTCAGATTCTGGCTGTAAAATCCTTTAGGCCAGGAGCACTCAAATGTTACCCTCCCACACCTGAACCTTCCTCCATTTCTTCATCTGGCCTATGCTGTTCACGGCAGAGTTGATGACACCTACGGGGCCCTGCTTCAAAGAGAAACCCACATGCTTTTAGATGTCTCATCCGTCGTTCACATCTCCTTTGCTGGGTTGCTAAGGGCCTGAGAAGCCATTGAGGGTGTAAGAGCTTGAAGGAGCAAGATGGGCTCCCATCTTGGAGAAATGCTGGTTTGTTTGTTTTTTATTTTTGTTTTTAAAGCAGTTGACAAGCCAAAGTTCAGGCTCAGCCTTCCCTTAGTCTGTGTGAGGGCCTCCCCCAGGGCCAAATGAAATCACCCCTGCTCTTTGTGAAACCCCAAGGAAGGTGTCAAATTCCTCTCAGATAATCCTTTAATCCTGGTGCACTGTTTTCAATGGCCCCTTGGGAACAGCTCATATAGACAGTTGGTTCTGTAGCTCGTCGGTTTGTGGCCCCCTCCCACAGAATAGCCAGCATGCAAACTCTTCCCTGTGCCAGCGAGTACAGCTGCCAGAATTGCAAGCCAGCCGGCTGCTGTCCAGGGGCCTCTTGCCTGGCTCTGCTGTTCCTACTTTCCTCTCCAGCTGCTGCTGTTGCTTTCCACACCTCATTCCTGAATCCCCAGGGAGGAAGGGGTTTAAGCATCTTCCAGGTGGTCCTGTTTAGCCAGGAGAGTCAGGGCACTGCAGGGTATATTGTGCCACCTGGCTTTCCATCAGCCTATTCCCTATTATATTCCCCCTAGAAATCTCTTTTCTCACTCCCTTTGCTCTGACACTGCAGAACCGGATCAGGTATGAAGGGAGCTCTGTGTATCTACCTGAAAAGGCCTCTAGCACTTGGCTGTCACGATTCTTCAGCACCCCTTAAAATTGTGTCCGTTCTTCCTTGGCACCTCCCTGCGGCCATATATACTTCTGCATAAGTCTACTTCCCTTATAAGCAGGGAATTGTTTTCAAATGTAACATCTAAATTGGGGTTGTGGCTTATATGCAGGTATATATGGTATCTTTGTGCCATGTCCATGGTGATGGATGATCAATCTTTAAGGTGGGACCTAACAGGGCTCCTGTGCCTTTAAGGCTTCAGTGGTTTATCAGATTTAAGAATGCATTGAGGAGGCCGTCACTGCTCGGCATAAATAGGCTCCTCTGTCCGCTAGGTCCCTACATGGTCCTCTTCACTGTTGTATCCAGGCACTCTCATTCCATGAGACCTGTCTTTTGGGCTCAAACGCTTTTCTCTGTGAAGGGTGTAAAGCAGGCACCTGGGCATTCTTTCTCCCATCGTGATCTCTGCACCACAGTTGTGGGAGATGAATACTGCACAGTCTAGTTTAAGGGTACGTCTCCACCTGAGAAGAAAGGCAGGAACTCCAGCTTGAGGAGACACACCTGCACTTGCTTTTGTTGAGCTAGCCTGCTAAAAATAACAATGTCACTCTGGCAGGAGGAGCAGCAGCCCGAAGTGCGTACTTGTGGTCCCACAGCTTGCGCCCGTGCCGCTACATTCTATTTTTAGTGCATTAGCTCAATCAGAGCTAGAGAGGGTATGTCTCCTCAAGCTGGCAATCACACTAGTTTAGACTTATCCTAGTCGTCAGGTGCCCCCAGTGTCCTGACACTGGGGTAACGCTGCTGGAATTTGCACTCCTGCTGGCCACGCTGGCATTAAGATATGCTTGGGCAGTGTAATGTCCTACTTGTTTAATTTTTCCAAATCCCACTGTTCCAGGCAGGGCCCCAGCTCCCTGCTTAACTCCTCCGATGATGGTGCTGGGACTGTATGGCAAATATTTGCTCTGAACGTACTTTATAGAATGAATGGAACCTGCACTACTCAGGACCTCGGAGCAGCATCTGCCAATACACCCGTATTAGAAGGGGAGTAGCTGAGTGAATTCTTCTGCCTGGAATGTGTTCCCTGGTAGAAAGACTTGTTCCAACAGGGTTTCTCTTGCACCTTTCTTTGATGCAGCTTCTGCTGGCCAGTGACAGAGATGGGATAGGATTAGACCAGTGATCCATCTAGTCCAATATGACCCTGCCTGTGGAGTAGCATAGAGCCACTCTCAGAAACCAGCTTTACTGGCAAGAGCTTTCCTGTATTACAAGGTGGGCATGCTCACTCAAGACTGTCAGAAATGTAACATTCCAAAACTCAATCTTGTTTACATTAAAAAGGAACCTCTTGTTTGTTCCCTTCCCCATATGACCTTCATTTCTGTTAGGCAGCCACCTCTCCAATACAGCTACCAGATGAGGACCACTGGCCCCTTCCATGCTGTGCTTCTGCTATAGTAAGACTGAGGCACGAGACATCTGCTGAATGGAGAGGAGTGGCAGGGGACAAAGTGGCTGAGGACAGGTTTCCCACCCCTCCTTGGGGAAAATAGCGTTGAATGATTTTAGAAATCCATGAGAGGAGAATGCTGGAAGATCAACTCCCCGGTGACCAGGCGCTTCAGTGAGCAGCATTGTCACAGGGTGACAGGAAGCAGACTGGGATCCCTGTATAAATGTTCAGCCCCTCAAGATCTAACAACCACCCCCAGGGAAGTATTATCCATGATGTAGAGATGGGGAAACTGAGGCAGAGTGGATGGTAGCATTTTTTTGGGAGTTCCTAGCTCTCAAGCTGCTGGCCTAGGTTGCTTCTCTAAAACCTGAAACTCTGGGGGTGGAGAAGAAACCACTACCAGAGGGAAACAGTGAGGACGCTGTGTGCCTGACCAACTTTCCCCAGCTCCTTATACTTTTGACAATAATACTCTGCAATGGCTACCCGTCTCTGTGGCTGTGAGAATGCTACTGAACTCTTGTGTCCAGCTCTAGCAGTCAGGGCAATTGGGCATGATTTAAATAGTAGATTTTAATTCTGTTTTGCATTTGTTCTTTTGTTTTCCTGAAGAGGTTGATTCTTATTGGCTGGTAACCATTAACCAAAAACAACTAAACTATAGCTAACAAAACTAAAATTTTGGTTCTTCCTTTTACTAACCAGGAGGCTGCACAATGTCTACACACAGTTATTTAAGCAAATATATAACATGACAAAATATGTAAAAACTAAGAATCTGAATAAATGTATGTTAAGAAATGCATCACTTACCATTTTCTATTTGCTCTATTCTTTTTACCTGTGATTTGTAGTTGAGCTCTGGATGGAAATTGGAATTAAATTAAAAATGCACAAAAACATTTTAAAATAGTTTTATTTAACTAAAAAACCAATCAAAAATGCTGCACACAATAAGGAGTGATTTCAGAGTAACAGCCGTGTTAGTCTGTATTCGCAAAAAGAAAAGAAGTACTTGTGGCACCTTAGAGACTAACCAATTTATTTGAGCATAAGCTTTCGCGAGCTACAGCTCACTTCATCGAATGCATACTGTGGAAACTGCAGAAAAAATGTCTTCTGCAGTTTCCACAGTATGCATCCGATGAAGTGAGCTGTAGCTCGCGAAAGCTTATGCTCAAATAAACTGGTTAGTCTCTAAGGTGCCACAAGCACTTCTTTTCTTTTTACAATAAGGAGTAAATTTTATCAAAACATGTTTTTCATTTAAAACTGATTAGACCAATGAAGAATTAATAGTACTTGGTAGATTGAACTGATTGGTGGCCACAAATCATGTCCTGCAGGATTTTAAAACATTCTCACCTAGTTTTTATTTAGAGATTGGAAAAGGAAAACAAGCTTTCCTTTTTCCATTCCCAATCAGTTTTCTAACTTTGAATGAACTAGTCATTGAAATGAATTAGTTGAATAAACTGAAATGAAGGATATATTCTCTCTGTACCTGCATAGGAGGCTATGGTTGTCAACAGCTTGTTTAGCACATCAACTAACTCTGCTTCCAGGGGTGTAGCCAGTGCCTTCCACCAGTTCAATGGTCTGACCTTCTTTAAAACTCTGGCAGCAAATATATACTGCTTGAAAATTACTTTTACGTAATTGGAAGTATTTTAATAAATTATAGTACATTTTGGACCTTAAAATAGATTATTTCAGATTTCATTTTAAATATTTTTATTTTTAAAAAGGAAAAATGTATTTCATTAAAAAATATAATTTAAATTCAAAATCTTATTTTATCATTGACTTCTTTTTATCCTCCTACTGCACAGCTCATACAGCTATAGGAGGAGGACTGGATTTTATTCCTGCCCATGTGTCCTCAGCAAACTTAAGTTCTGATTACAGTTTTAATTCTGTCCTTGGTGCTAAGAATTCAGCTTCAGAATAACACAAGATTAGGTGCTGATGCATTAGCAGAAAAGAACTCGGGTTGACTTTCAGATCCATGGCTGAGTGAGTTATGGAAGAAAAACATTGTGCTGCAGGTCCAACCTGCTGAAGTCAGGATAATTGGGGGGAGGGATAGCTCAGTGGTTTGAGCATTGGGCCTGCTAAACCCAGGGTTGTGAGTTCAATCCTTGAGGGGGCCATTTAGGGATCTGGGGCAAAAACTGGGGATTGGTCCTGCTTTGAGCAGGGGGTTGGACTAGATGACCTCCTGAGCTCCCTTCCAACCCTGATATTCTATGATTCCTTCACACTTTGGCATGGTGGCCATGAGCAAGCCTCGTAACTCCATGCTTTCACTAATGTCAGGAGCCCATGCGTCTCCTGCATGTTAGTGCAGGGTAATGTTCTTTCCGACTGTGTATTGCACAGCCAGCAGATACGCTCAGTTCAATGGTAGATTTTTCTGGTGGGTCATGCCCTTCCAACTATGTGCTCTATCAGGCATAACCCTCCTTTGCTTACAAAATCAGACAAGAATAATAGCCCTTATCTATGCTTCTGTTGCATTTGTATAGGAAGGTACAGAAGAAACTTTCCTGTTGGTTCTTGTTGGGTTACGTACTAATTTGTTAATACAGGAATAAGAAACTGCCAAGATGCAGAAAAAAAAATGGTCTCCGGGGCCTCGCCTAGGGATAATTCTCTCCCACATTTGTTTTCATTAGTTAAATGCACAAGGAGGGTATGTACCAGCCGGGGTTCCAGTTGAGTACTGAGTTGACAGGGTAGCACTATTTGCCCAGGCTGTAGTTTGATTTTATATCAGGCCCGCTTCAAGGAAACATACTGTTTAAGAAACAACTCTCCCCTTGAACAGCATGAGGGATTCAGCATGAGAAATGTTTTATCTAAGCCCTGAATACCTGTTGAAATAGTACAGACAGGAGATCAATGAGTGGGAGCAGCTTGAAAAGCCTGTCACAAAACACTCTGGCTGGTCCCTGCAGGGGCCAGCCTTAGAATTGTCACAGTACTGTAGAAATCGGAGGAGGAGGTATTTCTCTGCTCATAAGAGAGGGAAACAAGGGGGTAGCCGAGGCATGTTGAGAATACTGATTACTCGTGGTTACTGAGTATACGCCTTTTCGTACATTCATATGAGATGCTCACAAAACCTAGCCTGGTCTCCAGCTGGTGCTGGGTCTGCTCTGTATATAGAGCAGGGGTGGGCCAACTTTTTGGCCTAAGGGTCACATTGGGGTTCTAAAACTGTATGGAGGGTTGGGTGGGGAAGTCTGTGCCAAACAGCCTGGCCCCCGCCCCTGACTGCCCCCCTGGGCCCATCCAATGCCCCTGCTCCTTGTCCCCTTACCGCAACACCCAGGACCCCACACCCCATCCAACCCCCCCATCCCCTGACTGCCCTGATGCTTATCCACGGGACTCCCACACCTATCCAATTGCCCCCTGTCTCCTGACTGCCTCCCAGGACCCCCTGCTTCTTATCCAACCCCATCTCCACTCCCTTACCATGCTGCTCAGAGCACCACTACTGGCAGCCACACCGCCGTGCAGCCCAGAGTGCTGGCAGCATAGCGAGCTGAGGCTGTGGGGGAGGGGGGATAGCCTCCTCAGCTGGGAGCTCAAGGGCCAGGCAGGAGGGTCCCATGGGCTGTAGTTTGCCCACCTCTGATGTAGAGCCTGTCCAGCTTTTACTGGTGGCCCCTGCTTAAGTGTGTTCCTCAATGGAGCCTTTACATTCTCTCTGCAATGCCTGACACCCCATTACTGCCTATATTTAGCTAAGTGACAATCCCAGAGACTCACTTTAGGCACCCTCTGGGCTAGATTTCAAAGCATGTTAGCCAGAACAAAGCTCATGCTAGCAAGGGCCTATCACTGCTTCCCTGGCCTGCAAATGTAAGAATGAGCTGTGTGTGAAACAGTCCTACAAAACAGTGTTTGCTCTAGTCAATGGCACACTTCTGTAAAATGGCCCCCTGGGGCTTCTTGCAGCCTTAAGCTTCTGCCTCTGTTCCCCCTATTGAACCTCTGGGGCACTGTTCTTTCTTACTGCCTTTCTGAATTGCCCTTCTCTTCACTCTCACCCCAGCCGGTGATCTCCAAGCTCTATTCACCCTCTTCCGTAAGAAGGTAGTGCTTCAGCCTACCTCAAGTCTCTTCTGCGGGGTGTCTGAATTTCATTTGAACTGCTCCATCTCTCTTCCCTACCCCCAGTCATTCCTGGAGGCAGCGATCCTGTGAAGTGGAGCTGTTCCTATACTGAGAGCCCTAAAGGTTTCTGTAAATAATCCTGCCTTCTATTTTGCCTGTCAGTGAAAGTGTTCAGAGGGGACTCAAGCTCAACACCAGACTGTCTAAATGGCCAGTAGAGTATATTGAAAGCTGCTGTACCCAAACAAGCATGCGCAGTGCTTTGCCTCAGGTGGAATGGACTCTTAAGAGGCAGGGACACCACCTTTTGGCAACTAGCAGCTTACTGCACTAAGGCCTAGGTGCTTCCAGCTAGCGCCAACGCTGCTGTGAGGGAACCAGTAGGGGAAACTGACATCTCTGAAGCAAACCAAACAATCATTTTTCTGTTTTTTCTCCCACCTCTGAGCCCCCTCCTACTCACATGAACATTAAACCTCCCCTTTTTGGTGGGAATCCAGGCTCCGTGCTGGGCTGTAGTGTAACGCTGCCCTGCCTACTTCCCACATGTGCGTGAATGAACCCACAATAGTTCTTGGAGCATTTGGAATCCTGGGCCCTGCCAGCTGCTGTCAGACTGGGGTTTAGAGTTTGAGTTGCAGACAGGCAGCCGATGGCCCGTGGACCGGCACCAGTCCATGGACCACCACTTTGAGTAGCACTGGTCTAAAGTACCAGCTGCAAGAGCCAGGAGTGGTGCTGCTCTAAGGCTTGCCTCAGTAAACTTCCCATTGCTGAGCTCTGCAGGGAGGTTACTTCCACACAGTCACTATCTAGGTGCACAGCCAGGGTCCTGTGCACATGTTGGAAGATGGTTGTACAGCCCCCCCCCTGGGGGTTTACTGCCCACTTCTGGTGCAGGAGTTCATCACTGCTAGCTACTCTCCCAGCTCTGGTGGAGATACTGCCACGTTTGACATCTGATAAACTATTGTACCTGCCGCATCAGTATTAAACCTGGCTGTCCTGGGAGTGCAAATAGGATTGTAAATGTTGACCACCCTCAGGATACTTTCTCTAGGATAAGTTAGCACCTAGAGCAGGAATGGAGGGAGCCAATTTCATGGAGGTACTTGGGTTATGTTGCTTCTGCAGTGTGTCGTCTTTACTCTGGAAAGGAACCTACGGTAGCAGGGCCATTGGCTAGCCTATTCTAGGCCAACTGCTTGTAATTGTTCTGAGAGCCATGTGACACAGCAAATGGCAAACCAAGCTGTAGCAGCAATATATTGGCACCTGACAGGCAATGCAGTTTTTGTATAGCTATTAGTCCAGATTTATTCCTATATAATTATATGCAAAGAATAGACTCCAATACAATTTGAATAGATGAGCTATTCATCTCTTGGGCAAGCAGAATTAATATAATCTAGATAGATGTACTACATCAGTTGATTCCCCCCCCCGCAGCATTTGCCCTTGCATATTGAATTTTTCAACTTGATTTTACAGAAGTTGACTTCAAGATTTATTGGGTAAAACTGCTGGGTACAACCCAGAATTTGGCTAGTGAAACTCTGACTTCCTAAACAATTTGAGTAGGGGCTAAGGCTCTTTGTTTTCTATTATAGGACCACCCAGGTGGTTTTTACCCAGAGCATCAGCCAAGATAAGGAAGCAGAGACTGGTATCAGATTTGAGGCACTAGTATGCTCAAAAATTCCTTTAGCACTGTGCCTTAACACTGCAAACCATCATGTTATTTCCTACATGGGAGTGTGGAGTGAGAAAATGCTTACATGTGAGCCACAGCCAATCCAGCCTCCTTGCTTTCAATTACAGACACTGATCTGAAGGTAGAGAGTCTAAATTCATAAGTGTTTGTGGGTAAGAATTCATAGATTTCAAGCCTTGACAGGATCATTATGATGATCCAGTCTGACCTCCTGTATAACACAGGCCATAGAACTTCCCCCAAATAATTCCTACAGCAAATCTGTTAGAAAAACATCCAATCTTGATTTAAAAATGGTCAGTGAGGAAGAATTCACCCCAACCCTTGATAAATTGTTCCAATAGTTAATTACCCTCATTGTTAAATTTACACTATATTTCTAGTCTGAATTGGTCTAGCTTCAACTTCCAGGCCCTGGCTTGTTATACCTTTCTCTGCACATTGAAGAGCATATTATTAAATATTTGTTCCCTGTATAGGCACTTCTAGATTGTACTCAAGTCACACTTAACCTTCTTTGTTAAGCTGAACAGATTGAGTTCCTTGAGTCTATCCTTTAAGGCATATTTTCTGATCTTGTTAATAAGTCATTTTTGTGGCTCTTCTGACCCCTCTCCACTTAATTAATACCTTTCTTGAATTGTGGTTCTGAGGCCACTTACTATTGTAGCACCGTAGGGTATGTCTACACTACACCTGGGAGTGAACCTCCGAGCCTGGGTAGACAGACTCGAGCTAGCATGCTAAAAAGCAGTGTGCTCATTGCAGCTCCAGCAGAGAGAGACTCTGGCTATCCACCCGAGCTCAGAGCTAGGGGCTCGATCCTTCCCCCACCCCCAAACTAGTAACTATAGAAACAAAAACTGTTTTGACACCTTTGCAGGCTAACAGGACTCTACCAGTGCTTGTGCCCTGAAGAATTTCAGTTCTCTGCCTCCAGAGAAATGCCATTTTGATGGTAATACGATAATAATCTAAAGTAAATCACTAATAAGGAGCTGGGCACCAAGTTATCCAAAAACATACTAGAAGTAAAACCAAAGTGTGGTGATTGTGAAGGCCCACTGTCCCCCAAGACTTTATGCATAAAGCTTTATGAGGTGGGTTTTCTACGTAATGCAACTTGGTAACTATTGTGCTGTTTGCTTTGGAGTCAGGTACCCACTCAACACATTCTGTGCTCAGGTTCTGCTCTGTGTGGATTTCTGCTTTCCCAGCTGCTACATCCAGAATCTGCTCCTACAAACAGAAATAAATGGCAGTTTGTATATTCCCTCTTGGTGATGATGGAAAGTTGGGAAAGTATTAACTATGGCTGGGTTCATTAACTTAATGCATATGTGTATAATGGTACAGTTAAGCCATTGCAATGAAAGTTTATATTCAACAGCACACACTTAAAAAAAAAAGTCTTTATTTTCAAAAATTGTTAGGTTTTAAACCCTTAAATTACTCCATTTAAGAGCAGTATACTAGCACGTTTGCTTAGCTGTATGATCTTCTGATGAAAACATAGCAGAAAGTAAACTTAAAGGAGTTTGGTTTGAGTAGAATCTTGCACAGCTCCATGCAAATACAGTGCCAGAAACTTCTTGAATGTGTCAGGTCGATAGCCATATATTCCAGGAGGAAACTGCGGAGAAGAGACTTGGATATTCAGTTTGTAGTGAACTGATACTTAGCCAAGTAATAGTCTTTTATTTTACTCAAAAACAACTTGAAATATGGCAGTCTATCTGAAACAAGCCTTCTTTGACAGACAAGTGGGTTTGAGTGTATTTCCATTGGCATTACACTGATGGGTGGGGAATTTACCTAATGAGATTGAAGAGTCTTCCTAGTCTAAAGGGAGCTGACAGTAATATTCTCTCCATTTACTTTATATTGCAGCTGACTGTTGCATGCAAACATACATTTGCTTAGTTACTTCACTGGAGAATAACTTTTCAATAAGCACAATGAAATTGTACATCTATGTAAGATGTCTCCATTTTAGCAAGTTTAATATAAATTGCAATGCAGCTGAATACATGGATGGATATATATAAACAAACAAAACAAACAGACTGATAGTTGCTCTCTATTAATTCAGTGTACCAAAGTTTTATCAGAACTAAACCGCCTATTGTCCTATCTATACCAATACCATCTGTACAAGCGCCCAAGGCTCAAAATATATGTAAAGGGGCAGGATTTCCACTATATAATTCTGGTGAGTAAACTAGTTCTCTCAAGCCTGTTAACTTACCTTGACAACTTTCTTCCTGATTCCTGGAAGATACCGGATGTAGTCATACATATACTGATCAGAATCAATCCAGACGAGGTTTTTAACACCATCGCTAGAGGCCAAGTCTGTTGTATTTAACTGGAACACCATGAACTGGAAAATACGACCCTCTGTACCAATGCTTTGTACTACTACCGGGTGTTCTAAAACTTTGGGATCATCCTGGGTGGAGGTGGAGGAAGAGTTACAACAGACACTGGATGAGAAGATGCAGAATCAGCAATCATTTGGTTTAAAGCCAGGACTTTAACAAATGTGTTATCTTGTCCAGAAAGTTACTCTATTCAAACAGGTTTTGAATATAGATTTTGTATTTTAATTAGGGCTGTTAACTCACACAATTAACAAAAAGATTAATTGCGATTAATCGCAGTTTCATTGTTAAACAATAGAATACCAATTGAAATTTATTAAATATTTTGGATGCTTTCCTACATTTTCAAATATATTGATTCTAATTACAACACAGAATACAAAGTGTACACTGCTCACTTCATATTTTTGATTACAAGTATTTGCACTGTAAAAATAGTATTTTTCAATTCACCTCATACAAGTATTGCAGTGCAATCTCTTTATCGTGAAAGTGCAACCTACAAAGGTAGATTTGTTACATAACTGCACTCAAAAACAATGCAAAACTTTAGAGCATACAAATCCATTCAGTCCTACTTCTCGTTCAGCCAATCACTAAGACAAACAAGTTTGCTTACATTTACGGGAGATAATGCTGCCCCCACTTCTTATTTATGGGACCTTTGTAGCCAGCATTGCAAAGTATTTACATGCCAGATATGCTAAACATTCGTATGCCCTTTCATACTTCGGCCACCATTCCAGAGGACATGCTTCCATGCTGATGATGCTTGTTAAACAAATAATGGGTTAAATTTGTGACTCAACTCCTTGAGGGAGAACTGTTTGTCTCCAGCTCTATTTTACCTGCATTCTGCCATAGATTTCATGTCATAGCAGTCTTGGATGATGACTCAGCACGTGTTCATTTTAAGAACACTTTTGCTGCAGATTTGACAAAACGTAAAGAAGGTACCAATGTGAGATTTCTAAAGCTAGCTACAGCACTCAACCCATGGTTTAAGAATCTGAAGTGCCTTCCAAAATCTGAGAGGGATGAGGTGTGGAGCATGCTTTCAGAAGTCTTAAAAGAGCAACACTCTGATGCGGAAACTACAGACCCCGAACCACCAAAAAAGAAAATCAGCCCTCTGCTGGTGGCATCTGACTCAGATGATGAAAATGAACATGCGTCAATCTGCACCGCTTTGGATTGTTATCAAGCAGAACACATCATCAGCATGGACGCATGTCCTCTGGAATGGTGGTTAAAGCCATATGGGACATATGAATCTTTAGCGGATCTGGCATCTAAATATCTTGAAACGCTGGCTACAACAGTGCCATGAGAACACCTGTTCTCACTTTCAGGTGACATTGTGAACAAGAAGCAGGAAGCATTATCTCCTGCAAATGTAAACAAACTTGTTTGTCTGAGCGATTGGCTGAACAAGAAATCAGGACAGTGTGGACTTGTAGGCTCTAAAGTTTTAATATTTTTGAATGCAGTTTTTTTTTGTACATAATTCTACATTTGTAAGTTCAACTTTCATGGTAAAGAGAGATTGCACTACAGTACTTGTATTAGGTGAATTGAAATATAGTATTTCCTTTACAAATATTTGCACTTTAAAAAGCAATCAGAAATATAAAGTGAGCACTGTACACTTTGTATTCTGTTGTAACTGAAATCAATATTTGAAAATGTAGAAAACGCCCAAAAATATTTAAATAAATGGTATTCTATTGTTTAATAGTGTGATTAATTGCAATGAATTTTTTTAATCATGCATTCAATCACGATTAATTTTGTTAATCGCTTGACAGCCCTAATTTTAATTAAATATCTTTCAAATGGCAATGGAATATAGATGTAAACTGAACTACATGTCTGTTCTAGTTTTTCATTTCAGCTGCACACAAGACAGTTGCTTCACTGATTTCTACCCATTGCCAGTCTACTCTTAACCTTCATTAACATATTAAAATAATTGCTATTGGCATAATAAGGTGTTACTCTGAATTGGCAAACATCGTAATCAAAACATGTCTATAAAGGTTACCTATAAATCCCTGGCCTACAAAATCACTAGATGATATCAATGCAGATTTCAAAATATTGCAATGTCAGACTTAATAGAATTCACAGGCTCTCACCTCTAGGTCATCAGTTCAAATTCAATCCAGGTCAACAGTGACTAAGTCATTGCCATCGAGTGGTCTCTGATTCTCACTCCCGTTTCAAAGGGAGAGGTGTCCACATCACAAAAAGTCCACTGTGGTTGGCATCCTTCTTCGAAATTTCAGCTACAATGCTAAGGACTGAACTACCCACTCCCACCTAGTGTTCATACTTCTAGGTCAGGACAGTGGCACAAGGATGGGATGGCATAGGAAAGCTTGAACCACAAACTCTGTGCTATATTTGTCTGAATTAAAACTCAGCACCAGATACCTCCTCTCTCCACAGAGAAGTAAAAGTGCAGGTAGTAAGTAAGTATTTCAACAATCTACCTTCAAGTCTGTGAGCTCCAATTTTGTACACTTGAAAGCAAAAAACTTTCTTTGCTGCTGGCTTGCAATTTATTCATCTCCAACCACACAGGTTGTACTGCACCTTTAGATAATACCATTACAACAGCCTCCATGAACAATGACTTCTACTATAGAAGTAGTAAGGTATGACAGTCATTTTAATACGTACCCCATACAGAATCTTGGCCTTTGCCAGTGCATTGCCAAAAGCAAACATGAGCATTTTAGCCCGGAGTTGTTCTGGTCTAAATCGGACTGGACGAACGTTGGCTGATTCCACAAAGTACAGAGTGTGAGGATGAGGGTAGGGATAACCCTCTCTAAAACCTGGGTTATGGGTAACCATGAGATACAAAAAAACAGTTTAATACAAAGTTAGTCTTTCTTTTACTCTCTTCAGTAATTATTAAATTTGTATTAACACAGGTTAGACTTACTGCTGTGAAGAACCTTGTAAGATACCCTATAGCAGCACTAGCCAAATGGCTAATCCATTCTCAACTGTACACCATCTAACCTCAGCACATGAAATGTTTAAGGGAATGGGGAAGTTAAAGATTTTAGTGCTGTCCACTAGTACATAAATATTCAAGCTAATGTTTAAGTGCTACGCAACTTTTACCTGTATCATTTCGTTCTTCATATACATTAACTTCCTGAAGATCAATTGTAGGAGAGATGGGATGGAAGGTCTCTAGCATGTGGTTTTCAGTAGCCAGAATCTCATCCTTAGAGGCTATTGGCAATAATGGATTAATGGCATTCAAAAGTATTCCATTCATGCCACGAACCTGAAGAATAGATGATTCTGTAAAAAAGAGATTATATTGCATGCACACATTACACTACAAAGACTCACTAAACATTCATACTTAATTTAGAATAAATGTATTATTATTATTATTTGATTTATTCTTCTGTTGCTATAATTTTACTGTAATATGTATTCCAAGGAAAAGATGCCCTAGGTTTCATTTGCTAATGTTTAATACTCTATGGAAAAATGAAGCCATAGGCTGACCCCTGCAGAGTCAACCATGAAGTGTCATAATAGTATTACTGCAAAAATACTGATTTATTTTGCAAGGCACCTCTCTTTTCCCTCCTCCTCCCGCCCATGATTGTTAAGTAGCAGCCCAACTGGAGACAACATTTTACACAGAATACAAATATAACACTTCTATTTATTTAGTTCACTAGCTACTGATCCCATATAAGTGTGGCTTGAAAGATTGTACAGATTTCATGCACACACTATAGTAAACAAATGATCAGTTCTTTAGGATTCTATCAGGATTACAAGTAAAGAGAAAGAGAGAAGTGTTTTCTACAAAGAAAGAAAGAAAGAAGTTACTAACCTCTCTCCCATGTAGCCGCCACTTTGTAGTCTCTAGCCAACATTCTTTTAGCGAGGGAAGGATACTTGCTAGCCATTGTCCTACACAAATGTAACAAGTCTTCCAAGAGTACAGGGCTTTAGAATGAGACAAGGATTAGTAGGATAGGATACAAAAATGACTTTGAAAGTTATGAAATATGTAACGTTTCCAAATGGTTAATGCAGATTTGTTTAATACTTCAATCCATCTGACATACCAATCATGTTCCAAGTTGGCAATGATAATGTTTACTTTCAATTATTAAAACAATTGACATCTGTATTAGCTAGGATGTGATCCAAAATAGAACTAAGTTTGTACAAACCCACAGACTGTTACACACTTTGACATAAGATGAAAACAAGTTTTGAATATACTCACAAGTACAATTGTAAACAAGTGAGTGCTGGCAACTAGATACAAACTAAATTCACCTCAGTAACATTAAACAGTAAATATAATGTTCTGCTGGTAATATAGTTTTAAAAAAACCTGATACTTTTAATGGGCTGTTTGAAGCAGAGCTGCCCTGAAAAGGCTGCAGTGTAAGTAAAGATTTCTTTAACTTTTGAGGACTTACCAATAACTCTCTCTCTTGGGAATAAGTTCAGTGGTATTCCAGACACGTGCATGAGAAATTGCATTTTGTACTCGCTCATCCTGATTCTCTAGTTGGTTGGCTGGTTCATCAATAATACTAAGTACTTTTGGAGGTAAGCCTTCCATTAGCTTGGTCTTTGTTAGCCATAGTGCTTGCCTTACTCCTTGGAGTCAAATCAAAACATTTATTGAAGATATTCAGCAGCGTTAACTATGCCATAAATGGGTTAATATAAAAATGGTCTTTTACCTATTGAATCTTAAGCACTTATGCTACCACTAATATAGAATACTTCTCAGTATGACCAAGTTATCAGGAACATTCATTTTAGTCTGACCACTTTCATTTATGTACAACATCGAAAAAAGTATGCATGCCTCATTAGCACCATATAAGTTACACCATGCAATATTTATTGAAAGAGGTTAGTTTATAAGTGTTTTTCCCTACTCATTTTTTAATTCTAGTATATTGGCTTATGAATTACAAGGAAACAAGATATGAGAGACTACGTATAGCACAGCAGAGAATGGGGTAAAAACATTTCTTTGCATATTATACTTAATGTTAAACATAAATGGGATCTTGCATTCTGCTGCATGCATAGTTCATCTGAAATTAAGTGCTGGTATACCAAAGGGAAAGAGAGCCTGTACCCCTTGCCAAAGTTTTAGCTTTCTATTTAAATTATCATAGTACCTGGGGCCCCAACAAAAGTCAGAGCCCCACTGTACACAGCCCTGTACCTTCAGGGGACATAGTTCCTAACCTGCAGCCCTTACAAACTAATCCAGTATTTTTGTTGGTCCACCCTCCTGAGAAAGTCTGTGCTAAACTACTATGCGCACCACTATTCTTGTACACAAGTGAGCGACGGGGGGGAGGGGGGGGCGGGAGGGGGAAGGGCACGGCAGAGCCCACACCCCACCACAAGTCAGGTTACAGCCACTCCAGCCAATGCAAAATGCCTTCTTGACATGAGCTGTTTTAGGACAACAAGCAGCCTCCACCTGAGTTATAGGTAGGGCCCTACCAAATTCACGGTCCATTTTGGTCAACTTCACGGTCATAGGATTTTTTAAATTATAAAATGTCATGATTTCAGCTATTTAAATCTGAAATTTCAGTGTTACAATTGTAGGGGTAGTAACCCAAAAAGGAGTTATGGAGGGGAGGGGGGTTGCAAAGTTACTGGAGGAAGTGTTGTGGTATTGCTACCCTTACTTCTGCACTGCTGGTGGCAGCGCTGCCTTCAGAGCTGGGCAGTTGAAGAGCAGAAGTTGTTGGCTGAGAGCCCAGCTCTAAAGGCAGACCGGCTGCCAGCAGCAGTAAGGATGGCATAGTATGGTATTCCCACCCTTACTTGGGAGCTGCTGCTGGTGTGGTGCTGCCTTCAGAGCTGAGCACCTGGCCAACAGCCACCGCTCTCCAGCCACTCAGCACAGAAGTAAGGGTGGCAATGATTCCCCCCCAAAAAACCCCCACACTTGTGATCTCCCTGCAACTCCCTTTTGGGTCAGAACCCAGCACCTCTCCCCCGCGCCCGCTACCTTCCAGCATCTTGGCTCGCTGGTGGCACACGTAGCAGACGCGCTCCTTGTAGAGGGGCATCGCCTCGTAGCGCGGCCCCGGGGAGTGCCGGGGGTCGTGCCAGCCCCGCTCCCAGCGCGGGTGGCGGGGCCGGGCCAGCCAGGGCACGAAGTACTGCTTGCCCGCGTAGGTGACCTGCTCCAGCCCGGGGATCTGCTCCTGCACCGGCCGCTTGTCCTGCCAGCTGCGGGGCAGCGGGGCCCCTGGGGGCGGCCCGCGGGTGGTCCAAGGCGTGCGGGGCAGCGGCCTGCGCGGGGCCTGCACAGTCTTGCCGCGGTGCGGCCCACGCGGGCCCCACGCCCGCAGCCCCCCGGCCGCCGGCCTCACAGGCCACCATAACCCCGCCATGCTCGGCTCCCGTCAGGGACTCCGGCCCTGGCCCTCCTCGGCCCAGCCACCCGGAAGAGTCACCGACTGGGGGCCGCCATTTTCCCTGGCGCGGGGCATACCGGGTACGCAGCGCGCTCGCTCGCTATCCCGGCGACTGACGGCACCGCCGGCCAATGACGCCTGCGTGAGCCCTTTCTGTTCCCGCCCTCCCGACGAAAGGGGGCGCGGCGCCAGTCGGGCTCTGGGGGGCGTCGAATGGCGGGGGCGGGGCCTAGGGCACGCGGCCGTTGGTAGGTCACGAGCTGGAGGATGGCTCAGGGGCAGGGTAAGGAGCCGGGCCTGAGCGGCGGGCGGGATCCCGGTCGGTCCCCGAGCTACCCCCGCGCCCGGCCTAGCAGGGCCCTTGGCCTCCGGGGGCCCCCTAGCGTCCTCCGCCAGCCACGGCCCACCCTCGCTCACCTTCACCGGGCAGGGGGCTTCGGCTGGGGATGCAGGCTCTGGGGTGGGGCTGGGGATTTGGGGTGCAGGGGGCTCTGAGCTGGGGCTGGGGGTTGGGGTGAGGTGGGGGCGTGAGGGCTCCGGCTGGGGCCAGGGATGGGGGGTTTGGGGTGCAGGAGGGGGCTCTGGGCTGGGCCGAGGGGTTCAGGGTGTGGGAGGGGGCTATGAGTGGGGCAGGGGGTGTGGGCTGGTATAGGAGGGGGCAGAAGGTGGGGGTGCGGGCTCTAGCTGAGGGGGTGGGCTCTGGGGTTGGGCTGGGAATGAGGAGTTTGGGGTTCAGGAGGGGACTCAGGGCTGGGGCTGGGAGTTGGGGTGCAGGGGGTGGGCTCTGGGAGGGTGTTTGGGTGTGGGATGGGGCTCAAGCCTGGGGTAGGGAGTGGGGGTTGCAGACCTTATTAGGGAGTTTGGATGCAGAAGGGGGTTCTGACCTGGGGCAGGGGGTTGGGGTGTGGGAGCGGGTTGGGGTGTGGGCCATGGCCATGCAGCTCTTATCTCAGGTGGCTCCCAGAAGTGGCCGGCATGTCCAGCTCCTGGACAGAGGGGCTGGGGGCTTTGCGCACTGCCTGCTCCTGCAGGCACTGCCCCCACAGCTCCTGTTGGCCGCGGCTCTCAGCCAGTGGGAACTGCGGAGCCAGCTCTCGGGGCAGGGGCCAGTGACCGCCCCTGTGCCTAGGAGCTGGACATGCCGGCCACTTCCGGGAGCTGTACGAAGCCAGGTCAGGCAGGGAGACTACATTAGCCACACTGTGCTGCTGACCAGACTTTTAACTGCTCGATCAGCAGTGCTGACCGGCGCCGCGTGTGTTCTGGTCAAAAACTGGACACCTGTCAACCCTAGCTGAGGGGCCCATTTTCAAGCCTGTCTCTGCCATGGCACAGGCTGGAACTGTCCATCCATGAATGCAGAGCTTCTCCCATAATCCTGTGACTCCGGGAGCTGGGGCTTCAAGAGAGCTGCCCTGCAATTCTGCCCTGACTCTGGGTCCCATCAACTGGGATGATTAGCTGCCACCTCCCATAGCTACAGAGAGCAGCAGGCTCCCAGTCTCGCCTTTGCCTGGTAGCATAATGGAGTTGCGTGGCTGGGCTGGACTGCAGGGAGAAGATGGATTTATCATACTACAGCCATACCTGAATCACAGAGCTGAGGGGCATATTGAACGCCCTCCCCAAACACTGCTCCTGTGTTGTACAGGCCCCTTTTGCCTACTCTCTGTCCAGATTGGAAACTCACCAAAGCAGAGAGACCTGCCTTCCCTAATGTCTTAGGCTCTTTTCCAACAGAAAGGTGGGGGCATAGTACCTGCTCATGCTGAGCACCCATGACTCCTATTGACTTTGCTAGGGGCGATGGATGCTCAGCGTGTTGCTCCCTCCAGCTAGACTGCTAAAATCAGCGGCCACTTTTCAAAATATTGGCCTTAGTGTTCCATTTCTCCATCAGTAAAATGAGAATAATAATATGTTTGTCACAAGTATGAAGATAAGTTTTAATGCTCATAAAGCACCATGAAAATGGTTATAGGTGTTAAGTATTCTTCAATGCTGCCGCTTGTGGTTTTATAATTTTCCTCATGTTTGAATGATAGAGCATTAATAATATCTAGCTCTTATCAAACACTCTTAACAGTATATGCCAAAGCACTGAGAATAATATCAAGTTTAGCAGTACGTTAAAAAGTTATGGTGTTCCACAGTGGTCAGTTTTGGGACTTCTGTTGATAGGACATGATCTAGGACTGTCTAATATAAGGATATTTGGATGGGGAGTTAAAGATAATTCTACCAGTCCTTGCCCTCACCTACTTATTCGATCTCTAACCCTGTAGCAACTCTCTTGCTCACCAAAAGGGCCCTTCACTCGACTGATTTCACTAAACATTGCTCCCTGTCAAGTTCCTCTCTCTAACCACCACCTATATTTCTCCAGCATCGCTTATCTTCCAGCCTCCCAGAGGTTGGACCTCTCTATTAAAAGCTGGGGCAGCTGCAGGCCACATTTTAGAATGTTACTTTTTATGTTGAATACAGTACTTTAGTAAAGATAATAAAGAAGGAGGGGATTTAGAGAAAGATGCAAGATAAAGATGGGACCAGAGCACACCCTGTATTTATCTTTAATGTAGGGGTGTGGCCCACAGAGATAATAAATTTTAGGTCACAATGCTCCTCTTTGGTTACTGAAGCTGAGTCTAGGATTTAAAAAATATAGCAATTTATATGAATACTGAGAACATCCACAGTTAAATTCTTTTTTCTGTCTAATGTGTACACAATACAGACAATTATTCTGCTGGGCATAAACCGGTCACCAAACTGATAAGGGGTTTCTTACACCTTCCTCTGCATCGTCTGGTATTGGCCACAGTCACTGACAGGATACTAGACTTTGTAGGGCATTGGTCATATGCAGTATAACAATTCTGTGTTAAAGTAGAGGATTGCAGCCACTAAATGAAGATGGAGCGTTGCTTGTATCAAGTTAGCTGATGTGTCTTCAGCTAGATAAAGTTTGGATGCCTCCTGAATTAAATCTTCAACATATTGAGATGGATGTCTCTAAAGCAGCAGATAGCTAGCACCAGATTCATGTGTGCCTCTTCCTTAAAACATGTAGCCCTGTGAATGATGCTTGGGTTGTGTTTTGTAGGTAATGAGTGAAAGTGAGGATGACTGGCTCTCTCTTATGCCTACTGAACCCTTGCCATCTCAGTGCTGTGGCAGTGGCTGCAAACCGTGTGTCTATGATGTGTATCAGAAGGAGCTAGCCCAGTGGGAAGAAGCCAAAGCAAAGAAAGACAGAAGCCTCCTGACCAAACAGAAGGAGGAGGTAGGGACTTCAAAGGCCTTTTTCATAGCATCCAGTCAGTCAGTACTTTTATCACATTTGTGTTTGTAAGCGTTTGATAGCTGTTTGATAGCTGAGGGTGGGGTGATCTACAATGGTCTTTTACTAGAAGAATTTAGACTTCCCCCACAATACCTGCTGTAATGAAAGTTCCGAAACTCTCTGGATTTCATTATGTACCTCATTAAAGTGCAGTTTCTGGTGCCACTGCAGCAAGCTCACATCACATGAAGGTGATACAATAAGGATAAAGCTTGTTTGTGCAGGAGAACTTTCTTTGGGGCCAGTCTGAGACTGTGGAATGAACTCACCCAGAAAATTAAGGGCCATCATAAACTTCACCACCTTCCGCTCCAAGCACAAGGCGCATTTCTTTGATCTTGCTATAAATACATAGCAACATGTAAAGTCCTCTAAAATCCTACCAAACCAAGACACCTTCCTGCACATACGTCTTCCTTTGGGGAGAGGATGAGAGAACAAACAACGCATGGCAGGTGTTACGCACATTTTTAATGCACTACTGAAAGTGTTCAGATATTACAGTGATGTGCCCTGTGTAGAATAGAATAGGTGATGATTCCACAGCATGAGGCAACAAGTTTTTAGGGAAAAAGGCAGAGATGAGAGTGTTGGCATCTCTTCTACTATGATAGCATTCACTGTTCACCTTTGACAACTTTTATTTTACCTTCATTTTCAGGTTCATATATTGAGGATAAAAAGTTAATATTTGACATAGCATTCAATTTGCCTCTTCAAAACATAGTTTTATTCCTGTCAAATGCCCTTTCAGATATATCCAACCATGCTGGTAAAGCTGGAGGTTTCTACTAACATAATCAGCAGTGAAATAATTAACGGTGTTGGTTTTTAAAATGGTCGTCATTGGAGTTCAGCGTTGAGTCCCCATTAGGATGTTAAGCTCTCTTAGAGCCATTTCTACTGAACTCTCTCTGCACAGTCAGAAAGACAGCATTGCACTGAGTCATGTTTAGAAGGTTTTCTTCCTGGTCGTAGGATCGGAAATCTAACTTTTTTTTAAAATGACATCTTAGATTTTGAAAACAACACTGCAAAAAACAAACCAGCAGAGAGACCCTTAAATCTGTGCTTGTCCCTAGAGTTTTCAAGGCACATTTTTCTGGGGTCCTAAGTTTCACCAGCTCTACATTCACACACAAGTTTTTTTAAAAATAAAAGTGAAATAAAGGATGCTGTCCACTCCAGTAATTGCTCATTGTTGTTCTTGCAGAGTAGTAATTCAGAATTAAATCCAGATACATTTACTGCATTCAAGATAAGCTCTGTGGAACAGCTAACAGAGGACACCTGCCAGTATACATTTCAGCTGCCAGGAAATAGCAGCCTGGGATTGAGTTTAGGACAACATATTGTGTTAAGGTACTGTCCCTGTCTCTAGTTAGACAGGCTACGTTACGTGACTTAACATGTAGTTTGTCAATATACAAAGATTTCATACCAAGTAAATCAGCATTTCTGTGCTTCTGTAATGATACAGTTGAAAGAACTCATGAGTTTAAGTTTGTTAATTTTATGGTGAAAGCCACTCCATAGCTTCATTTTTACCCAACATTAGCTTTGTGTTGGTGGTGGGGAAAGAGAACTAAGGGTGGCTAAGGAGAGCAATTAACAGAAGGAAAAAGAGAAAAAGTAGTCGTTTCAGCAGATGATTTATATCCATGTAGCAGCATGAAGGCAAACTACTAAATCAGGAGTTCAGTGTTAGGCACTGTAACTTGGGGTGGCTAAGCACAGTGCAATATTGTATCCAAAGTCTGTGTGCTTTGTGGCTGATTGCCAGCTGAGGTCAGGAAAAACATTTGTTCCCCTGGCATAGTATTTGCCAAAAAGGGGCCACATGGGAGGAGCTGTCATCTGTGCTAGTTTCTCATGGTGACTACTGTCAGATACAGAAGAAGGTCAGACTGTAGGCACCATTGATATGTATCAGTTATTATATATTTACTGGATGCTGTACAAACAGTGAAAAACAGCCCCTAGCCCAAACAGCGTACAATCCAAATTTACCAATATAGCATTCCTCACGATACTGCACATTCATCTGCTCCACACAAAATGTCTGTTACTCTCCTTTGCCGGATTTGTCTGGGGAAGCTGCATGTGCGACATAGGTGGTGCCATTGCCTAGAGAATTGGAGGAATACTAGGGAATGTCGTAAAGGGTCTACAGAGAAATCTGAGGTTATTTCACTCCCTGGATGTTTAGCTAATTGATGGAACATCTGTCTCAGCAAAGGATGACCCATGGGGAGGAAAGACTGCTGTTTGTTTCAGACAATAGCCTTTGCTCATTGCTCCAAAGAGTATCAATCAGTGATTCCAGTAATGGTTTCCTGTACCATCTTTTTTTCTTCTCAGAGGGATGGTGAATGGTTTGGAGGTTCAGAGAGCTTATACTCCAGTTAGCCCTGTAAATGCTGAAGGATACTTTGAAGTTTTAATAAAAGTAAGTAGTCTATATTAGGTAAGATTGTAAACAATTTGGGACTCTGTTGGCAATTGTGCTTTGCTGATAAGAGTGGTCATTTCAGGTACACAAAACTGAAAGAGAAAAAGTGTCTTGTAAATAAATTATTTACAACATATTCCCTATTAAGTGATCCTTACAAAATCAAGGCCAGAGTTTTGCAATTGACTATGGTGGGAATAGGATCAGGGCTTAGTTCTAAATCCTGTCCATTCAACCCCTGGGGGGATGATGCCCCTCTGGTCCTGTTTCACCCCTAAAGTCTGTCATGTGAGTGCAGCGTCAATGCCAATGGAGGATTTTGAAAGTTTGTGGTACAGCAGGAAATGAACCCAGCTCTCCTGCATCCCTGGTCAGTGCCTTTATCACAAGACGAACCTTCAGCAATTAGGCTTCTTGAGGGGTTGTTTGCTTTAAGGACACTTTTCAGGGAAACTGAAATTTTCCTGCAAAATGTGTAGAACCATAAAGCATCTGTTTTGTGGTCTTCACATTTAGAAACTGATACTGAGACCTGTTTGGAGTGAAATCCTGGCTCTATTGAAACTAATGGCAAAGTTCCAATTGACTTAAACAGGGCCGGGATTTCACCCCTCGACTTAGGTGGAAGTTTTGCCTGAATAAGGACTGTAGGACCAGAGTCAGCAAAAATAATTATTTTGTGTAGGAAATCAAAATCAGTTCCATCTTTCTGGTCAAATTTACATATCTCTGCTAATTTCGGGGGGGCGGGGGGGGATGAATTTTACTCCACGTGTAAAATTCTGAGAGCTACAGCTTCCAGGCAGATTAGAGTATAACCTCTGCCTGTCTCCCAGGAGTTTATACTTTTGAGGATTTATTATTCACTTGTATGATAGAACGTAGTCCTTTAGAAATGTGTGTAGCTTTGATAAAAGACATTTATGGGTGGGTTATTTCACTATTGTGGCAATCGGGGAAAAGTGCTACATTTGAGGTGCATTAATAGGATACATTTATAGGTTGACTCTGAAATTTCATGTATACTTGCTTATTACACAGGTTTTGCGTTTCAATAATAATAGTAATGATTGTAATAATACCTTTCCTTTATATAAAACCTTTCATCCCAAAGGGAACTATAGTGATTCTCTGGCAGTAATAAAAGACCTGCAACACCTCTTCAGAAAGTACCCATTTTTATAACTTGCTGTGTAGGTTGTAGTATATTTCACACTATTCAGGCAATTTTGGGAAGTACTATATTATTATTACTGTGCAATCCAAGTACTGTTCAAACCCCTCTGTTTCTTATTGTTACACTATCACGTTTATGATATTACAGTTTAGAGTGAGGAAGTTGCTATTTACCATGCATAACTCTCTGTAACAGGGTCAGCCACTTTCTGAGCACTCCCCTTGTGGCCTAGGGTTACTCTGTTTCCCCTTCTTCGGGGCCCCTTAAGAACTGCACAGTCCACAGTACTTAAAACAGTCCCCTTCTGGGATCCAATTTATTCAGTCCTCAGAAACACATTGCCCTCCAGGGCCCAACCCCCATTCAATATCTCTCTCCCCTTCAGTAGAAAGTCCCCATTCCTCTTTTCCAGAGCTGGGTCCTAATTTAACAATCACTCTCATGCTTTACTTGGCTGGAGTTCATCCTCCTGGCTCTGAGTTCTCATGTTCCCTGCAAGAACCTTTCCTCACTCTCTACCACAGCTTCCTGCTGCCCCTTATAGGGGAATCAGCTGTCTTCCTCAGGGCCCACAGCACAGGTGGGCTGGAGCAGTTCCTTCGGTAATCAGAGTTGGCTAGCCCTAGGCCTCTAGTCCTTAAGTGCCAAGCCATACTTTTACACCCTTCTGTAAGTAGTTTTATAATGTTACGGTTTCTTTTGGTGTAAAACTGAGTGTAGAAGTTTTCACCCCAGGAGATATTTTTTCTTTTTCTTTACAAAAATTAATTGTAAACCAGTTCAGACATTTCTCATTTAGATTGAGAGAGGATATTTGGGAGTGGAGAGTGTTTCAGTTCCAAATGCTTTTCCCCCAGTGCTGTAGGGAACAGGAAGTAAATGCTAATTTGCTACTGCCTTATACCTTGTGTTGCCATTTATGCTTGTGGCAGGTGAGTGTAAGATGCTTACCATACAAACCGTTCTAATCTGATAACCTTTTCCACCCACTGTGCATAGGTGTTAAATGACTACCCAAGATGCAAGCCCCATTGAATGTAAAATGTCTCTGATAGTATCTTACAGCATGGATGCCACTAGGGATGGTAACAGGACTAACTGGATGATCCCATGGTTTTAGCGTTTCCCTTTGTGTCCTCCTCTATTGCAGGCAAGCTCTGACTCCTGTCAGTAACAGAATAACAGTGTTTTCACAGTGGTTTTGTACCCGTTAGGAAAAAGAGCAGTTTTTGTGAATGCCTTTTTTAGTGAGGTCCATGTCAATATTTTTGTAAAATCTCAGAGCATCCTTTCACATTCAGATGATCTGTACTAAAAATACCCATTTTAACATTTCAGATGGGAAACCTGACTCTGGTTCAGTAGTTACTTGCTGTGCCATTGTAGCATCTGGGAGATCTGAAACAAAGTGTACAATATGTGGTGTTCATTTGAATATCAATACCCAGAATGCACTTCCAGCTCCCAGTCATTTAATAACCATATTACGTGGCCGTGTTCTGAGCTCTGGAGAACACAGGAAAGCTAGCTGTGCTTTTGACTGTGAGGAGTTCTTCTTTGTGTGCTTTGTAAATGAGAGTTCTGATAGGCTTTCCTAGCTTCAGAAAGCGTAGGCTTCATAAGTGTGTATTGTGTTTACATTATATTCAAGCTGGATTTAATCCAGTATCATTTCAGTTAAATGTCTTTGCTACTGTTACAAGTTTATATTATTTTGCAAATAGAACAGTCATTTTTTAAACCCCTGAAATCCCCCCCCCCCCTTTTGTTTAAACAGAGATAATTTTGTAATTAACTTTAAGCTGGGAAACTTTCCAGCAAAGTATAATTATTCTTTCCTTTTGTGTGATTTTTTTAAATAGTGCTATGAGGCTGGGCTAATGTCACAATATGTAAAATCCTGGATTGAAGGAGATACAGTCTTTTGGCGAGGGCCATTTGGAGGCTTCCCATATAGCCCTAATCAGGTTAGTTATATAATAAATACAGAATAGCTCAGCACATGGCAGTTCACTTTGTGTAATGTACCAAAGGGAGATTGTCAATTAGATTACTATTTTGATTATTTGAAGGATTTACACATTTACTGTATAGTGCTACAGCTTTTGAAGTTGATTGGAGTAAATGGATCTTGTTAGAATGCAAAATATGTAAGGAGGAGGGAGATTATAAAACACTAGCAAGGGTTGCTGACCATCCTTTTTATTAGTGTTGAAACGAAAAAAACTGGTCAGAGTTATCACCAAAAATTAGTGCAAATTTGTTTTGCATCACTTTGAACTACATTGATGTTTCAAGACCAAGTTTGACCAGAGCAGAGGTGTCAAACTCCTGGTCTCAGGGCCAGATCTCACATATTTGATATATTTATGCGGCCCATGACGTATCATCAGATTATGCAGACTTCAGTGAGGTGTGCAGTTTTATGTCCATGATGCGGCAAATAGTGATCCCATGTATGGATGCCAAACCCCCAGCAAAAATGACTATATCAAATTTTGGAGAGATTTCCCACAAACATAGGGACTGTTACTTAATCCCCACCTTTTTGATGAGATGTAGAATTGTGGCTCTGGTCGTTAGAGATCCCATGGCACTTGCAACATAGGAGTGTAAAAACCCCAGGGATCTGGCCAAATTCCAGGTAGAGCAATTAGATTCTGCCTCCTGAAATCCCCCCTGCTGTTTCAGTTGGGAAAGTTATTCTTCACTTCTCCTTCAGAACTCGTGGATCAAGTTTATGCTGGATTGCCAGAGGTGACTGCATCCTAACAGAGGGTGAATCATCCCTGTAAATACAGCTCATAAAACACATTGTGACCCTTGGGTGAAAGTCACCATAGAAGCTCAAACTGTTTATTATTATTTGTATTATTTATGAATAATGATAATAGATGGAAAGTATTTTATGAGTTCTGCTAACACCCGAAAATAAAATTCCCTTTTATTTTTGCATTCAGAGCTATTTGTTACCAAAATACATCAAAACTGATCTTACTTTAAAAGTGGATATAGCTCAGCAATTTAAATAGGTCATTCACAATAAACTGGACAGTCAAAATATATCGCAAAATAGTCCCAAAACACTATCTCTGTGCCCTGCTTCCAGCCTGCTCAGCTAATTTACCAATTCATAAATTAGAATAGGTTTTGCAAACTGTACCACGGGGAACCAGCCTTACTGGTACCCTAGGCACCTATAGGACCTGGTTTGAGCGGTGCTAGCACCCCTGGCTCCCACTGATGGCAGTTTCAAAGAATTAGTATGCTGTATAAATCAGTGGCCTGTATAAAAGGAAGCTGAAAGTTTCATAGCACTTAGGATAGATTTGTTCATAAAAGATCGGATCCAACTTCCACTGAAGTCAATAGGAGTTGGAGTGGGCCCTTTATTTTGCAAATCTATTCTCAGTCTAATGGAGCTTTGGGCTTTGATTTCCACAGGCCACTAACTTTTCTGCTGGGATACAGCTCAGATGTCCTCAATCCATTTCTTGAATGAGAGTGATTCATTTGGCTGTGAGCACTTCATCTGATTTTGTATGGATTCGTAGGATTTGCCATTATCAGATCTGACCTGGTAGTTCATCCAGTCCGATATCCAGTCCCTAGCCATGGCTAAAGGGGGCAGGCCACCAGACTGGGAATCAGGAGACCAGGGTTCTCGTGACATGCTGTGTGAACTCGGGCAAGTAGCTGAGGTCCTTCAGCTCTTCTGAAAATCAAGCCCTCCTCGTGCCTGAACTTCCTAATCTATAAATTGGGGATTATAATGCTCACCCATCTTTTGTATGTGCTTTGAGCTCTGTGGATAAAAAGTGGTAAGTATTACTATTATTTGTTTGGAATGTCCACTGCTGCTGAGGAAGGTAGAGAACTTCCATAATGCACCAAACAAGTTGTACAGAGAAGGAAAGAGTTCCTTCCTGCAGCGGTCCAAACTACACTCCACAGCATGTGATCTGAGTGCTTTCATCTTTATCTCAGGGCTTGTCTACAATGGAAATATAAACCACTGCTGATAAGGGGTGTTGGCAAAGGGTGCAGCTGAACTGAGGCTCAACATGTTTTAGCTGAAATCAAGGTTAAAACTCAGGGGTATGTTTATATCCAAGAAAAAATCGTTTTCATTTGATTTTTTTTTTAAATCCTGAAAATGTTTCTGTTGAGCTTGGGTTTTGTAAAATCTTGCCTTTGAAAAAACTAAATTTTGTGCGTAAATGTACCTGACTCAGTCCCCCATGAGAGAACATATCTGATATTATAGGCCTGCTATCGCACCCTTTCAGAGGAATGGAGTAATCTAATAGGTTTTTCCATTTCCAGTTACTATAATCCAATCAAAATCCTCCACTTAATTTCTAGTATGGAGAACTTCTTATGCTTGCCTCTGGTACTGGCATAGCACCAATGCTCCCCATCCTCCAGTACATAACAGAAAATGAAGATGATGAAACCTTTATAACCCTGGTTGGTTGCTTCCAGACTTTTGAAAATATTTACTTGAAACCTCTTCTCCAAGATCAGTCTCGATACTGGAACGTCAGAACGCGTTACGTCCTTAGCCAGGTAACATTCTGATATAAATACACTCATCCCTGGGTTCTCTGTGGTGAACAACTCTCTGCCTTCTCTGCTTTTGCCTCAGTGTTATCTAAGTTGATTGCTTACCAGTGGACAAGGCCATATGTTGATCCAGTAGCATCTGTCTGATAACATGTTCTTAAATCCTGTTCATACTGACTAGCAGACTTTCAACTGTATCACTCACTAGTTGACCTGTCTTCACAAAGGTTCTGTTAGGAAGCTCCCATTGACCTGTGTCTGCCATGGAATATTTTCCCCCTCCAAATTGATCATTGCTGCATCTGAAAAATTGTATTTATAAAACTCTCAGCTCTATGTGAAACTCACAATAAACAAACTGCACCCAAAGGATCTTCTTTTTTCAGCACCCATGCATTGATTTGTTAGCTCCTTTCATTCGCTGCTCACATTCATTAGCTAGTTTCAGTCATCAAAAATGTTCACTGCTAGCTTGGTGTGTTACCTTGCAGCATGTATCCAGCTATTCATCAACTCATCTCACGCTGGAGTCCTCTCATGAAGCCAATGTCACGTTTATGTGTAAAAATGTTGGGGCCACATACTTAAAGTTGCTAACTATACCAAATTCATGGACAAGGGCCTACCTCTGAAGTAGCCTTCATTTTCAGGGGCGCTGCTCATTTAGTCTCAAATTTATGTATGTTCCACACAAATCTGGTGTTCCCTCACTTTTATTGTTGAAAATTATTTACATCAGAAATAAAGATTCATTGCATTCAGATTGTAGAAAGTTGTTTATGCTAACAGTGTGAATCACACAGCATTTTAAGTTTCCTGCATGTATAATTTTTTGTGTCCCTCATTGTGGAACTTTGGGTCCCACATTTAGCCAGTTTGGGCAATGGGGAGTAGAACTTATGACCTTCTGCTCCTAAAAACCTTTTTGCAGGGCAGCCACCAAAGAATAAGACGGTCACAAACGTTGAGGAGGTCTTGAAATTCCATCCTGTACAGGACAGTGGTTCCTGTTTGACACTAATCAATACATGGCAGTCCATACATTTTTTTCTCTTATCTTGTCTCATTGTGATTTCCTCTCATAAGAGGTTTGTTCTAAACACCAAGTTTTTCAGCTTCCTTTTCATAATTCTATCTGTCTACTTATCAATCAGTTTTATATGGCTGCCCATCATGGTAGTATGTGAGCGCCTTCCACATAAAATCAATAACAATAGCAAAGGCCCTAGTGGACTTCATGGAATATTTTGCATTTCTCCCTTTTCAGGGTCAAAACTCTGCTTGGGGTAGGGTTTTATTTTTGCAGAGGGGGGTTAGGGGGTTGGGAATAGAGGGAGGTTTTCATATTGTGAGTGTCACTTCTGATGGGAAGGCTGACTCAAAGAGGAATGTTTTGCAACATTTCCTAAAAATGGTCAGATTCTGGATTTGCCTGATCTCCTCTGAAAGATTGTTCCACAGCCAGATCCCCTTGACAGAGAATGCTTTGTTCCCAGCTCACACTTGATTCATCCTGGGCTTTGTGATTTGCATTGTCCTGGAAAAGCACAGCTGTGGCACTGGTTCATTTACATCAATTATTGACCTGGAAGAAACCACCTTGATGCATTCCTGAAGGGTAAACTTTCAGATGAAACACGGTCAAGGGAGGTCGGATATTTGGTCTAAGCATTAACTCTTTAAAGTATTAATCATCCTTTTTTTCTAAAATAACTTGATACAGTGTAAACTTTTTGCTTTTCCAGGAATCTTCCCTGGAAAAACTTCCTTGGAGCTATCAAGAAAACACACACACTGGCCGTATAACTGAGAACTTGATTAAGAAAATGATAAATTCCTGTAGAAGAAAGCCATTTGTGCTGATTTGTGGCTCAGTAGCATTTAATGAAGATATGACTAGATGTTTGAAAGCCATAGGACTCAAAGAGGATTCCTATTTTGTATTTTAGCAGTGTGTTCCAGACCTGCTTCCTCTGAAAAGAAGTGCAGACCAAGCATGCACCTGTTTGCTGTTTCCTATGCAAACATCAATTTGAACTTGTCCTTTGACCAGTTTGGGTTTCTCGTGCATATATTTTCATATGCTTTTGTATAAAATATTTTATACAGTGTCTTTAATATAATTCTTAATATATTATTTTAGAAATCCCTACAGGCTAGCTGACAAACCAAACTTGCTACAATAACTTGGCACAGCCAGGAAAGAGAAAAATGATAGTGGAAGCAGTAACTCAAAGTTTCATGAAAGAGACATTTAACATTACTTTTACCTCATTTTTTTGTGTCATCACTTTCATTTTGTAATTAAAAAGTAGAAGGTAAGTAACTCTGCTCCGATCTGTGCATCGTTGTCATGGCACTAACACCCTGAAAGCCATTTGGGTCTGTCATGTCACTGTGCACTATTGGGAACTCTTAATCCATAGGTTATTGCCATAAGGGACATTAAGTGTATGTCTACACTGCACAAAAGACCAGGCTTTGATGCAGGTTTGAACCTGAGCCCATTCCAAATCAGTCAGATTCAAGTCAGCAAGCAATCAGGACACAGGTCCTAGGACCTTCCGAGGGCGGTGGGTCAGAGCCCGACTCCTGTTGTGACTCAAGTCCAAGCCCTCTCATTTTGCAGTGTGAACATAGGTCAAACCGAAGGTCTGTGTAGTGAAATAGTATGGATGCGTTAACACAGCTATGAGACCTGGATCCAGCAATTGTAAACCCAGGTTTACAAAGCAGTGTGGATGCTCAAACACGGGCTTGGAAACACTGAGTCCACGAGCCTGGGTCCCAGAGACCCAGGTTTACAATGCAGTTAGACATACCCTAGTACTTCTGGTCACTGCGCATTTATGCAGCCTTGCCTCATGATGTATTGATGCACTGGTATGGGTTTGCACTGTATACCCAAAAAATGTAAAATCCTTTATCATTTGTGTACAACACTTCACATGGAGAATAAAAATGTATCCTAAAAATCTATTTGAGAAAGTGTGTGCATGATGTTCTAGCTGCTGTTAAACCTCAGTTTCTCAGGGATGATGATTATTTGCTTTTCCTGCTCCCAAGCATTTTATAATCTCTGTTGTTTATGAAATGGAAGCTATTTTCAAGGTAGAAAAGCTGTTTCATGGTGACTGCCTGACTTTTCCATAGGCAGAGGGCTGCCAGAACTGACTTTGTGAACTTCCCAGGAACACTGCCTCATATCTGGAGTAATGTTTGGGTTTTCCACAGGGCTGTTCTGGAATGCTCTAGCATTGTGGGGGGAGAAAGGGGCAGTGCATAGAAGCTGCTAGGTAAAAGTACATCCAGTGATATGATGATACTTAGCTTTGTAAAGCACTTTGAGGCAGACCGGTGAAAAGCACTGTGTAAGAGCCAGGTATTGTTATAGGGTATGACAAGGCATCTTGTGCACATAAGTGTACATGTGATGTATGGCGCACATAGTCTCTCTCCACATCTTTAAATTCATCTGTTAATTAGCATTTTTATTCTGTTTTAGAGTTTCTTCACACTGTGTATGCTGTAGCTATGGCATAGTTCCAAGTTTGTCAGCAAACACCCGTGTCTGAGTGTCTCTCTTTACTTGTAGCTAATAACATACCTAAGCTCTTCCTATGCGAAGGAGATGTATTTGGATTGTTACTCGAAATAAACAGCATGAACCAAAACAACACAATAAAGTGTCTCATTCACATACTGGGAGGATGTGAAATTATCTGAATGAGGGTCCCACAGACACTGGCTAGTCACCACTATATCCACAGTCTCATCTTTGCTTTTGTTTCCAATGGTGACGTTGACAACTAACTTATACCGAGGAGGAGTGACTTGCTTGACCAAGTGTTTTATTTCTTCACTTAAAGCAATAGTGAGGCTGGCACATTTTGCAGGCTCATAAGTAACGTTGGTGAGTTTGGTTGGTAAATATTCCCTTAGCAGCTCTTCTGCTCTGCCACAAGAGAATTTCTCTTTCGGTATTGCAGACGAGACTGGAATCTGTAACACAGACCTAATGGTATAATATGATTTAATTAATTTATTTGTATTACAGTCACGCCCAGCACCCTTAGTCAGGATTGGGGCCCCATTGTTTTAGACCCTGTACAAACACACACACTTGTGTGTATTACAATTGAACCACAATAAATTCTGTTCCAACAATATGAATCTCTACATTTTCAAAGAGCTACGAGGTTTAACCAGGCAACGTCCAGTCAAGTCAGTGAGAGTTGACTCCAATTACTGGGAGTCAAAAATTAACCCACGTACATGCGCGCGCGCACACACACACATTAATGGAACTGGGTCAGAGTGCTGGCTCACAATACAGTTGTCCCCACAACACAAAATGTGGTTCTGGTTCCCCAGCATCAGTAAATGCTAAGATATATCCAGGACTTTTGCCCAATTCGGACACATGGTTAAAACCTGCTTAGGTCTGCACTGGAATATCAAACCATGTTTTAACCATCTTGGGGGCAGCCACTATACTATTGTGCTAGATGGGGAAGTTCTGGGAACCTGTCTTCTCTAGTAGGACTTCTATCCCATGCTGACTGCCCAAGTCCTGCCCCAACATATGTTGGGTGTCATAAAGCCTGAGATAGATTCTTCAGTAGCTGGCTGTACTTTGGCCCTGGTTAGAAACACAGGGGAAGGCATCATCTTAGACCATTATAAGCCAAATTTTCGAAGACTTGTTCACATGCATTAATCTTTGAAAATCTAGAGGTTTTGCTAAATGCCTGTGGGTGCGTCTACACTGCAGCTGGGAGCGTGCTCCCCTACTTGGGTAGGCTAGGCAGATGCGCTAGCTCTGCTCAAGCTAGCACGCAAAAAATAGCAGTGTAGCCGGGGTAGCACGGGGGAGACTTGGGCTAGCTACCTGAAGACAAATCCACCCAGAACCCCAGCTATGCGCGCATGCACTTAGCCTGAGCCACTGCCTGAGGTACCCCCAACGACACTGCTATGTTTAGTACGCTAGCTTGAGCAAATTGCATCGGTGTGTGTGTGTCCAAGTCCATGTCTGAGCAGGGAAGCATGCTCCCAGCTGCAGTCTGCAGTATCGATGTACCCAGTGTGACTCTTTGAAAATGTAGGGGTATAACTTCAAGTTAGCAAAGAATGGGAGAGTTAAAAGTGGAACTGTTTCTTTAAATTCCACCCCAACATGCCTAGGTATTTCAGCACATATGGAACACGATGGGGCAGAACCCTGCCCAGCTGGTCTGGCCCTTCTGCTGCTAAGCCTTCTCTCTTTGTTCCTGGCTAGAAGGGAGGGAAGTGAGAGACACACAGACCAGGCTGTGAATATTATTGGGTTGCAATCCTGCAAAGGCAGACTGCAGGGAGAGAGGGTGGCATTTTTGTATGCGGCTCCACCAGCTCAGCCATCTGCATTCCCTGGAGGAGGGAAATTCTTCAGGGGAATTTCCCCTTAGTGTGGGAGGTGGCCCTGGAAATGTGAAGAGCCTTAAACAGCAGCTCTCAGCGCAGCAATCTCTAAGGCAACGGTGCCCAAACTTTTCCTGTCGCACCCTCCCCTTACAGTAGTGGAATCTGTCCGCACCCCCACCCCCCCCAACTACTGCATAATTGGCTCAGCAGAGGAGCTTGGGCCGAGCTGGGGGCAGAACTGGGGATGGGGGAGTGGGGAGCTGGGGCTAGAGGCGGAACTGGCCTGGGGGGCAGAGAGGGAATGAGGGCAGAGCTGTGGCCAGGGGCGGGGCAGTGGGGTGCTCCCCCCTCCCCTTGGGGGCTTGCCCCTCTGAACATTCCTCTGTGCCCCCCTGGGGGGGAGGGGAAGTATGCCCCCCTGTTTGGGGACCACTGCTCTAAATAGAGTTCACGTCTGGGCAGACCCTAATGATCTTTATTCTCCACTATCCACAGACACTCTCCCCCACTCCACTTAGTGTTTTGTCTTGGTGGGTTAGGTTAAGATTCCCTCTGCCTAACCTCGGATTTACACCTTCCCTTGCTCAGGCAGCCCCGTTTGGAGGAGGTAGGGGCCCTTGCTAAGTGTGCTGAGCTTGAAAGCCATGCTGCAAAGACAGGCTGTTCTTGTACTCCAGCCCCAGCTTGTGTGGGACACTAATGCTCAGTTGGCAGGATGCTGCCTGGGCTCTTTATTTACTAAAGGAAGATGGGTTTCCCCACTTTTCAACAGACTCTAGGAGCAGAACAGAGAAATATCCCATAGGAAGAGTTTCATTGAAAAAATGCTTCGATATTGATTGTTGCATCAATTATTAAATGGATTCTTAGTGCTGTGTGTGGGCAGAGTCATCTCTGGAGATGCAGATGGCTCATTTCATGTCAGAATGCTGGGATCAGAGAGATCAGCTCATCTCCTGGCCAATGCAGGATTGGTCCCTACAGGACATTTCCAGTGCTAGACCCGTGACCTAGCAATGAGGCTTTCAGTACTTCCCCAAGGAGACAAGTCCACCCCCTAATGCAGCTCCCTGCCAGGAAGGTTTTTCCAATATGCAGCCTAGATATTCTCTTTCTTAATTTCATCTCATTACTTCGTGTTCCTGCCTTAGTAATTCCTCTCCCTACTTGGTACTGTGGTAAACCCTTGATCAGCTCTGAAGTCCCACTGTTTGATAACATCCCTTCCATTTAAATTAATCCAAGTCTTTTTTGACTTGTGGTTTATAGATTCTTACATGGTAGAAACTGTGTGAGACCCAGATATGGCGTAACTCTGTTTCTAGTGAAGCAAAATGGTTTCAGTACAAACTAATCAATTGTGGGCCTGATGCAGAGGTCCTTGCTGTTAATGGCAAGACTCTTCTTTGACAGGACTGACCTGGCTGGTCACCATTATTCCTCATCCTGTTCCCGCCCCCACCCTCGCCCAGGACTGCTTAGCTGACAAATAGCAATCCCTCAGTTCAGGCACAGCAGCTGAATTGCAGGCCCCAGGTCACACGAGGGTGAACATGTCATGAGGCTGATATATGCTGTCTCCTAGGAGCACATCACTGCTAGCCTCCCTGGTAGAGAGCTCTCTACCCCCTCTCCTGGCTTCCTGAGTAATCTTGTATCCAGTGGGTACAACAAATAGCATAAACTGGGGACACGGCGTGCAGCTGGATGGAATGGGGAAGATAAACCACACAAATAAGAGCATCCTAGGCACTGCCATCCCAGACCAGATCAGTGAGCCATCCAGGCAGGCATCCTGTTGCTGACAGTGGCCAGTGATGGATGCATACTTTGGAGGAAAGCAGGGGAAACCCGGAATGCTCTGGCCACCTGTACAATAAGCGAGCCTGGAGGAAGCATGTTCTTTCTAAGCCCAGATGATCAGTCTGTTTCAAGCAATGCGAGGACTAATCATCACCCTTGTAGTTTTATCCATGAGCGTAGCAATGGCGGCTATTCTGAACAGCATAGGCCTGACCCAAAGCACGCTTTGACCCTAACTGGAGTTATGGGCTCAGCACCACTGAAAATCAGACATGAAGGCCTTGTCTTCACTCAGAAACAAGGTGTGTTCTTAACTCAAGTTAGCTAACACACGGTAACTAACATGAGGTAAAATCCTAGTGCTAGATCTAGGATCTTCCATAGTCTTTAACTCAACCCACTAATATGTGAAAAACTACCAACTGCCTGGTCTTCACTAGGATTTTAGCTGGTGTTAGCCTACTCAAATTGGGACCACACCTCTTCAGCTAGAAAAGACGCATTCCTATAGGTTTGATCCAAACCACATTGATGTCAGCAATTAGCAAACGCCATTGCTAATTGATGGGATGTCACCATTCTCCTCAGCCCCAGGAATGTCCAAGAGAAAACTGCCCTGAGCATGTCATCGGAGAGGCCCTGTGCTAGGCAGACAGAACACGTACCTTCTCACTGATGATGGTGATGGGCTTGTGACGAGAGATCTGGAGTCTTGACTTGTTTTTCATAGTGGCTCGGTTCTACAAGTCAAATCATGCTTTACCAGGTGCTAAGATACATGAGCAAGACAACAACGCTCCAGGCCGCCTTTCATACCCACACACTGGTCAGCTCTTCAGGGAAGGGAGTGGCTGACTGTGGGCGTGTGCACAGCTCAGTACAATGGGGCCTGCAGACACTGCGGTAGCACTTCGCCATTCTTCAGCATCTTTCATCAAAGGATCTCAAAGCACTTTACAAAGGTGAACTAATTAAGCTTTGCAATGCAAAGATAAGGGATCACTTCACCTACCACTGCAACACAGCCACCTCTGGAATTGAAGGCAGCAACAATACACAACATTTTAGGGCTGGAACTGAAGAACAACACTATATTCACAGCCATATTGAACTATCTGTATTCACATAGCCTGCATTTGACCTACAAGCATCCAAATACAGCCTTATTTTGTTTGCTATAAGGGGATCTCAAAGCACCTTATGACCGTTACTGAGCTTAGCCTCACTCCATCCCCATGAGGCAGGTACTGGTGTCAGTATCCCTGTTTTATAGCTGAGAGGCTGTCATTTGACAACGTTGCACAGACGGTCACAGTGGCTGAGCTGGGAACAGACCCCAGCTCCCCTTACTCCCTGCCCTGGGCGAGGGGAATTTAGCTAGAATGTCATTGCCTGAGTTGGAATTTGTCCCAGACGCTGTGGTTAACATCTCCGCTCCTACTGTAGCACTTTTCTAAGGGCTCCTTCGGGCTTTGTTTGTTTAACTAGGCAGTCCTTTAATACACTCTGTGGCTTAGATGGGAGCTATCCAGTGTCAGACTATTAGCCGGCACCTCTAGCTATACTGTACACCCTGGAACTGTCTCCAACAGAAAATGCCTGAGCCCCAGTATTAGGCATTATACGTTTTACCTGAGCCCGAAAACAGTGGCTGTGTCTGGACGACAGAGTCGATGGCCAGCCCACTGCTAGCAGCTGCCTTAAACAGGTAGGGGAGTTAAACACATCATCATCGATTCGTGCCATGAGTCAAACGGATTTAATCCCAGGGCTAATCATGTTAGCAGAGGCCAGTTTCAAAGGGATGATAAAGAGAGTCTGACTGGCTCTCCTTCAGGGATTCACTCCAGGACCGAGCATGGTCCCCAGGAAAGGGGCGCATGCGGATGTCTCTGTTAACCATGCTAGCGAGGGCAAGGAGCTCTACAGCACAGCTTCGAACCTCTGCAGTCAGGGCCAGCCTGACAGGGGTGGGGCTGATCAAAACCACTGGGCTTTGTCCCACTGCCTGTGGGGGATGATCACCTGCTCGTGTGTGTGTGGGGGTGGAGGGGGGCAGCAAAGGCTGTGGGCCTTCAGAGGGCTGGGAATTGTGGAGGTTGCACTAGGCAACAGGGCCTCAGGCTCCATTTTACTGTTTGTGCCCATTAATAGGACCTTGGAAAAGATGCTTTTAGCAGCCTCTTTTTAGCCTTTTTTGCTCATGTTCTGAAGCCTCCTGGTGTCTGCTTGAGGGGCATGGTTACAGCTATAGGACACAGCAGAAGGGTCACTGGAGCCTTGCTTTTAAGTGGCTCTGATTAGGAGCATCTCTACAGCAATAATCACAGTACCTTAAATTCCTTAGTGAGTCTCTGGGCGGCTAGAAGGCCCCTCAGGCTGACAGTGGCTGGGTCAGAAGTTGTGGCTTCTGAAGCTCTTGTGGTTTCTACGCCCATCTGAAGCTTGGAAGGTGAGTAACCGCCAGCAGCAGGAGCATCTGGGGACTTAAGGGGAATATACGGACCAAGAAGTAAGTGTGTGTGGATGTCTGAGTGAAGAGACATGCCAGTGTCATGACACCAGCTGCAGGAGCGTCTGGTCCATGGCGTCCGTCTTGGACTCTTCCCCAAATGGAATTTTGTGACACACTCACTGAGCCGCTAGCCACCCATCCTGCCCCGGCAGCTCAAACCCTTGGCCTGCCCCAAAGTGAAGATAACAAAAATACCAATTGAACCCTTTAACCAAACAGGCAAACCCCTGCCAACCCCACACATCCCACTGCACATCCCAGCCACCCACAGGGAGTGTTAATGGGGGCAGTGAATGCCCTGCATCTCTGGGCGTGGATACATCACCTTGCTAATCTAGGTTCTTACATGGGCCCCAGCACCACAGTAGCTGAATGCCTTTTCCTCCCTGATATTAAATAGGACACACACACCCACACACATACACACACACACATGCTGAGCATTTGTATTTGAAGAGGGCAGTCTGTATTCATGTGTACCCTATACTGTATTTGATTTGCTGCTGTTGCATAGCACTATAAGCACTTCTGCTGGGGTGGGGTCAAGGGAGGAAGTATGATTATTGTTATTATCACCCATAAAATAAATCCAGGCACTTAATGACCTTGGCAGAGAGCATTTCCTGGGGATTAATGACAGATTGGTGTTCATGTCCCTCAGGCTGTCAGCTCCTCCCAGCTGGACATTAATCCACAAGAAATGTCTTGGGTATTGATCCCTATTACTTAATTAATAAATGCACCATGTCTTACTGGCTTAGATTTAGAGGCAGCCCTTTCTTCTCTTCCTGCTGCATTGAAAGTGACTTTTTTAGCACCTGTCACTCTTTCTTTTGAGGCCTTTGGGTCTTTTGGTTTCCTGGCATTCATCTGAGTGTTGTTTTGTTGCCGCACCAGAGAATTTCACCCTTAGAAGGAGGGGGACAGATGACACGCTTGCTGTCTTCTGCGTTTCCCTGGCTAATGTGGCACGGCACGAGAAGCAAATCTTTCAGAAGCAACACAAAGTCTTGATTATCCTCAGCTGATTACATCCGCTTTACAAGAGTCTGCACAAAAAGGAGCATGAGCTGTCGAGCAAGAACATTGTAATTCACCAAGGTCTTAAACGTTTTCTGTAATAATCAATTTCTTGCCTATGAGTCACCATTCATCTTCAGTACTTTCTTCATTGGGTGGCTTTGCTATCTTTAGTTCTAGGCTACCAACTGTCTTTGAGAAACAACCACACTAATTAGGAGCGATTACCAGTCTATCAAGTTTTAAAAGTCAGGTGCACTGTCCCCATCTGACTTGGAGCCCTGTTTTCAAAAGTGGTTCGTGGTTTTGGGTGCCCAGCCTGAAGGGGCCTGGTTTTCAGAAGGCGCTGAACACCCTCCCCTGTAAATGAGGTCCCTTAAGGTGTCTCAAGTTGAGACCCAAAAAACTGAGTCATCCAAAATCACTAATCCCTGGCTTTGGAAATCTTGGAGCCAAGATCATGCACTTTTTAAAGACTAGGGCTGCGCTGTCTCACCCAATCAGATTTCAAAACAGAGTTCATCTGAGTGGCATAGACTAAATGATCTGCTTCTTCCTTAGATTACAAGGCAGTCACATAAACATTACTGTGTTCAGGGTTGCCTTTGGTAAACGATGTGCGTGCTCTATTGCCTGGATCATTCCTAAATGGCATTATTCTTTCACTGCGTGTCTTAGAGCTGCTCACATGTATTTTCTCATGTTGAGAATGCCAATAGTATTGGCCAGGAGAGTCAGGATCCAGTTCTGGGTTCACTTTCAGGACTGTAAATTCGGAGTAACTCCCATCAGATCGGCTGAGTTACACAGGTGTAAATCTGAGTGAGCAGAGTCGGGCCCTCAGTGTACCAAAAAGATTTTCCCTTTGCAAATCTGGAATGCATTTTGTATTAAGAAAGGTAAATATGTAAAAATGTGCACTCAGAAGGTAACAGGCTTAATGTCTACACAGTAGGGCCACACTACAGCCACCACCCATTGTATCTCATGGGCTCCAGGGACGGTGACACTCTACTCACTGACAGATAGGAAGAAGAATTGTTTTTGTCCTACCTGCAGATGGCCTTGGTGTAGCCTCTGTTCAAGGTGCTTTGCTCTCCTTGTGACAGCCACGTTAAACACTGACCAGATTAAGTTAAAATAAAATGAAGCCACTTCTACTTAACATGACTGCCTGCCCTCCAGTGTGTACAAAATGGATGGCTGACACTCCTCCAGCTACTTATTCTGGCTACTGTGTTGACTCTATCCAGGCCTCCACCCTCCATAAACATTAAGGCAAACAAGATTTGCATTTCTTTTTCTGGAGAGAGAGCAGGAGAAAGAAGCATTATTTATATAGTATTTGCTTTGTTCTCCCTCAGTCAGCTGGTGAGATGTTACTCTATTAACCATTAGAAATCCGGCCCTTTATTGACAAAATTGGTGGTTCTTTGTCATGGCTCTCCGTTTGTAAGCATAAACTCTTCATGGCTTCGGAGCATGTGGCTGGTGAAACTAACATCCATAGTAATCTGAGGGGGTGATATTAAGTAAAGCAGTTCAGGAATGTTGCCTACATTGAGGTCATAAAATTATAACAATATGGCAATGTCCTAGGACTAAATTGTTTCCTGTAGGGGTTATTTCCATGGGAAATAGCATGGTCAAGAGGATAAGGAATGAGAGGAGGCAGGCAATGTGGTTTCTATTCCCAGCTTTGCCACTGACCTGCTGTGTGATCTTGGGCAAGTCACTTCACCCCTCTGTGCCTCAGTTTCCCATGCAACTCTGTGACTTGTCTATTGTAAGCTCTTTGGGGCAGGGGCAGTTTCTTGCTATGCGTATGTATGGTGCCAAGCACAATGGGGCCCTGATATTTGGTGGGGCCTCTGGGACCTATTGTAATACAATACAATAATAAGAGGAGACAGGAAATTCAGGGTATGTCTGTACTGTAATAAAAGAGCACAACTGGCCAAGGTCAGCTAACTCAGGCTTGCAGGGCTTGAGTTGCGGGGCTATAACATTGCAGCATAGATATTCGGGCTCGGGGTGGACCCTGGGGTCTGAGACCCTCCTGGGGTCTCAGAATGTAGGCTGCAGCCCAAGCCTGAATGTTTACACTGCTACTTTATAGCACCATGAGCCCAGGTCAGTTGACTCTGAGATTCGGTACCCAGAGGTTTTTTATCGCAGTGTTGACGTACCCTCAGTATCTTTGGACGAATGTCGTTTTGGACCAATTCTTCTTTGGAAGCAGTGGGTTGCCCCACCCGCCAGTCCACCAGGAGAGGGGTTCAGCACTGAAAATGCACAGCTCTCCTGAGCTTTATTGGAAGCCAGGACCATCTTTGTGGTGTCCCCCTGTGCTTCCAAGGTGCCTCCTGACCGATGGTTCCATAGTGTCTCGGGATGTCCCCGGGGCACTGGGGATGGTAATCCTAGTGTAGGAGGGAAATCAGTGTACAGATGCCAGCAGTGTCATTGCTATTTTACTCTAGAGATTCCCACTGATGTTGAGTGAGGACGGCGGTGACTGAACCAGCAGCGGCCCAGACTAGTTCTGTTCATGTCTGTGAACCTCTGACTGGGAGGTTTTTGGTGCTAGCTGGCTGTCCACGAGCACACTTTGTGGCTGTGCTTGGCCAGTGCGTTTAGACTGTGCCTGTCAGGGGGCGCATCACTCACCGCGAGTCTGGTGCCTCCTCCTGGGGATTAGCTCAACGCCAATGCCCTCCCATCCGTGGTTTGCACTCTGTTGCTCTGTCTGCAGGCAGCCCTTCCCATGGCCCCAGGAACTGCAGTGTCCTCTTCGTAGCTCAACCCCCGGCCGTGTCACCATCCATGTTTCCCGCTTCTGGCGGTTAGTATTGCAGTCCAAATCCTGCCACTTCCCCAGTGGCGAGTTGGAGGGATCCGGGCCTGCCTACTACTACAGGTCCCAGCCCAGGGTCCCTGTGTAGAGCAGCCTCCTGCTGCTCCTCTCACTCCTCTCACTGCTGTTACGATTCCCTAGACCACTTCCCCATGGCCCCAGCTCCTCCTTCCCCCTTACCTCAGGGCCCTCAGCTGCTCAGTCCCTGGAGTCAGCCAGGAGCTCTCCCTTGTTCCCCTGGTCCCTGCCAGCAACTGACCTGTCCATGCTGCTAGCTTTCTTTCAGCCTTCTAGGGACACAGTTCTCACCCCTTGTGCTCCCAGCAGCAACCGACCTCTGCTCTGCCTGCAGCTCCTTTTCTGTGAGACTCCTGGGCCCTGATTGACTACTCTTTGCTGTCTCTCTCCTATTGGCTGTTTCCCGTGCAGCCTTCCTAGGGTTTTAGTAACCTCTTGTATGCCAGTGTGGGGTAAACACCCCACCATGGTGCCCACCTTTGAGCCTGGAAAGGCCAAATGGTATTCTCCAGCAGCGCCACTAGCCCCACTTCTAGTCCCAGTCCCCTGATGAGCTCACACTTAGCGTGCTCAGAAGCTGATGCTTTATAAGTAGATTCAGGCAGGCAGAGCACAAAGGCATTGACCCTAACCCTTCCCTGTGTGCACCCACCAAGATTTCAAACTTAAGGGCCTGTGAGCCCATGTGACCTGGATCTGGCATAAAACATTTGTGAACCTCTTTGGACTTAACATTAGAAGGCTTTGCATCAATGTCCGATGGGAGATCTAGCATTTTGCCCATCTACCCTGATTGGTAACCATTGAATACCTCCATCATAGTCACCATTCCTGGTCGAATGACCAACCCAAAATATGTTACTTGCAGGAATAATCCTGTCAATACACAACATTGTTGAGGGAATGAGCATGATGACTTCAATATGGCCAACCCCAGGCCTTCAAAAATCAGGAGATTGGCTCAAAAAGCATGAGAGAAAAATTATTGTTGGGTTCTTCTTCTTGAGCTTCTGCTGTCTGAACCTTAACTTTACAGTCAGGTCACATTTTTCAAGCTTTTCTCTGCAGCCATAAAGGCTAGAAACGGACTGGGTTTTTTTTTTAAATGAAAAGCTGAGGTTTGCATGTAAGCATTTTAATCCAGGAGCTGACGATTTCAGGAAAGTACCAGGTATCATGAGACTAGAGATAAAATTAAATTAACAAAGAACATGGCTGGGCTATTGTCTGAATAAATGCAGGGGATGCGAGTTGGTGATGGAATACAGCCTTTAAAATCTTGGATTGAATTCTATCCCAGACTGGCATTATTTGACAACTGCTGGAATGCCTGTGTGAAATGACTTGATGGGTCCCAGTCCTGTTCTTAGGGGCTGAGCGACCACATCAGAAAAACCATCCTCGTACTTCATATCTTCCTCTTTATCCTTCCCAAGGCAGAATGGGCCTGAGGCTTAATTATTCTCATCCCCAGAAGTGATCCCGCCCCATCAGGGTTAAAGCATATTGACTGACGACATGGAGGAATCTTCACCGTGGCTGCTGCAGCTGTACCTCATCAGTGAAGAGAGGACCCTGGTTTCCAGGACTGCCAGCTCAGCACCTTTCACCAGCTCAGCACGGATACATGATAAGGACATGACACCATCATCTGCTGAGGATGTGGTGTTTTGCCTGATCATACCATGCTAGAAGCAATGCTTCATCGCACCGCATTTAACGCGGGCAGACTCCCCTGCTTAGGGAGTCCAGGGCTAACTCGGGCATTGGTGGGTACTTAAAACAGCACCAAATAACCCCTGCTTCCCTCAGTTGAAATGCTAATGTATTCTTGTAAGTGAATGCTGTGAAATAGTTCTCAGCGTTCATGGAGGTTGGGCTAGAAAAAAAATCAACAGAGGAGTTACAACAACAAACCTGGAGTGGTAGCAACCTATCTGTGCACAGCGAGAGACGAAAGCCAAGTCAGACATGCCAGTGAACCAATCCCTGTCCTCTTACACATAACTGTTTATTGTTTAGACTGTGCCACATAAAGAAAAAGGGACTCAGAAGAGCTGAGTCCAGAACTGCTCTGCTACAGAATTCTTGTGTGACCTAGGGTAAGTCACTTCATCTCTCTGTGCCTCTGTTCTCCATTTGTGAAATGTAGATAATATTTCCTTTCTTCCACCTGTTGCCTGTCTTGTCTATTCAGATTGTAGGGCAGGGGCTGAGTCTTTCAATATGTATGTACAGGGGCTAGCAAAATGGGGATCTACTCTCAGTTGGGGCCTTTGCATGCTACTGTAATACAAATAATTATTAATAATAACCAGAGATGAACATGGTGTTTTCAGACAATAAACAGGGGCATGTTCCTGCCCCTAGGAGCTTACAATCTAAGAGAGAAAACACAGCAAGAGATGACCATAAAGAAAGGGTAAGGTATAAAACAAAGAGGACACAGGGTCTGATCATAGCAGATGCATCTTGTTAGTTCCTCTTTTTAAAAAAGCAATATATTAAAATGGGAAGTCGAGTTGGGACACTAGGGGGAAGGAAGTCAATTTAAAATAACTTTTGTGTAATCTTTTGGAGGCAAATCTTTCAGGACATTCTCAGCTAAGCAAACCTGCTTTGTTGCCCCTTGAATATACACAAGTTTCCTTTTTCAACATCAGGCTATGTCCAACCACATTCACAGGTAGTAACGAACCATCAAGCTTTGCCAGAATCCTGCCAGGTTTTCAGACTGCTGCTTTTTGCCACTCAAACCAAGATACAAGACTTAGCTGAGAAAACGGGCTGCCCTTTCTCATCTGTTTTTCACCAGCTAAATGCTGGTTAAACATCCTCCCCCTTCCAGGCCCTGCTGTGCAGCACAAAATCCTTCTGCTTATTTCACTGGCCATTTTGAATTGCAGTTACTACTAACTAACCAGCGCAAGCTTTTGGGCAGATAAGCAAGCACCTTTGTATCTGAAGATCCCTGGGTCTTTGATATGCGCATCGCATGACATCGCTGGGAACAGCAGTGAAATGTGGTTTTTGTTTAAAAATATGGACTAAAATATGTTCTCTGTTTCTCTTGCTTTTATCAACAGTTGGCTTTGTGCAGCGAGTGCCTGTGCTGCGGTATAAATCAACTTAATTCCTAAGGTACTTTTCTGTGTTAAGGCTGAAATTCCCATTTTGGTTCACTGTCTTGCATTGTGAACTAAATTATTTTCATAGCGCCAGAAGGGCACGTTGTCAGCACAGACTTACTGCAGTTATATACCATAGCCGAAACATTAATATCTCTTCTAAATATAGCGTATTGACAAGGTATCTGGTATAGTGTAAATCCTAGGGACATTTGATCCAGATCATTAAAACCAAGTGAAGGGAGCAAGGAATAGATCAGGTTACTAATTCAAACATGCAATGAATTATTAATTCCTCTATTAATACTACCGGCCTCCTACTTTTTATTTTTTATTTTTTTTCAGCTAGGCGGCTTTGAGCAGATCCTTGCTGTTTCATGACAGTAGATTTGTTTGCCTCGTAGCATAGCTGTGTCTGAGGATGCGGTGTATTCACTTCGGGTGTCTTGTGGCAATGACTTTCTTGTGTGTGGCAAACAGGATGCATGCTAAGAAAGGTAAGACTCTGTTCAGTTGTGCTCTATATCAAAGCACCAAGGGTTAACTTCCAGGGGCTCCATCATTTTGATGTCCAGCTGGGGTAGCTCTTACAGGACTCTCGCAGCAGGCACGCTCCTAGGTCCCCTGCTGTGTGTATGCATGAATGAACGATGCCCGTTTCATGGGCTTTTTGATAGTCTGTCTGGTTTATCAATATTTGATGTCGTTTTAGGACCTGATCCTGCCTGCCCTTATTCACACGAGCCATCCTTACACACACACAGTCTCATTGGCTGCAACAGAACTAGACATGTGAGGAAGCAGTTGCAGGCCAAGCCCTTACGCATTGTTATGCGTTATTATTATTACCGTATTTACTCATTTGTAAATGTCTCTGTTTATTTAGATTTTTAATGTATAGACAGTACAGTGTGTGCAGATGTGGCCTGGGGCAGGGCTGCTCCCTATTCTCCAGTAAGCAAGTGGTTAATCTTAGCCAAACTTCCTCCTCTTGCACATGTGCTCAGGGGATACCCTATCAAATGACTGCTTGGAAGACAGGCAGTGAATGGCAGGGCTCCCTGGACTCATAGGACTGAGTTGAGTGCCAGGCTGGGGGGCATTTGCAGTTGCTCTGGGTTTTTTGTTGTTGCTTATGTTAAGCTGATTAACCCTTATCCCTTGCTGGTGGCACCCTTGCCCTGTTTCCGCTGCGTTGTCCCAACTATTTACACAGTAGACTGTATGGGCCAGTTCTTCAGCTGGTGTCTCTATTGAAATTAATGGACCACGTACACCAGCTGAAGGCCTGGGTCTAAAGCAGTGTGGTAGTTCTGGATTTGCTTTTTAACTATAGATATGAAATATTTCAGTCGCATCACTAAAACCTGTGCCATTAACTTACTCATCAGCACTTGGACCTTCTTTGTAGGAGGGTGGTGAAGCACTGGAATGGGTTACCTAGGGAGGTGGTGGAATCTCCATCCTTAGAGGTTTTTAAGGCCCGGCTTGACAAAGTCTTGGCTGGGATGATTTAGTGGATGTTGGCCCTGCTCTGAGCAGGGGGTTGGTCTAGATGACCTCCTGAGGTCCCTTCCAACCCTGATATTCGATGATTCTATGTAGTGATGTGTCTGGCCTGCGGGAGGTTACCTTTTGCTCAACAGACACTGACACAGGATCAAATGCTTAAGAATGCTGCTTGGTTGAATTTGTGTTTCATTCTTTTAGTGTGTGAAAGACTGACGGGTGGCACTGTGGAAGTCTCTACATCAGTCTCCAGTTACTCTTCTGAAATATTTGTTTGCTTCTCTAAGTATTTATTTTTTTAAAAACCCACCATCACAACAAACTACTCTTCTTTTAAACTGGTTCAGAAGTAGGGAAAGTCCGGCAGAGGAAATTCCGGCTAAAAAGCACTGCCACATTAAGGATTTTGTAGAGTCAGATATTGACAGCTTGGTTTTGTCACTAAATTAACTAGAGAGACTTACACTCCCTCCCTTGGAGGAGTTCAGATGTTCATTAGAAAGACACAGAGGCAAGTCACACAATTTGGACCCAGATCAGAACTTCAGCAAAGTTAACAGCTGTTTTTAGTTCAGAGTTTTAGCTCTGGCTTGTCTGTAAAATGAAGGCAATGTGGACTTGATCCTGGACTAAGAACATGCATCTCTCAGATCAGGCTATGAAATCTGTCATGTTTTCACCGATAATCAGTGGAGGTCCTGTGGCACCAGCATCTCCCAGTGGAGCTAGGAAGCCAAAGGTGCACAAAACATGAGCAACCCAAAAGTTAAGCTACACCCTCTTGATCCTCCCAGGGTTTGATTTCAGTTCAGAGGATGGGCAGGAGTTCGGGGCTGTCCTGGTGTCTGAGTTAGTCAGGATAGATGTGGACTCTGGGAGCTACTCTTGCAAGATGCTGATCCCTTCAGTGCCCTGGAAGCCAGTGGGAGCTGAGGGTGCTCACTTTGTAGGATCTAGCCTAAGGCTGGGGTATTTCCTTGCTGGAAGAGAAATGAGTGGACACAGGTTCGGGGATGCTGCATTGCTGCTCCGTGCACACTGCACACAGAATTACAATGCACACATCGTCTTCGTGGTGGCCTCAGAGCGGGATGGGGCAAAAATAGTAGAAGCGGTAGTGCTCATGTGGGTGCAGCACCACATCCAGAATGTCGCTCCAACCAGCTCTGTATCGAGCCCCCAGGCACATGGCTGCTTCCCTTTGTGTTTTAACTCCTCCAGGAACACGTACCTAAGCTGTCAGTCAAAATTACTGCAACTCCAGCCAGCTGGGATATGTCGTTCAACCTCGCGGGGCTTGGAATTGCTAAATCTGGTGGCGCTGGGCCAGTGGGTTGTCCCCCTTTTCCCATTTATGTCTTAATTAGAATTATTATATTATATAATATTATATTATAAAATAACACTGAGACGTCCCAGCTGAGTTTGGGGCTCCATTGTGCTTGGTGCTGTATGTACACATCGTCAGAGACACTACCTGCCCCAAAGATCTTTCAGTCTAATCAGACGTGATACCAAGGCACAGAGAGTTGAGATGACACCTCTGAGGTCACACAGCAGGTCAGTGGCAGGGCCAGGGCTACAGCTCCGATCTCCTGACTCCCAGGCCGCTAGACCACACTGTCATCTGTTCTGCAACACAAAATAAGTCCACTTGAATTCAATGAACCTCCCTCTTAATCCAAAGGCCTCGCACGGTGCTGGCTGTTTATGAGCCAGTGTCACTTACTGCGCTCACTTAAGTACCTTGAAGCACTGAGCTATTAATTCATCAGTAATTGTCTCTGAAGTAACCTTTACCCCCCCTGCAGGCTCCCCGCTTAGCTATTTATTTCAATAACATTATTAGTTTAATACCTTCCCCTCATTACTTTATCGCCTATCCCTAGTAATTACCATGTCAATTTGCTATCTGACCATCCTTCCCATGCGCAGGTGCCCAAACACACAAATGTACATTAACCGTTTGTCTTTGACTGCTCATCACAATGCACATTTATGCCGAGATCCTCCATGCTTAGCAGGTCACAGCACTGCCAAGCATAATGAAAAGCAATGTGACTGATTTGCAATAGACTTTGCCCAGACTGAGAGCATATTGACTTGTTTGGGAATCTACACATGTACCTCAGAGGGACAAAAGGTCTTTCTTTGCTCCCAAATGTGGTATACAGGGCCGGATTTAGGAGCAGGTGACCCAGGCGACTGCCTGGGGTGCTGGGCTTGTGGGGGGGCGCTGGGCTTGGGGTGCTGTTTTTGTTGTTAGCAATAAAAGGGAAAATAAAATGTTTGAAGTAAAATGTTTCAGGTATTCCTTATGTGGATTCATTTTTCACTAACCTTCTAGAATGTTCTGGACCTTTGTAGAATCTCATGGAACCTTCCAGACTTTCTGAGAACTACATTTTCCTCGAACCTCCTAGAATGTTGTCAGCCATTCCCTCATGGGTGTATAAGGGGTGGGGCATTGCCAATGAGTCAGTGAGATATAAGAACGAAGTGAGAGCACAGTTGCGCTATTGTGAACCTTGTTTTATTGTGTAATTGTGAAAGTGTACTTGTGTTTTAAGACTTGAAGCGTGTAAGTAGCGACTAATAAAGGACATATTTAATGAGATGCCAGAGATAACTACCAAATCCCTTTCCATGCAACAATTTAAAAGAAATACTGTTACTTCTTTTGCCATGCTTAACACGTAATGTTTGATGACTTTCTAAGACTGCGGAACATAGACTTTTGCTCTCCCTAACACTATCTGTTTTCTCCTGAAGAAAATAAAAGATGTCCCTGAAGAAGCCTTCAGGAACTCAGTATAGAAAGCAAAATGCGCAATTGCAATCTAGTTTGCAGCAAGGGACAAATTTGATGGGAAAATATCTGAAACCGAACAACATAGGCTAGGCTTTAGGCAGTAGCAATCGTCTCAGTCCAGAAGAAATTGAGGAGTGAAGTGTAAGTGATGGAAGCCCTATTGCTAAGGAATTAGCAGATTTTCCTGAAGATAAGAAATGGAAATGTGAGGAAAGTGATGGAGAATCGTCCAGTTTTCTTGGCGATGTAAAGAAGGGTGATGATAAAGAAGAATGTGGCTCACATGAAAAGGAGAGTGATGACAAAGAAAAATCTGTTTTACATGAAAAGAGAGAAACTATATAGAAGAATCAGCCTCGCATGATGACAGAAACAGCAGTGAGAAAAATTGCACACCACAAATCGATACATCAGATCCTGCTTTATGACCAGCGATCCTAAACTCTGCTGATATTGATCATACAGTTTTGAACGAGCTGAGCAAAATCGAGGATATGACATTTCCAGTAAATAAGCAGAAGTGACACTTCTCAGAGTCACACTGTGAAAGAATGCTCAAGAATGGTGAGAAACTGAATCAGCTTTGGCTATTTTACTCAAAATCAGCTGACAAAGTGTTCTGTTTTTGTTGCAAAATATTTTACAAGAATGCCAAATTGTTGCGTGCGCTTTCTGTGTACAATTACTGGCATAGCTTAACTGATGCTCACAAGCAACATGAAAAGTCACGCAGCCATTTTACGGCCTACTCCAGATGGATGGAGGATGAGTTGAGGCTCAAGCTAAATAAATGCATAGATGCAGAAAAGCAGAGCATTGTTAATGTAGAAACCAAGCATTGTAGGAACGTGCTCAAGTGTCTGATCTCAATTACCCTCTTCCTTGCAAAGAATAATTTGGCTTTCTGGGCCTCATTGGACAAGTTGTTCACTGAACATAACAGTAATTTCCTCAGTTTTGTTGAGCTCCTTGGGAAATACAATGATTTCATGCGTGAGCACCTACGTCAAGTAGTTTGTAAAGAAGCTATGGACCATTACTGCAGCAAAACAATTCAAAATGAATTGATTTACCTTTTGGCAAGGAAGGTGCTTGATAACATATTGTTGCAGCTCGGCAAAGCAAAGTATGACGCCATAATAATGGACTCCACTCCCGACATTAGTCACAGTGAAAAGGTGTCATTTACAGTAAGATTTGTTGATGATGAGGATGGCTGTATCCTAGTAAAGGGACACTTTATCTGTTTCCGTCCTGTGGACGACTCTCCTGGAAAAGGCCAAACAGAACTGTTTATGAACATTTGGAATGAGAATAAAATTAAGCTTCAGAACTGCGGCGGCCAAGGCTATGACAGTGGTGTGAACATGAAGGAAGAAACAGTGGTGTTCAGGCAGGGATCCGTGAACTGAATCCAAGAGCTTTCTTCACGCCTTCTGGCTGCCATTCATTCAACCTGGTTGTGTGAGATGCAGCGTCGTCTTCTTTAGATTCAGTATCTCTCTTCAGAGTACTGCAAAGAATATGCATCCTGTTTTCAGCATGAACTATCAGGGGGAAGATCCTCATGGACAATATTACAAATCTGACAGTGAAGCCACTAAGTGACACTTCTGGGGAGAGGCACATTGACAACATAAGGTCAGTGAGGTACCGAGTGACTAAGGTTTATGACGGCCTGATGGATCTGGTGCAGTCTGCATACTACGGATGTCATACAGATGATATGATGAGATAACATGATTTTGGCAATTAATTGATCTTTAACTATTCATGGTAAATAGGCCCAATGGCCTGTGATGGAATTTAGATGGGATGGGTGTCTGGCTCGTGAATCTTGCCCACAGGCTCAGGATTCAGCTGATTGCCATATTTGGGGTCAGGAAGGAATTTTCCTCCAGGGCAGATTGGAAGAGGCCCTGGGGGTTTTTTGCCTTCCTCTGCAGCATGGGGCACAGGTCACTTGCTGAAGGATTCTCTGCACCTTGAAGTCTTTAAACCATGGTTTGAGGACTTCAATAGCTCAGACATAGGTGAGAGATTTATTGCAGGAGTGGGTGGGTGAGATTCAGTGGCCTGCATTGTGCAGGAGGTCAGACTAGATGATCATAATGGTCCCTTCTGACCTTCATATCTATGAGTCTATGAGTCTAAGTAAAGCCAAGACCATAATCTGACACGAGGCACAAAGCCTGGCATACCAGATCACTGATTTCAAATCTCTGGTCTCAGTTGTGATTTGGCACCATATCCTGTTCCAAGTAAATGTTGTAAGCAAGGCATTACAAACTCAGTCGATGGACATCATGACTGCTACTGTTTTGATGAGAAACTGCCTTGATTTCGTTGTGGCCTACAGAGACAATGGATTTGAAGATGCCATCACTGCTGCCAGAGAAATGGCGGAAAACTTAGGAGTTGAGCCTGTCTTCAAGCAAACTCGTATTCATCAGAATAAGAGACAGTTTGGTTATGAGGGCAGAGATGAGATGATGGGAAGCTTGGAAGAAAAATTCAAGAGGGAGTATTTTTGCTCTCTTGTTCACACTCCTCGAGTGTCCATTGAAGAAAGGTTTGGACAAATGAAGCACCACGAAAAGCCCTAACCTTAGTAAGCTGTTGGCAGACAGAAGAACACTCTTGAACAATTGTACTGACCTTCACATGATACTTGGGGAATGTTCGGACGTCAATGATAAAGACCTCTGTGTCAAATTAGACAACATCTGTCACATTTTGCAACACAGGAAGCACTCTCCACTCCAAGTTCTCCAATTCATTTATGACGCAGAGCTGAAGGACACTTTTCCTAATGTGTGGATAGCTTTGAGGACTCTGCTCATGCTGCTGGTCACAGTCGTGAGTCGTGAGTGCAGCTTTTCAAAGCTCAGGCTCATTAAAATGTATCTTCAATGGACGATGACCGATGAGAGACTGACATCACTTGCTATTTTGTCACTTGAAAATGCCATTGACCAGTCTTTGAATCTCTCTGACGCTGTGCTTCAGTTCACGAGGACAAAGGCAAGAAAAGCAAACTTTTGAACTAAAGGACAAGGGTTAACAGTCTAAGGCTGTCACCTACTGTAACACTATTTAATACTAGTCCACCCAATGTTAGTGCACAGTTCAATTTCTTGATGTTAGTACATTTCAGTTATTCTTAAAATTAAAAAAGTTTCTGTAAGCTTAAAGGAAACAGTTTTTTTTATTTGCTTATATATGGCATGAATAAATACAGATTTACAGATCCTAGCATGCAAATTTATCGTCTTATATGACAGAGATAACTCATTCATGTAAATCATGCATCAAAGTCATGAAATGGGCTACAAATGCAATAAAAAATAAGGTATTCAAAAGTTTAACAAATTAAGGGGGCATTTTGTCTAGGGCTGGCCCTGGTGGTATATGCTTAGCACAACTGCACATTCATTCACTCTCTGATTCTGGTGAGTTGTAGGTGTTTGCCAGCTTCTTCACACTCCCTTTATTTTATAGTAACTACATTGCAGTATAAAAGAGCGAACAATGGACACTACACCGCTTAGACTGGGCAAAGCTGGAGGTTTTCTACACAAAATGCCGATGTCGTATATTGGGCATAAAGTGGAATGACTTAATCTGTAATGCAGATGTTTATGGTCATGCCGGTCTACAGACTACTGGGGTCATTGTTCACAGACAACGCCTTACGCTTTTCGCAAGAATGCCACAAGAGGTTCCAGCGAACACCGTTCCCTGGGTGGCTTGTAACATCCGGGATAAAATTCCACCAACCAAGCGTGGCCCAGAGGCAGACCCCCTATTAAACGGGTTCGTCAAGTCTGTTACGTTGTTGGACTCTTGGGCCATCAAGCCCTTGTGGCCGCACAGGAATGGACCAAATGGTGAACCATCACTATGGCCAACTGTTCAGCTGTGCGTTGAAGAAGAAGAAGACGTGGTATAAAGTTTTCATTTGAAAATCAATCGCTAAATCCATAACTCACTGGTAAATGAATCAAGCCTTTCACTCCTGTTTCTCTGAGCTTAGATTTTCATATACCAGCTTTAAATATTTCTCCCTCCCCCCCACATATTAGCACTGGAAAGATGAAAGTTAATAGAATGCTGACAAGACTGACAGTTCTGAGTACTCACCTACTTTGACAGTGGTTTTGTTTTACAGTTCATGCTTTCAGGGGCCAGGTGTTTGTATGCTGTGACATACTCAGGATACAATCTAGACTAGTAAGTAACTGGGTCACCCCTGCCTGCTAACCTGGGGTGCCCTTTACACCGTTTTGCTGTTGTTGCCTCCACTTTCGGACTGCTCACTTTAGCTTATAAATCTCTCCCTGCTATGTCTGTGTGCACTGCAGCCCGCCAGCCTGAATTAAATAGCAGGGTGACCCCAGCACATTCCCACTTCCAGATTTCCCCCCAGAAATGTATGTACTGTACTGCCCAGCCCTCTCCCGGACTATACAAACTCATATAAAGTCCTGCATTTTAGTAAGATAAATGATATGCACAAATCCTGTAATGCCAGATGGATTTGCCCAAACACTTCAATTCAAACACACCCGCTTAGATAGAACAAGTGTGCTAACTAGATTTAAGTGAATACAAGTAATGAGGCATGAAAGTCAGAAATGGTTACAAGAATGGTTACAACAAACATAAAGAGCAAACACAACTAATGCCTAACTTAATGAACTATGATAAATTCAAAGCACAGTTTTTCTCACCACACGTTCTCAACAGTCTTACTGGCTGAACTTCTTAGGCCAGGACAACTTTCTGTGTAATGGCTGCTTCCTTTGTTTCTTCTGGTGCAGTGAATTGGTGGACAGAGAGAGAGAGAGAGAGAAAGAGAGGGAGAAGGAGAAGGGGGCGAGGTCCCTCGGTGTGTTTGTCCCCCTTTGTATAGTGTCAGTCTCTCCCTTGGAAAGCACTTCCAACTGAGATTCAGGATACAAAAAGTCTGTTTGGATGAGAACTTATTGCTGTTTGTTTGGTTTTTTTTTTGTTTTTTGCTAAGATATAGATTTTTCGCCCATACCTCCTTTCCTACTAAAGAATGGCCATTTATCATGTACTGACCTATTGCCCTCATTTACGCCTGGCTGAGGTGTGAGCTTGCCCTTTGTCTCTGAGGGACTGGTTTGGCCATCCCCAGACCTGAAACATGTTTAGTAGAATCGTATAACTTTACACACAATGTTGCTACACATGTTTTATCAGGACAATAATGCCCAGCAAATTCTGAATTTTCAAATGACACCTCATGAGGCATACTTTGTACAAAGATTGTTACAATAGTGTGCAAGGGGTGAATTCAGGGGTATATTTTCTCACAGATGCCTTTTCCAAACAAGCTCCTCTGTGGACTTTTCCTCAATAAAATATTCTTCCACTGATTAAAAGACAACGTTTGGAAGTAAATGGATGGTCCAGTCCCCTTCTGGGGAAAATACAGGCCCCAGCTAGCTCTCCATATGCTCAATGGTAGCCAGGAACATTGTGTGGTTGCTGTTGTGTATTGGGGGTGGCAGGATACTCTACTGTGGTTCTTGATGTTTTATGACTCCTGATGTTCCAAGAAGATACTTTGCTTCATGCACAGTAGCATCTCTGATCCGCCTGAGAGGTCTGCATAGAGGAGATGGAGGGAATGGCCACCCAGCACAGCATCCTTCTGAATGGGGTGCTGGAGGTGTCAGATCTGCCTTTTAGATTCAGTTAGTATTTTTGTCATCTCCCAGACAGTCAGTGGGTTCTGGAGTGCGAAGGCAGCTTTCCAAGCAGGGTACAACTGAGGCCAGTGTCTCCACTGGTTTCAGATTCACTGTGTTAGAGAGCTTATTCCTTCACTCTCCGACTTCCCTGGTCCTTCTCGCATGAACAGAGAGCAACAATACCCGAAGTCCGAAGGTGCAAACAATTCGATGTTTATTGGGGTGAACTTCCAGCAAGCTTAAATACAAGTTCCTTTTTCCTTATTTTCGAATCCCAACTTACTTCCTGTTTGCCCCTAATTTATATAGTAATATTCTTAGCTATACCTTAACCAATCATTCTACTGAAATTTAACTAACCAATCCTAACATATTGTAACATGATTAGCTAACCAATTATATCCCACCACCTTAATTAGTTTACACCCAGCAAAATTAATTATACAGCAGACAGAAACAATCAGAGAACCAGACAGAGACCATGCCAATAAACAATAGCAAAGTTGGAACTATAATGACAAAACAATACAGAAGTGAGGATTTCACAACTACATCTATAAAGACATAAGAGTTTCCCAGCTGTGTCTACTGATAAGTGAGTTCTTACCAGACAGAAAACTATCAACCTCAATTTCCTTTTACATCTTCTAGGCACTTCCCTTTCTCCGGAGGTGATAGGCACTATCAGGACAGGATTGTATTCCTAACAGCCCAATAGCACCTTCTTTCAATGTGACTACTTTGGAATGTGAGGATGTGACCGGTCGCTTCCCAGCTTATGGCTGCCTCTGTCGCTTAGCCAAAGGCCTTAGCCTAAGAACAGGGCCTCAGACTGTCACAGTAAGAGAAGGCCCTTACACTGGCAGACAGTGATTTTGATTCTTTCTTTTATACCTCTAACTAGCCAAGTGATAAGAATACACCTAAATTCTTAAAGTACAGGCCTTTACAGACAGGCCTGAATATCTATATCCTAACACACTGTGCTTTTTTTCCAGGAAGAAAAAGGTCAGAAAGGACCACACGGAACTTGTTTCCTGGAGGAAGATTTCAAACAGGCAGCATGAATTATAATGGGAAAGCTCTCCTGTGTAGCTGTGTGTATTCATCTATTGCAGGGATCAGCACCTTTGGCACGCGGCCCGTCAGGGAAATGCACTGGCAGGCCGGGACGGTTTGTTTACCTGCAGCGTCCACAGGTTCGGCCGATCACAGCTCCCACTGGCCATTCCAAGCCAATGGGGGCTGCGGGAAGGGCGGGCAGCACATCCCTCGGCCCACGCCGCATCCTGCAGCCCCCATTGGCCTGGAATGGCGAACCTCTGCCAGTGGGAGCTGTGATTGGCCGAACCTGTGGAAGCTGCAGGTAAACAAACTGTCCTGGCCCGCCAGTGGATTTCCGTGATGGGCCGCGTGCCAAAGTTTGCCGATCCCTGATCTATAGATATAATATAAACAACTCAATGACCTGAGAAGGGCCAGTATCCTGAGATTAGAGGGGCAAAGGATTGGGAAGTGAGTGAGCAAACTATCCCTGAATGAAAATAGATTAATAAATCACTATTAATTAGTGTTCCTGTAAATGACTTTGGCACAACAGCATCACCACCACGGTGAGTTCCATCTTAAAATCGCACTTCTGGGCTCCTGCCCTCTTTTGCCCGAAGTACTTCGCAGATGTACAGAAAATCACTTTGTGCACCACTGAAGTGCAGACACTTTTAAGAGCAAGCAGCTCCAATGAGCAATTATTGTAACTGGTTTGCAAATCATCGGCTTCGGAGATTTACCAAGCAGATAAATATTCTGTGATTTGTTTGTTTTTTTTAAGCAAAGTTTTGTTTACTCTAGGTGTCAAATGTGGCGGAGTCCTCTCCGCACCATATGGCAACTTCTCCAGCCCTAATTTCCCTGGACTCTACCCCTATGACACCGAGTGCACTTGGCTCATAGTGGTCACAGAAGGATCCTCGGCCCTGTTGACCTTTGACCACTTTGACCTGGAATATCAGAACAGCTGTGACTACGACTACCTCAAAATCTACAACGGCTTCTCCGAGGATGAGGGGAATCTCCTGGGAAAGTTCTGTGGCAAGAGCTCCCCTCCACCGTTTACTTCTTCCTGGCATGTCATGTCCATCATCTTTCACTCGGATAAGCATGTGGCCAGTCAAGGCTTTTCTGCAACTTACCGGAAAGGTTGGAACAGGTTTTATGTGGTGTTTCCTCAAAAGGTTAATGCATGAAATGCTTGGGTGAAAAACTTCTAGGTTTGCTGCGTAGCAGTGGACAAAGAGACTGTTACACAAGCACCTTTGAAACAAACAGTGTCCCACAAAATAGAGTTAAAGGATTATACAGAGTGAACTAATTAGGGATGTGATGAATACCCGGCTCAGTTTTGATGCGAATCTGGTCTGTTTGAGGGTGTTTGAATAAACTCTGCTAAAAATCTCTCCCCCCTCCCCCCAAATTACAGGTCTCACATAGTGTCAGGCTTAAAGTGTAGCTCAGGTCTGAAAAGTGAGTCTGCAAAATCCTGGGGTTCCAGGTTTATTTGCTTAACTGTGTTGTTAGACCTGGGCAATGAACAGCAGGGATGCACAGGTATAACAGAGAAGGATTCAGCCCTGCAATGAGACCGTAGTGCTGAATGAGCATCATGTGATGTACCATTTTGACTAGTAAAAAACAGGACAGGAGAGTAAAAAACACTTTCCCTACAATGCCCCCTGAAGGAGGAATCTCCCAGGCCAAGTACATTAGTCCATCATCAGTCTCCAGATGGAATGAAACTTGAGTTGCTCTGCTCATTTGGTGGGAAACCTCTTTTCCTTATGGAGTTGGAGACAACATACAGCCTTCTACACCCCAAAGCTGTTTCTTTGCCTCCTTTGTTCCTCTTTCTGGGGTTGGGACATGTGTGTGGATGTTCTCCATCTCCTTTGTGGGCTATGGGACTTCCCTCTGCTTCACGTGTGTAACCTGTCTGTGTTTGTTTCCAGATGTTTGTGGGGGAGTGCTCACGGGCCTTTCCGGCGTGATAACAAGCCCCGATTACCCCGAGAATTACCCCAATAATGCTGAATGCCGCTGGATCATCCGGGCAGTGCCCAACTCCATCATCAAGCTGGTTTTTGCTGACTTTCAGATGGAAAACAACGAAGGATGCAATTTTGACTATGTGGCCGTCTATGATGGGCCCACGATGGGGAACATGCATCTCAGCCACTACTGTGGGAATATGAAACCCCCTGATATCGTCTCTTCCACGCACGAGCTCCTGGTGGTGTTCAAGTCAGACTTCAACATAGGAGGTAGAGGCTTCAAGGCTTATTTTTTCTCAGGTATGGAGGCAACTGCTTGTCCAGCGTAAGTTACCGGATATATGGAAGCCCTCTGGGCCCTCTCCTTCTCAACCACTGTCCCAGGGTGTTGCTCTCACAAAGGAGGTATAGATTTACTGTTCCTCCACCAATGGCAGGATCTTTTGGATGCAGACTGGCAAGTGAAATGGTTTGATGTCATGCTTGTGAATTTTAAGCCTTAGTATCTGAGGGGCTCCCAGAGGGTGGAAGAGGCCCTTCGAGCGTCTGGGTCATATTCATTTAAATAAAAAGTACATTTAAGAGCGTTCTGACTTTAACTCTAGAGAGACAGAATGGTTCACTGGGCAGGTGACTGAACTGGGACTCAGGAGAAAAGAGTTTTATCCTCACCTCTGCCCCAGCTCGCCGGGTGATCTTGAGCAAGTCATTCCTATCTAGGTCCTTCTGCAGCCCCAATTACTATAGCATTGAAGCCTCCCCAAAATGTTTATGGGGCACCCTTGTAGAGAAATGGTATCAGCCTTATTTTACACATGGGGAACTGAGACACAAAGAGATCAGGGGACTTACCCAGAGTCACACAGGAAGCCTGTACCAGAGCTGGGAAGTGAACCTACAGCTCCTGTGTCCTAGGTCAGGGTCAAGACCACCCACCCTCAGTTAGGGCCATAGCCTGCTTCCTTGAAGTCAATGGCAAAGCTCCCAGTGACCTCGGCAAGGTAGCACTGTCAGGAATCAGGGCCTGCAGCAGCAGAGCCAATCTCCAGGGCACCGAACGAGCACAGCTGGCCTGTAGCAGGCTGACAAATAGGCCACACAGCATGATTGGTGGGAAGAGTCAGCAGACTGGCTCTGAAGGCCAGCTGCAGCAGCCGGACAGTGGCTGCGCAAAGCGTTTGCCCATGGCTATGACAGTCCCTTTGTCTGCCTAGTCCCAGCCTCGCCTCACTCCAGTTAACCCAGGCCTGACCCTGACTCCTGCTCTGAGCTGTAACCATGACCCCTGTCTATGGCCTGGTCATGTGACATGTTAAGCTTTTAACTCCTGTTTCCCTGTCTGTAGATTTCCCTTTTCCCTTCTTCGCCAAAGCACACTAACGTCCTCAGTTGAAAAGCCCTGCATGGGTGCGTGTTGTTTTCACTATTCTTGAACTCCTTTGCATTGTGTGGAGTCTGGCCACAATTGTGCAGCTAATGACCCCCCTAACTCTTTGAACGTTTGGGGCAGATTTATACAGTATGTAGCTGTGAAACCTTTATGTGGAAAAGATAATTGTTGAGATATATTTTAGCAATAAAATCAAGGGAACCCCCCAGCAGCTGCTCCCTCCACCAGAGGTTTCGGTTTGGTTGGTAATGCCTTTTCTTTTTCTAACCAGGCGAATGCCAGGAAGTATACACAGCCATCAAAGGAAATTTCTCCAGTCCTCAGTATCCCAACTTTTACCCCAACAATATCAAATGTCATTGGACCATCCAGCTTCCCCCAGGATACCGAATCAAAGTCTTCTTCCTGGACTTGGCTCTGGAGGGGCGGAACAGTCTAACAGATGGCTGTGATTACGACCATCTGGCAGTGTTTGATGGAGGCACTGAGAAAGCTTTCCTCCTGGGGAAGTGGTGTGGGAGAGAGATGCTGTCTCCCATAACATCCACTCGAAACAAACTGCTGTTGGTCCTCCACACAGACAGGAACACGGCCAACAGGGGGTTCTCAGTAGCATATATTGGAGGTAAGGCATGACTCAGTGCATTGATCTGGTTCTCCCTCGCTCCCTGCTGATAGTTGTAGGGCAAGGCTTCAGAGAATTATAAGTATGGGGACAGTCAGTAAAAATTGTTCCAAAAGTACATGCACAAAAATTTGAGCAAATTTGTGCACCAAACTTTTGCATGCATGCTGTTACTATAATTTCACATGCAAATTGGGCAAGTGTGCAAAAGGCTAGCCAGTGGGGAATTATAACTGGCTCTTTGCATGTGCGATTACCCAGCTGTACCTCTGCAACCACCGTAATTGCACATACCAGTTGGGTGACCAGATGTCCCAATTTTATTGGGACAGTCCCAATTTTTGGGTCTTTTTCTTATATAGGCTCCTATTACCCGCCACCCCGGTCCTGATTTTTCACATTTGCAGTCCAGTCACCCTACATATCAGTTGGACACTCCGTTGTTCAAATGCCTAGTCATAAAAAAGTGCATGACATATTTTTGTATCAGCATTTCACACATGCAATCAGGTCTGCAAAGACACTTTTAAAAAGAAGTAGTCCCTGGGTTATATACTAACCCAACCACCTAGATCTGGGATGGAAGGGTTCTGAGACACTGAACAAACGGAACACTAGGCCATGTTTATGCCTGGTGACTCAGCCTGTGGAGTGACACCAGGCAGGAGTTTGGCTGATAGGGTCGTGCATAGGAGACTGGCCAAACCATGACTGGGGAACTGAGTACCTGTGTTCCCAAACCTTGTCTTGCTAAGATAGCTACAAACTTACATAAGCTATTGTTCGAATACTTCACGCAATGGCATCTGGGCATCCTCCAGTAAACTCCTGCCTTTCATTCATAACAACCACCCTTCCACTGATTGGCAAGTACTTAAAAGCCTGGTTTAACAGGCAAGCCTTATAACATGGCCAAACTTGGCTCCAGTCACCTATGAAGAGGAGCAAGATCCTCAGGTTAGGAGGAGAGAGGAGAGGAGAGAAAAGGCAAACGCGATCCTAGGCTGTATTAGGCTAGGCACTTCCAGTAAAGAGAGAAAAATGTTTAATGCCCCTGTACAAGCCACTGGTAAGACCTAATTTGGAACATTGTGCACAATTCTGGTCACGCTGTTCTAGAGGAATGGATTCAAACTGGAACAGGTGCAGAGATTTGCTACTAGGATGATCAGGAGAAGGGAGGGCCTATCTTATGAGAGGAGACTGGAAGAGCTTGGCTTGTTTAGTCTAGCAACGAGAAGGCTGAGAGGGAATATGATTGCTCTCTGAGTCTGAATCCGTTTGGCAGGCAAATACCAGGGAGGGTGAAGAGCTATTTAAGTTAAAGGACAATGTTTGCACAAGACCAATGGGTATAAACTGGCCATGAACAAACTCAGGCTGGAAACTAGACGAAGGTTTCTCACCATCAGAGGGGTGAGGTTCTGGAGCAGCTTCCCAATAGGAGTTGTGGGGGCAAACAATTAGTTTTAAGAAAGAGCTGGACAAATTTAAGAGTGCAATTGTATGATGGGGTTGCTTGGGATGTGTGGGTGGGGCAGGGGCAGCCCTGGGGCTCACTTCTGGTCTATGTCTATGTTCCTGAAAGCTCATGCTTCAGAGTTTCAGCTGGCCACCAGGAGGGGGCAGGAAGGGATTTTGTGCACGCCCCCTCCTCCATGTATTCTGGGAGGTTGTGTGGTGATGATGGTGGTTTGTTTTTGTATTTATATCGCCTTCCTCTGAAGCATCAGGGTTGGCCACAGTGGGAGAAGGGACGTTGAGTGGGATGCGTCGGGCCAGGGCTCTGAGGTGGCTCCGAGCATTCTCATTGTCAGGTGCTGGGCTGGCTGGTTCTTGCTCACGTGCTCAGGCTGTAGCTGATGGCCACACTCCACATATTTTGCCTTCCCTGCAGCGTGTGGATCACTTGCCAGGATTATTTGGGTATCTCTCACTCAGTCATTTCCCTGCCACTGCAGGGGCCTTGGGCACTGGTGCACTTTGGTCCCCTCCTATTCTCTGCCTGTGGCACATACTGGTCTAGTCTCCTGTGGGCTGTAATACGTGGGTCTCATTTTGGTTGTTGGGTTTAGTGTGTGAGTGTTGCTGGCCAGTGATATATAGGAGATCAGACTAGATGATCTGGTTGCTCCTTCTGGTCTTAGACTCTGAGACTCCCCTGAGGAGCCGATTATCCCACATCTACCTTCTATGGGGTTTCTTATGCACCTGCCTCAGAAGCATCTGGTGCTGGATGCTGTTGCAAACAGGTTACTGGACTAGATGAGCCATGAGTCTGATCCAGGCTGGCAATCCCGATGTCCCACAGAATATGTTCTTGCCTGTCCTGGAAAGCTCATGCCTCAACCTGCCAGCAAGAGAAGTTTTCTGGCCTCTGTCATGTGGGAGGGCAGATGAGATGATCATATGGCCTTAAAATCTGTGAACCTGAAGTGTCCTAGTGGGGACCTATTTAAACTCTCTCTCCTGTTCTTTGATTATTATTTATATCCCCCATGTCTCCCACATCTGGGGACTAATCTCCTGCCCTCAAGACAGGATGGAGGTTTGGCTGGAATTGGCAGAGGCCCTTACGCCTTACCTTCAATGGCTGACATTAGCACAAGCAGTGAGCCCACTTTTGGGGGGAGGGGGTCCATAGCAGACTGGCAAGAGGCTCAGCAAGAGACTCATTCTCACAGGGAATACTCCCTTGGAAATAAAAATGTCCTGTGGACTCTGTTTTCAGTGAGAGCTTCCTGGGCGTTCTATCTGTAAAGCCACATAAGTATCCTGGGGTTTGTGAGGTACCAGCAAGGGCTGTGTCTTTGGAAACGACCCAAGCCACACTCTGTCATCCTGGAGGTTCCAGGATATGGAGATAGTTGGCAGGAGGAGCTGCCCAGATGCTTTCTTGCTGTGTAATGCTCCTCATATAGTTGTCAACCTTTGTGCCTCCTCAAAAGGGGGTGAATTGATGGCATTCATTGTATTTCAAGATAATTGTGTTGGAGCTGACCTGTGTGTCAGGGATGATTCATGACCTATTTTTGCTCAAGATGATCCTCTCTGAGTATTCAGAAGGCTTTTAGCCAAGGAGCTGCTTGTGCGTGTTTGCGGATGGGACTAGCATAGCCTCTACTGTGCTTTCTTTTTTCCTCCCCTTACAGTCACAGTGCCGGGTAACCTCTTGGGTTGGGTAATAGAATGAGAAGGGGGATTATAGCTGAGCCCTTGCTGTTGCTGTAGTTTAAGGTGGAATCAGTGTGGTGATTACAAACCTCATGTACTTAACGTTTTATAACTCAGCCACCAAAGTTCAAACTGGCGAAACATCGGAATGTCTTATGCACAGAGACACAATCGCCCCAAATTACACTGGTGGTGTGCTCTGGGTGCAGGATTCTTCTGGGTTCTGCAGTATAAAAGACAGTAGCTAGCTGGTTTCAGCCACAGTGACTCCAGAAAGTCTTCCGTTTTGCCTAATTTTGTGTTTGGCAAGGGATTAATCTGCTTCATGCCGCTGGCATTTTCAGAAAACTCAGTGGAGCAAAGGGGAGGGAGGAAGGTCTGCTGATGAAAGGATAGGACTGAGGAATTGGAAGGAGGTAGCTCTAGTCTTTGCTCTGCCACCAACTTCCTGTGTGAGCTGAGGTAACTCACTTAACCACCCAGTGCCTCAGCTTCCCTATCTGTAAACCAGTGATAATGTCTCCCTTCCCTACAGGGGTGTTATGATGCTTAATTCATTAATATTTGTGAAGTGGTTTGAAATCATTGGGTGTACTAGAGAAGTGCAAAGTGTTCTATATTAATTTTTGAGTAGTGTCTGCTCCTGGCATAAGGAGTCTGTAACTTACCAATGGATTTTTAATTTGGGCATATTTTCCATTAGAAGCTAGTGATAATTATATGAAGAGGCCAAGTTAGGCCCAATACCTCTAACTAAGAAGCGGCAGTACATATGGTCAGCAACAGATCCTCTTAGCAGCCCATAAACATATAGTTTTATGATTTCAAATAGATCACACCAAGTCTGTTTAATAAGTACGTTTTAAAAATGAGTGTGTGAACCCTCACCATGCTGCTGTGAGGGAGGTTCATGAGCATTCTCTATTTTGTAAATGGGGAAATTGAGGGGGAGAAGCTAAGCGACTTGCCCAAGTCTGCTGGAAGGACCAGTGTCACTGTGGAGTTCACACAGGGGCTGCTGACTCTCAGCTCTGTGCTCAGAGCACTAGGTTGTGCTGCCTCTCACACGAGCTTGAGAAAGTGCACTAAATACCACAGCCAAAGGATCCCTTTTAGGTCACACTAAAGTTGTCATTCTGACCGGCAAACCTAGGCCATTCAAAGTGCAGGTCGTACTCCAGGACATAGTACGGTCTGTGCCCATGTGTATAATTCCCATTGGTGTCAATCATGCACGCCTGTTAAGGGCATGACATGGCCCTTATTTAGCTATGTCTACACTACGAACCTTACAGCGGCACAGCTGTACCGCTGCAGCTGCGCCGCTGTAAATTCTCCTGTCTAGCTGCTCTAGGCCAGTGGGAGAGAGCTCTCCTGCCGGTATAATCAAACCACCCCCAACAAGCCGCAGTAGCTATGTCAGCGAGAGAGTGCCTCCCGCCAGCACAGCGCTTTCCACACCGGCGCTTTTGTTGGTGAAACTTTTGTCGGTCGGGGTATGGGTTGTTGTTTTTTTTCATACCCTGACCAACAAGTTGCACCGACAAAAGTACTAGTGTAGACGTAGCCTCACAGAGTCGAGATATTGCCGAGGTCTTTCTGCCTTCAGATCCATCCTGGGTCACTCTGATTTTGTCACAATTCACATGATGAGTGAGCTGCTGCATTTAGCCTTCTGGGCCCAGATCCACATTGGCGTTTAGGCTCTTAACATCCAGTGATTTCAGTGGACGGTAGGAGCCTAACTGCCTATGTCGATCTGGTTCCTAATGTCTGTTCTGAATCTGAGGCCTAGTCTACGCTACAGAGTTCGGCTGGCGCAAGGCGCTTATGTCGATCTAACTATAGAAGCAACTACACTAAAATTTCACTCCTGCAGACGTAACTGCCCGTTACACTGAAGGCTTATACACATTACCACTTATGTCCGTATAACTTACATCGCTCAAGTAGGGTTGCCAGTTTTGGTAAGATGTATTCCTGGAGATTTCATCACATGACATAATCTTTAATTAAAGATTACTCTTTAATTCCTGGAGATTCCAGACCAATCCTGGAGGGTTGGCAACCCTAGATGTGAATAAGCCATCCCCCTGAGTGACGTAAGTGACACCGACCTCAGCGCCGGTGTGGACAGCACTATGTTGGCAGGAGAGCTTCTCCCACCAGTGTAGCTACTGCTTCTCGCGGAGGTGGTTTTATTATGCCGACGGGAGAACTCTCTCCCATCATCTTAGAACATCTTCACCAGACGGTTTACAGTGGCACGGCTGCAGCACTGTAGCATTTCTAGTGTAGTCAAGCCCTCACTTAACTCCACCTCCACGAGAGGCATCGAGTCAACGTCGATGTAGGTTGGTTGGTGCAGTGCCAGTGCACGCACTGCGTTGTTTACATCGATTGATACTGGCTGTCAGAAGCCATCCCGCAGTGCCCCACACTGACCGTACAATCGATATAAGCGCTCCTGGTGAGGAAGCACACCGCCAACAGGAGAAGCAAAGTGTAGCCGCGTACAAGCGATGTCATTATTGGGAAGGCTGTCTGCCAACATCAATGAGGATGCCTTAATTGTGTAGCGTGGCCATGCCATGATTCTGCCTCCCGCCTCATAATCACTGTGGTTTATTGTTTGATTTCCAGTAGCATCGAGAAGCTGTCATGGAGAGCAGGGCCGCATTGTGCTAGGCACTGTATATACACATATATACAGACAGAGTGTAAGCTTTTCAGGGCAGGAACTAAGTAGACAAGACAGACAAAGGTGGAGGAGGAGATGGAGGAAACCGGTGCAGAGGTCAAGTGCCTCCCCCAAGGTGATACAGCAAGTCAGTGGCAGAGCAGGGAGCCAAGTCTCCTGAATCCCGCTAGACCCATATCGCATAAATCCACATGATGAATGTTAAATTTTGAAAGGAAAAAGTAGAATGTAAAACCACTATTTTCCTCAGCAAATTATCTCTGCATGTTACTTTCCTACACCTGCCAGTGATCTGTGTACACACATCTGCTTGCAGTTAACAGTCTGTGTGGTACAAACCTACCATAAACAGCCACTGCATAGGAGCATGACCATTTTCATGATGGAACCTGGGATTACTTCATACTGCACAGAATGAGCCTCTTGCGTGAAGTTTCCCTTGCACTGACTCTTTCTTTGGAGTAGAGATTCAAATGGTAGAGTGTTCTGCTCTGGTTCTAGAGAGGAAGGGTGGCCTGGTGGGTAAGGTACTAGATGGGGCTGTTGGCGAACAGGGTTCAATTCCTCCCGCTGCTGTGGGTGCCCTGTGTGATCTGGCGTCCCTTGCTTATTTGTATTACAAGGAGCAGGAGCTGTCTCTTACCGTGTGTATGTACAGCAGTTAGTACAGCTGGGGCCCAGTCTGATTTGGGATCTCTTGGCACTAATGGACAATGCATAACAAACACCGTAGAGGCTTGAAACTGCTCTCATTCGTCTGGTCTGCACTCGCAGGGTTAGATCCCACTAGAACTGCCACGAATGGCACTCCCTCACTGGCAGTGGAACAGTAGGAGAATGTAAAGAAAAGGCCCCAGTGGAAGTCCTGACACTAAACTGGGAGGAGAGGTAGATACGCTGGAGGGTAGGGATAGGCTACAGAGGGACCTAGACAAATTAGAGGATTGGGCCAAAAGAAATCTGATGAGGTTCAACAAGGACAAGTGCAGAGTCCTGCACTTAGGACAGAAGAATCCCATGCACTGCTACAGACTAGGGACCGAATGGCTCGGCAGCAGTTCTGCAGAAAAGGACCTAGGGATTACAGTGGACGAGAAGCTGGATATGAGTCAACAGTGTTGCCAAGAAAGCCAATGGCATTTTGGGATGTATATGTAGGGGCATTGCCAGGAGGTCGAGGGACGTGATCGTTCCCCTTTATTTGACATTGGTGAGGACTCATCTGGAGTACTGTGTCCAGTTTTGGCCCCCACACTACAAGAAGGATGTGGAAAAATTGGAAAACGTTCAGCGGAGGGCAACCAAAATGATTAGGGGACTGGAACACATGACTTATGAGGAGAGGCTGAGGGAACTGGGATTGTTTAGTCTGCGGAAGAGAAGAATGAGGGGGGATTTGATAGCTGCTTTCAACTTCCTGAAAGGGGGTTCCAAAGAGGATGGATCTAGACTGTTCTCAGTGGTAGCAGATGGCAGAACAAGGAGTAATGGTCTCAAGTTGCAGTGGGGGAGGTTTAGGTTGGATATTAGGAAAAACTTTTTCACTAGGAAGGTGGTGAAACACTGGAATGCGTTACCTAGGGAGGTGGTGGAATCTCCTTCCTTAGAAGTTTTTAAGGTCAGGCTTGACAAAGCCCTGGCTGGGATGATTTAGTTGGGGATTGGTCCTGCTTTGAGCAGGGGGTTGGACTAGATACCTCCTGAGGTCCCTTCCAAACCTGATATTCTATGATTCATGGTGTGCTCAGTGCGGTAATGGGCAAAGTATATAAAATGACATAGAGAGAGAGGGCTGTATCAGGCTCTTGTAATTAGCGTAAATATTTTTCTGTCTAGCTGGACCCATGAAAGGATGTGAGTTGGGCTGTCCATGTGATTTATGGTCATTTTAAAGGAAGCCTTCAACCCGAGAGCGAGGATCCATTTTCTCCTCCCCTTGATTTAATGCACTCTAGTTATTTGGTAAATCTTCTAATGGTTCTATAATGTACTAAGTGTAGTAAAGTGACACAATTTTTTCCCTATTGATTTTGTTGCATCTTATTAGTTTCATAAGAGTCTGATTCTAACAGAGTTCGTTAGAATAATTCAATAATTCATATTGTTAGTGTTTGGGCTAAGCCTCGGTGGGAGGTACCTTTAAATATAAGGGCTTTTTTGTTCTTATTTCCCTTTCCCCTTGGTGTATATACGTGTTTTCTCCATGCAGAAAGGCCAGCTGCTATATAGGCAGACACAGATGCAACACTTTCTGTAGAACTGTAGATGCGGGGCCTGATTCTCCATTGCCCTGCTCCTCAGGTAGGCAGTTACACTAGTGAAAAGTAAAGTGGGGTCAATGACTGCACAAGGTGTATGGCCATGAAGAACCAGGCCCCCTAGCATTTTACATCATCAGAGTTCAGCGTCGCCTTGATTCGTCTTCTCAACACACCTGCCAGGTAGGTATTGTTACCCCATTTCCTAGAGCGGGGGACACGGAGGAGTAGAGCCCGGGGACACCGATGTACTCAAGGCCGTTCCAATATTAGGATGCGGAAGATCCGAGCTCCCAGTCCTGTGCTTCATGCTGTTCAGCCACGTGGTGCTTCATACCCGTGCCTGACTCACTGAGGGATTCCAGTCCTGATGTTCAGCCACGTGGTGCTTCATACCCGTGCCTGACTCACTGAGGGATTCCAGTCCTGATGTTCAGCCACGTGGTGCTTCATACCCGTGCCTGACTCACTGAGGGATTCCAGTCCTGAAAAGCTGCTGCCTTGCTGGTGCTGGGTGTAACGTTTCCCACAGCCGCAAGATAGACCAACAGGGTTGATAACAGAAACCGTGAGACTCCCATGTTTTGAGAACTACCTCCACATACCACGTGCACAGACTGTCTACGCTACAGCAGTTACGGCCTGGCAGCTGTGCCACGGCAGTGTAGACGCTTCCTACGCTGATGGAAGGGGGTTTTCCATCAATGCAGTTGATCCATCTCTCCAAGAGGTGGTAGCTATGTCGATGGAATAATTCTTCTGGCGACCTACCTGTGTCTACAGCCGGGGTTTAGGTTGATCTAACTATGTCACACGGGGCATGAAATTTTGCATGATGTAGCAAGGTGGCCGTATGTTTTAGGTGTAGACCAGGCCTGAGGTGGATCCACACTGGGACCAGAGTATTTCACAGAGAGCGGGGAGGAAGGCAGACCAGTCAAACTGTTACATAGACATGCCTGAGGAGAGGGTTCCCTCACCAGTGCAGAAAACAGAGTGCTCAGCTGGTGACAAGAAGACAATCCTACACTGCTCTAGGCCTGGGGCAGGAGTTACGCATCGTTAGAGGGCACATTAGACACTACCATGGCCCTGCATTGGGGTGGCACTGAGCCGCATTGCCCCATGAGGACCACAGGAAGGCAGAATGCTGTGCACATGCTCTCAGACCTCTTTGTGGGATGCAGCCTTTAGCTGACCAGTTTGATTGGCATCCTTCCCACCCCACTGCTCCCCCAGGGCAGGGGCTGGCAGAACCAAGCCCAAAGTATTAACCATGTGGTGTGCAGACACAATTGGTAAAGCCAAGCATGCCAATAATGGGTTACAAACTGGTCTGAAACGTGCGGCTTCAGCAGGATCTTGGATAACTAGATCCCAGGATGGTCAAGTCTTTCTAGATTGTCAGAAGTGCTCTGAATCACATCCCGAAGCAAAGGGATCCAATATACATCCTGTGGTGTTCCCAATGGATGCTGATGCAGAATCTTGCTAACCCCAAGTGTTCAAAAATCATGAGTCAGGCCCCCAGAAATCCTGAGATTGGGTTTAAAATTCATTAGACTTTTAAAAATGATAAATGTAGGGTTCTTTTTCTTTGTCTTCTCCTTTCTGAGCCTTTAGGTTACACTCAGATCATGCACTTTCAAGCTCTTCTC